>NC_054826.1:41299851-41905018 GCF_018345385.1 Vulpes lagopus | reverse complement strand
AAATATTTTAATATGTTTCCCCCAAAAACTTCAAGATTAAACATGCTTGAAAAATGTTCAGTTAAATAAATTAGAGATTTCTATACTATAGGACTTATCAAAGGTTTTATTATGTTATCATATGCCAAGACTTTTAAGAGGAATGTAACGACTTTAGGATTCAATGAGCATTTTTGACATTGAAACCCTTTATTATAGTCCAGCTAATAGCATACTTGGAATAATCTTAATAATAATAATTTGAAAATACCATTCTAAAGCATTTACAGGAAAAATAAACTATGCTCAGGTATAAACAATGTGATATTTTTAGGTGACATAAAATAAAACTATTTTCACATTATTAGTCAATTTGCTGAAAATTACTTTCTAGTCTTTTCTAAATATATTGATTTATGAACATCACATTAAGACACTTGGAGTATGGAGAAAGATGAGTTTGAAATTATTTTGCATGTTAAGTGTCATTCCCAGTGGAGTGTATTTAAATCCTTCTGAGATACTCATCCTTAATGTCGCTAAGAAATACAGGATTAGGCTGGAATAAATTAGTGAGGTGATTAATTAAACTAGAAATATTTATCATTATTAAAAAGTGATACCTCCGGCAGCCCCGGTGGCGCAGCAGTTTAGCGCTGCCTGCAGCCCAGGGTGTGATCCTGGAGACCCTGGATCGAGTCCCATGTCAGGCTCTCTGTGTGGTGCCTGCTTCTCCCTCTGTCTGTGTCTCTGCCTCTCTCTCTCTGTCTCTCATGAATAAATAAATAAAAAAAAATCTTAAAAAAAAAAGTGATACCTCAGGAAATCTAAAAAAAAAAAAAAAAGTCTATCTTATTTATTTATTTATTTATTTATTATTTATTTATTTATTTTCTTTTTGGCTATTTTCATCATTGATCCACTTCAGTAAGAGCAAATCTCAGAGAACCAAATCTATCTTTTTAAACTCCTGCTTAGACTTCTCTATATAGTACAACACAAACCCCGAATACCTATCTTTTTAAACTTATGTCATGTTAAATTTAGACACTCACATTAGGATATTGACCTGTAGCTTCAGTGTATAATATAGACACCATGGTTAGCAGAAAAATGTTACAGATTTTAGAACACAAGTGTGGACTTCTGAATTCATTCTTAATCTTACTTCTCCTGAATCTTACAGACACAAAATGATTATCTTGAATCTCTAGGAGTCATGAAATGAAATAGAAAACTCTCACATAATTGAATCTGGTTTGCATAATGTTGCAGTACTAAGTGATCTTACCTAAGTTCTTTTTTTTTTTTTTTAACCTAAGTTCTTAATATATGTTTCTATCATTTTGGTGGAGGAGAGGAATGGCCTAGGTGACTACCTACATATTCTTTCTCTGTATTAAGAACTTTCATTTAACTACTTTTTCCTTTTGGGATAAAAGTACATTTCACAATCACATGTCAAAAAGGTGCAGGATTAGGAAGGCTCCAGGGGAAAATTCATTAAAAAAATCACCCGAGTTGGCTACCTAGTGGACCAAAGAGCCCTTAAAGTATGAAGGCTGTGGAGATCACTCCTAATGACTAGAGGAAAGGGAAGTGGGGAGATCCATTGTGATATTGTGGTGAATTCATATCTATGCCCTAAAGGAGCAAATTAGAGGCCAGTTCATCCTAGCTAGAAAAGTAGAAACTACCAAGAAAAAATTGATCAAGTGGATATATTTTACTATTTCCTCATTCTACAGCACATTGCTATAGGGAAGACCTGAAGAGAAAGAGGGGGGAAGTTTCAGAGTAAAAAATGCCTCTCTCTCTCCACCTTCTAACACCTCACAGTAGGTAGGCCTTCAGCTCAAACTTACATGGGAGGAGCGTGATAATTAGGATAAAAGAAAAGTTTTATAAAAAACGAACTGGATTTTAATCAGAGTTATTGAAAATCATTTGCCAGAGATATCAATAAAAACATTTTGACAAACCATGGTTGAAAGCAGTGATTGTAGAAAAACAAACTTTTCATATTTACACCCCCAATGAGTTGAGACTAATCAATAAAACAGCTTTATATGATTTTCATATTACATGGTCCCTAAACACAAGTCAATTCCTTCTGGGGCTTAGCCAGAGAAAGAAAAACCCATTGTATCTGTGCAACAAAAATTGGCAATGTCAGACTTGCTGAGAGAAAATTTTCCTGTATTCAATACAGATTCATTCTAAGGTATTTTCAAGAACAATTTTGACAACAGGAAATTTTTTTCCTGCATGCTTTACTATACACACCATTTGTAAAATTCAACTTCTCTATGTAATATAAAACAGATTCCTAACAAATGGGCTGGTTTCATCATTGTTTTATTCATAAGGACACAGGCAAACTAACCTAGAATTTCATCCTATTGTAGGATGACCAACCATCACAACTTGCCTGGAGCTGAAGAATTTCCAGGATATGAGACTTTCAGTACTAAAATCAGGAATGTCCTGGACAAATCCAAAAGAACTGGTCACCCATCTAGTTTTACTTATTCTTCAAGGAGTAACAAAAGTGTCATTTCTTCCATCTTGTCCTCTAAAGATGAAGAGGGAAGAAACATTTAGCAGCTTGAGGTATTACTGAAAGTAAAAAAAACTAATAGATTATTTTTTTCTTGTCAAGTATATTAGTTTCTTATTACTAATATAAAGAACACAAATTTATGGCTTAAAACAACACAAATTTATTATATTACTGCTCTAGAGGTCAGAAGTCCAAAGTGGGTCTCACTGGGATAAAGTTAAAGTTTTTCCAGGAGGGATGCCTGGGTGGCTCAGCAGTTGAGCATCTGCCTTTGGCTCAGGTTGTGATCCTGGGATCCGGAATCGAGTTCCGCATTGGGCTCCATGCAAGAAGCCTGCTTCTCCTTCTGCCTGTGTCTCTGCCTTTCTCTTTCAGCCTGTATCTTTCATGAATAAATAGATAAACCTAAAAAGAAAGAAAGAAAAAAAGAAAGAAAGAAAGAAAGAAAGAAAGAAAGAAAGAAAGAAAGAAAGAAAGAAAGAAATCAAAATAAATAAATAAATAAATAAATAAATAAATAAATAAATAAATAAATAAAAAAGTGTTGGCAGGACTACGGTTCCTCCTGGAGGTTCTAGGGTAGAATTCTTCCCCCCTCACCCCAGTTTTTAAAACCTGTCATATTCTCTGGCTAATGGATCCACCTGGCTCCAACTTCTGCTTCCAGCATCACAAGTTTTCTGACTCTGACTCTTCTCTTTACTTTATAACAAACATTTATTTATTACATTGAGCCAACCTGGATAATCAAGGATAATCTCCCTCATCAAGATCCTTCACTTAATCACATCTGCAAAAATCTCATTTGCCATATACAGTAACATTTTCAGGTTCTAAGCTTATGACATCTTTGGGGTCCATTATTCTCCTTATAACATTAAGCATTAAGGAATTACTTTTAAAATTATTAATTTAACTCAAAAAAAAAAATCTGAAGGCACACTTGTCTCCAATAACCCAAAATTTCTACAGGACCACATGAGCTTAACACACTAGGAAATACTACATTAGCCATGACTTTCGGAATCAATTCAATTTGAGCCATCTTTTTCATGTATCGTTACTTTTTGCTATGTCTATTCCCTCATCATATAATGTATCAGAGAAGATACTGTCCTTAATGCTCAAAATTTCAAAAGAACCAAATTTATAACACCTTAGCACCTTCACTTGTCTGAGAACGTCTATAAAACTTTCCCACAAAACTCTCAAAGCTAGAACCAGCTTAAAAAAGAGACTCTCATTTAATTCAGTATTTCCATAGTTAATATTTTCAAGCTTTAACTCTCCCTATTTGATAAATTCTGGGTATCTGCTTAAAAACAATTTATTTTTACAGAGACATACTATTATGTATACAAATTAAAGATGTTCTTCTTCCTTCTTACCAACAAATAATGATTAGTCAAATTTAGCAACTTGTTCCTTTAATTCACTTTCACGTTTGAGTTGAGGAGGTGAAAACTGGCTATCTTGAATCAGAGTTCATTCTCTATAATAGTAACTAGTCTTAAGATACTGTATAAATTCCAAGGTCTTTATTCCAAGAACAGGATATTGTTATACTTAAGTGTTCTCTATCCCCTTCATTCATTCATTTCTTCATTAAACATCTACTGATCCTGTATATATATATATATATATATATAATGTCTCAAAAGTAAAATTCTTGAAGACAAGACTGAGTAATGATTAGAGCACAGACTTTGAAAATAGGTTTGTTTTCAAATTCCTAATTAACTGAGCGGGTAAACAGATAAACCCTTACCTTCAGTCTGACTCTCCTAATTCACATGGCTGTTGTGAGGTCTCAATTATCCAATACATTGAAAAAATTCAGCATGGTGTATAATATATCACTTAATTCTCTGCAGGAACTAACAGAGTGCTAAGCAAATAATTCATAAACCAAAGTTCTTATTGTTTTATTAAATTATACCATATTGTCATTATATCTGCCATAAAAGATCCTAATGAAACCAAGTTTCTATTCAGATTTTATTATAATCTCTCAGCAATTTATTAATTACTGAAAGTAATTTACAAACTGAGATAATATGGCTGGTTAGAGAAATGATTTCTTATATTTTAATGTTATAAAATATCTCAAAGTTTTACTTAGTTAATAAAGTCTGAGAATAGATTTCAAGCTTCTTTGTTGAATTTGCAGAAGCATATCATATTCTTAGAGCATCTATGAGTTTGTCAGAATATTTTTAGCCCCTAAATAAGTAAAGCTTACTTGTTTGGGAGCATTTAGAAGCATGGAGAAAACTAAAATATACCTCAGAATTTTAGATAAAAATGAACATTTTATTAAATGTGGAAAATAGATGTCTACAATAAGCAAAAACTAAGCTCTAAGGACATTAAAACAGATCAGCTAAAGGAAGCAAAATTGTGAACCTAATACAGCCATAGAAAAGGTGATTAAAGACCATCTTATGGGATGCAATGAATAAGAACTTGGGTAGAATCAGGGGAAAAAGCAAGGAAAAATGACTTTTGAAACGCTTTCTGTTTGTCAGTTAAATGGTTCATGTTTAAGTACATGATTCTAAGGCTCAGGGTTTAAGAATGCTGTCAGCACTACAGAACTTGTGATTCTCTTTTTGTTCCCAGTCAATACATAATGTCTTCTCATGACAATGCATGGCTACATGCTTGGCTTGGTCTCCTTGCTGACATTGCTGCCTGAAGGAAATGGTGTTCTGGGAGGAAGCAAAAGTGCAAAGACTCCTGGTGCCAGGTTTGAGCATCTTGGACAGCTTACTTAGATATCCCCTTATTCTGCCCTTACTCTACCACAAGAGGGTCACAATCAACCAAAGGAGAAATACGCCATGCAGTCAACAGATTATTAGGTAATTTTAGATAATTCTACAATTTGGTGTTTATTAGGAAAAGCCACACAAACAATAAGGGTCTTTACAGCAGTTCTATGCTATTCTGTAAACTGGACAGAAGATAAAAATTCTATAAAATCATTCCTGACATACTACTGTAAGCTAAAGTGGTATTTTTTGTGAAACTTAATAATTCTCATAATCAATAAATCAAATTACATAAAGTAATTTAAGACCTCTGCATATATAGAATGCCTATTGCTGAGTCATAACTACAAGAAATGGAATATATCATTTAAAAGAATATAATAGGCTTAATTCTTAGATATTAGATGTGTCAAGTCAGTAAGGTAGAGAGAAAAACAGAAGCGATGAAGAAGAGGTGCCTGCAGAGAGCCATGTTCAAGCATCCAACTGGTATTCAATGAAAAGGAGTAGAGTGTCTGATTAAAGCTGACCAGACAGCCACTTGACCTGTCTCCTGGCAATAAAAATCTCTCATAATATATAGATGTTATCATAAGAAAACCTAAATATTAATAAACTAGTCTGACCTAAGATGATATCGCTAGGGGATATATCAGGACTGTAAATGAAAGAATCTAAAAACTTCTTGAAAACTCAAGCTTTCTTAATTTTCCAGCTGATGTTGTAATCTGTCTAGAGGTTTATAAACCCATTTAGTTTACATGTGGGTTGTATGGCTCCATAAGAAGAAACTCTAGAGTTAAGAAGTAGTGAGGTTAAGGTTCTAGGAATGGTGACCTCTGTGATATGAAATTCTTTAATAGATACTCTGGAAATTATTTTGTTTACCATGCCTGCCTAATGATGTCACTGAGAAATGTCAAACTCTAATTCCCAAAACAGAAATTAGAATCAATAGCCAATAGGTTAAAGTAAAATGGTCTTTCTTAAAATACCCAGCAAGAGAATTATCTTAATAGTCCATTTATTCTGACTATTTCAGTGTGATACTTTGCCTAATATCATAAATCTGCAATAAAGATATATATAATATACATATTATATATTCATAGTTGAAAAGGATATACAACTATTTATACTCTTCTAATGTGGTTTGCCATAATTTTCTTGTTGGCACTGTATTAGAGATCCTAAATAAAAAGAGCAAGTAAGTAACAACTTCAAATCCAAACTTAAATATGAGGAATCAATTTCTCTCAGAAAGGGTAAATATTTATAGTAATTTGCTTTTGCCTTATCTTTGCTCAAATAAAGTTTTAATATGAAGTTTATGAGGGATCTTTTGTGGCAATAATCAGGTATTACAACAACACAATCCTCCCTTTTCATGGTGTATATATATATATATGTGTGTATATATATATATATATATAATATATATAATGACAAGTGCCAAACAGACTCAGTTAATGGTCTATGGCCTTAAAATTTGTGAAACATAATCACTTCATTCATCATTTGCAAAAATAAAATTTTTATCTTCTATAACAGGAAACTTTGTGGCTAAAGGCTAGAGGCACAAATCCATCTTCTACTAATAAGGTATTAAGAAGTACGAGCAAACAGTATGCTAGCTTCTCCTAAACTAGAGATGCAAAGAAGTGGTAAGCCACATGAAATATTCACCATCAGGACTTTTGAGGTAGGCAGATTCACAACAACAGGATACAAGCTTTGTCAGGAATTGTTGAGAGATTGAAAGCATACTTAAAGGATTTATTAGAGCAATAGAGGCAACCTCAACTCCAGTTACCATGATTGCAGGGATTTTTATGGCCATGTATTTAATCTTCCTGTGCTGTAACAGATAAGTTATGCTTTCAGCTGATTTGTGTACAAAGAGTTTTCTCAATCTTTTCTAGTACTATATAGTACTGAGGTATCGTATTTTGACTTGCTAAGCAAAGCATTAATAGGACTGTCAGCAGCAAGACAGAACAGGCAATAAATATTAAGGTTTAATGTTACAATGATTTATGCTGTAGAGAATATTGGCTTAGATTATAAGGTATGATTACCTTTCATGAAAAGAAATTATGGGAGAAATAGAATGTTGACAAAAGTATTTTCTAATGATCTCTTATCAGTGAGATCTTTTTACATGAATATATTGGAGGTAAAATCTTGATTTGCTGAATGGTAAAGGTGATTTAAATAGATGCTCAATAAAATATTTCTGTTCTTAGAAAGGTTTTTTTTTAAAGTTTGACAGTGGTCTTTTAATATTTGACCATCTCATTCACAGTACTTTGTTGGAAAAATAATTTATTTGGTGAATGTTTTATGAATGGATTAAAGAAAGCAGAAAATTCTTGCAGGATTGGGAACCAGAATAAAAGACCATTAGACCATTCACCTCTTATAATGCCAAGGTGATAACAGGTTTATTTATAAAATATAATGAGTTTTCTAGCATTCTGGCCTCCCTGTCTTTGTATATGGTACTACCTTTTGCTTTGGGTATTAGTTATCTTTTGCCGTGAAACAAATCAATCTCAAATTTAGCAACTTTACACAACAAATATTTTAATCTCATAGTTTCTGTGGGCCAAAGTTCCAAGTACAATTTAGTCAGGTGTCTCTGATTCAACACCTTTCATGAAGTTGTAGTCATGTCTATGCACTTATCTGAAGATTCAACTGCAATAGAAGATTGGCTTCTAAGCTCACTGGCATGATTGTTGGCAGGCTTAATTCTTCACAGGATTTTAATCAAAGGCCTTAGTTCCTCATAATGTGTTGAAATTCAGGACTTTAGTTCCTTACTGTGCTTTTTGGATGGCTCCACAGGGCTTCTTACAACATAGCAGTGTTCATCACCTAGTATATGTCATCTGACAGAGATGGAAAGAGACAGAAAGACAGAGAGAGAAAGAAAGCATCCAAGATTGGTGCTATAGGCTTTATATAACCTGATCTTAAAAGTAATATCCAATAACTTCTGTAGTAATCTATTAATCAGAAAAGAGTCATTCAGTACAATCTACACATATGGGAAAGAATGACACCGAAATGTCAAGAGACAGGGATCTAGAGTTTGCCTACCACACTTAGATTCTTCATTCTATCTTTCATTTATCCTCAATATATTCTTCAAGTTATTGAGCTTATAATAAATGGATTGGGAAGTCTTCCAAGAGTCT
Source organism: Vulpes lagopus (assembly GCF_018345385.1). Lineage (NCBI taxonomy): Eukaryota > Metazoa > Chordata > Mammalia > Carnivora > Canidae > Vulpes > Vulpes lagopus. The sequence continues at coordinate 41,896,499 of NC_054826.1, read as the reverse complement.
ACCTTACCCAACTATTCATTTGAAATTATTTGAAACAGTACACAAAAACCTTTATTGGAAAGATGCCTTGAGCCTAGTATCTTCAAAACTATTTTTCAATATGTACTAGGTATAAATAAATATATTGCTTTGGATTTTCAATTAGTTATAATACCAAACGTACTGATCCATTTTCCCCATAAGCAGTTACACTTGGAATTACCTGATCCCATTTGGAGTTTGAAAATACATTCAGCACAATTATACTTCAGAAATGACATTTGAAGCCATAAATACATTAGACAGATGAAGGGTCCAATTTAAAAAGTCCTAAAATTTAATTTGTAAGGAAATATTCCAAAAGGTATGAAAATAAATGGAGGGCAACTGTTGGTGCCCATTGTTGTAAGTGTTCAATAAATGTGGTATCCTTTTTCTTCTAGGGTTCTATGACAAAGAAGGGTTATGACTAGAATGGCATTAAACAAAGTCGGGGGGAGATTTTAAGGTAGGAAAACCATTCCTTAGTTTTGTCTCTCAAATTTCTGCATAAATATTCCTAAATAACACAAATCCTTAACTAAGAAGGGTTTTTTGTTCATATATGTGTTTACTGCAGCCTTCTTTGGGCTATCACTAACATATATCAACAATTAACACTAATTATAACACATTAGTTTGTTTAAGGGATTATATGTTAAGCTAGATAATTTATTTGCTTTTAGATCATGAAGGTAAAGGATATTGTGTTTTTCTAGTTAGTTTTTCTAGTATAATTCCCTTCAGTGCAGTCTGGAGATGGCTAAGAATGTAGAATCTTTCCTGTTAGAAGTAAACAAAACACTACATAATAACATATTTCATTACAGAGAATCCTCTATTTGCCTCAACTTACATAAATGTAATGCATTTTTAGTGTATTTATTTTCATAGGAACTAAATACATACATACACACTGATATATAGATATAGATATCTCTAGCAGCACAGGCCTACAACATTATTATGCATAAAGGGTAAAACTGTACTGGAAAACTAATGATATAGGTTTTGTGTGTACATCTTTTAAATAACTGAACTCTCCCATCATATACTTGAAGCCATATGTTGATAAGTTTTACATCAAAACAAAAATCCTCTATCTAGAAGAGAAACAGCCACATAAAAACACATTTTCAGGCTAAATGAATAATAAATTACAGGTTATGTGTTTCTTTAATTTTAGAAAATGCATAATTCAGAATGATAAATAATTAACATATCAAAGCATTCTAATTTAACTGATGCACAAGAACAGCTAAGACATGAAGTATCCTGTTTGTGCTTAAAATACATCTCACAGTAGAGAAATGCAGCAGCATTTTATTACTAACAATTATGCTTTTCAAAGGGTAATTTCAGTTTATCACTTTAAAATATTAGGAAATGTCAAAAAGTCCATTTCTTATAGGGGATGTGTAAGTACACAGTAGTGGAGGGCAGAAAGAAAAGCATAATTAGCAGTGTGTTATTAAATCCAACATTTAACTTGGCCTACTTTGTTGAAGCCTGATTTCTAAATGGCATTTTCATTTCCATTTCTACATGTTTCTCCTCCACTCTGTGCCTACACTGTAAATGGGCAAAAAATAATCCTTGCTTTGTAATCATAACTTAATAGATACTAAAACAATGCTCTATAAATCTGGTGTGGACTGAAAACAATAGATGTGTTTTTATTTAACCTGGTGACAAACTAAAGAAAGTTTTCTGTTTTTTGTTTTGTTTTGTTTTTTAACTGCGGCTGAAGGTCAGCCCATTGGAAACCAACCAGGCTCTCAGACCATTTAGTTTCCAGGTGCAAATTAACACTGATTCACCTTGTATTCTGGAAAACAAAGAAGTAAACAACCTCTATATTGTTCTGAAATAGAAATTACTATCATTATCACCTCATATTGCTTTTTGGGGGGATTAAAGCAATCATTCTAAAACAGTTGCTTTTACCTCTGCTGAAAAACTGGATGGCCTATATACTTCAAGCAAAAAACATTGACGGTAAATGATAATTAGTTAATTTCAAGGAAGCCTTATTGGAAATAATCAGGGAGAGCATAATGTGAACAAGAGTCTGAAGCAGAATATGACAGAAGTCACCAGACACCCTATATGTGCAAACATAGTCTGGCTTTTGAGAATAACAGAAGAATTTGGAGAACTACTTTTCCTAGAATATTTGTCATATCAGCAAAACTACAAGACTATCTAGAAATGTACTAGGAGCTAGGTCCCAATTAAGTATATCAGGTCGGGTAGTAAGTACCTGTTGGGTTAAACGGAAGCATCAGGAATATATATCAGACCTAAGATAAGAAGTTTAATTTATTGCAAAACAATATCCAGAAAGAATGCCAATGAGAATTAATGAATTTCAAAATAAACTCTATTTTGAAAATAAAAACATTGGTCCTTTTTCACATTTCAATGAACTTTTAAGTTCAGAGGACTTAATAAAATGAAAAAACAAACAAAACAAACTAGATAAAGTGAATACTTTCACCATCTACATACAGAATGAGCCAGTCCTAAAATGCCATTCTTCCCTTTAAGAAAAATGACTAGGCATTCAAAGACAACTAGAGATATAGTCTCTGACCATAATAAAATAGAAATCAGTAACAAATTTCAGCAACTTTAAAAAAATTAATCTCTCTAAATCACTTACTTAAAAAATAAAGCTTGAAATTACAGACAATTCTTAAAAAATAAAATCTTGGAAATACTATATGCTGAAATTTATGAAATGTGGTCACAGTTCTGGTCAGAGGTGAATTCACACTAAATGTTTTAAATACATAATTTAATTCTAGAAGAGAAAAAACACATTAAGACAACTTAAGGGGGAAAAATGTTGTTTCTAAAATTTTTGGAAATTCTTCTTTGTAAATTTAATTAAAAATACTAGAAAGAAAACATGAGTATAATTGTTTAAGTAAAGTAAAACAGCAGTGATTGAGGAAAAAATAAATACTATCTTCAAATTAATGCTAATGAATTAGAAAATTCTAAAGTGAGAGAGTTGGAAAGTATGATCAAAATCATCAAAGTCAATTCTAATTAGGTACAAAACTAAAGTAGAATTTATTTTTATTTTTATTTTTATTTTTTATGATAGTCACAGAGAAAAAGAGAGAGGCAGAGACACAGGCAGAGGGAGAAGCAGGCTCCATGCACCGGGAGCCCGACGTGGGACTCGATCCCGGGTCTCCAGGATCGCGCCCTGGGCCAAAGGCAAGAGTCAAACCGCTGCGCCACCCAAGGTTCCCCTAAGTAGAAAATTAATAGTGATGTCAAAGTAGAATATTCACAAAATACATTTTTTAGGCCTAGACAGTTTTATAGATATTTCAGTGAAAATTGTCAAATAGCAAATTATTCCTATCATATATCCAAACATTTCAGAGCACACCAAAAGAGCAGGTTTTAAAGATAATGTATTTAGAATTTTTTTTTTTATGTTCACTGTACACATGTGTACAAAAAGAAAACCATAGCCTGTTTTCCCTTAATAATTTAGGTGGAAAAGTCCTAGCTCTACATAAAGTATTCTCAAACCAAATTCACCAGTATGTTGAATACAATTAACCCTTTAACAATGCAGAGCTGAGAGGCACTGACCTCCTGCACAGTTGAAAATCTTGGTATAACTTCGAAATCCCCTAAATTTAACCTATTGTTGACCGGAAGCCTTCCCAATAAGATAAATAGTTGATTAATGCATATTTTTTTTGTGTAATGAGTATTCTTTTTCTCTGACCATAAAGTAAGCTAGAGAGAAGAAAATGTTAAGAAAATCATGAGAAAAAGGAAATACATTCACAGTACTGCACTGTATTTCTTGGGAAAAAAAGTACAAGTGGATTCTCAAAGTTCAAAGATATATATATAATATCATTAGGTAATATTTATCCTAGAAATGTAAGGATCTATCAACATTTAAGCATTAAAAAAAGTATGACATTTTTATCACATCAAAATTTTAGAGTTAACCCATATAATAATGTTACTAGAGACTTATAAAGCATTTTAATAAAATTTAAATATGTACATGATTTTAGAAATAAAACCATATTTAATTGGGGGTGGCAAGGTCTTTTCTTTAAATGGCAGCATTATATTTTACCTCACGAGCATTCCATTCTTATCTTAAATCCCCACCCACTGTCAGAAACTGTGATACTGTAATGCAAATATGATGCAAACTTTATGGCAATAACTAAAATTGTCTAGAAACAGGCAGAGTATGCTTATTCTTGCAAAAGATATTAACTCAGATTCCCCTAGGTTGCAAGCATTGGGTCTCACCAAAGGATATCAACATAGTTCAGACATAAGCCTATCCTAACCAAAAACAATAAAAGGAAGGATATAATAAATATTAGAGCAGAAATAAAATGATATAGAAACTAAAAAAAAGAAAGAACAGAACAATACAACAGAGAATCTAAATTTAAAAAATTACTAATGAAAGAGGAGAAATGACAAGCAACACCACAGAAATACAAACAATTGTAACAGAATATTATGAAAACCTATATGCCAACAAACTGGACAACTTAAATGAAATGGATAAATTCTTAGAAACATATAACCTACCAAAACCAAAGCAGGAAAAAAAAATAGAAAAGTTGAACACACCAATCAAGAGCAATGAAATTAAATCAGTAATTAAAAAAAACAAAACAAAACAAACAAACAAACAAAAAAACACTCAACAGACAAAAGTCCAGGACCAGATGGCTTCACAGATGAATTCTACCGAAATTTAAAAAGAGTTAATACCCATTCTTCTCAAACTATCCAAAAAAATGCAAGAGGAAAGAAAACTTCCAAAATCACTCTGAGAGGCCACTATCACCCTGACACCAAGACGAGATAAAGACACTACAAAAAAAGAGAACTATAGGCTAATATCTCTCATGAATATAGATGCAAAAATCCTCAACAAAATACTAGCAAACTGAATCCATCAATATATTTTTAAAAATACATCATGGTCAAGTCATATTTATTCCTAGGATGCAAGAGTAGTTTAATATTTGCAAATCATTGAAAATGAAATGTTACATCAATAAGAAAAAGAATAAAAACCATATGATCATTTCAATAGATACAGGAAAAGCATTTGACAATGTACAACATCCGTACATGATAAAACCTCTCTGCAAAGTAGGTCTAGGGAGGACATATTTCAATATAATAAAGGCCTCATATGAAAAACCCACAGCCAATATCACTCTCAGAAAGGTAAAAATGGGAACCTTTCCCCTAAAGCCAGGAACAAGACAGGGATGCCCACTCTCATCACTTTTATTCAGCATAGTACTGGAAGTCCTAGCCACATAGTTTAGACAACATAAAAAAAATAAAAATAAAAATAAAAAACATCCAATTTGTTAAGAAAGAAATAAAACTGTCACTATTTTTAGATGACATGATTCTGTATCTAGAAAATGTTAAAGACTCCACCAAAAAACTACTTAAAACTGGTAAATGCAAGATACAAAATCAATATACAGAATTCTGTTGCATTTGAATACATGAATAATACAGCAGCATAAAGTAAAATTAAAAAAAAAATCTTATATGCAATTGCACCAAAACCAAAAATACCTAGGAATAAACTTAACCAAAAAGGTGAAAGACCTGTACTCTGAAAACTATAAAGTACTGATAAAAGAAATTCAAGACGATGCAAGGAACTAGAAAGACATCCCATGCTCATGGATTGGAAGAACAGATATTGTTAAAATGCCTATAGATTTAATGTCATTAAAGCAACCCAAAAGCAACCTATAGATTTAATGTCATTCCTATCAAAATACCAACAGCATTTTTCACAGAACTAGAACAAACAATTCTAAAATTTGTATGGAACCACAGAAGACCTCAATTAGCAAAAGCAATCTTGAAAAAGAAAAACAAAACTGGAGGTATCACAATCCCAAATCTCAAGTTATATCACAAAGCAGTTGTAATTAAACAGTATGGTACTGGCATAAAAATAGACACATAGATCAACAGAGCAGAACAAAAAACCCAGAAACAAACCCACAATTACATGATCAATTAATCTTCAACATAGAAGTAACAAATATACAATAGGAAAAAGACAGTCTCTTCAACAAATTGCATTGGAAAAATTGGAGAGCCACATGCAAAAGAATGAAACTGAACTACTCTCTTTTACCATACACAAAAATAAATTCAAAATGGATTAAATATGTAAATGTGAGACCTGAAACCATAAAAAGTCCTTGAAGACAGCACAAGCAGCAATCTCTCTGACACCGTCTTTGGTAACATTTTCCTAGATATGTCTTCTGAGGCAAAGGAAATAAAAAATATATATATATAACCATTGGGATTACATCAAAATAAAAAAGCTTCTGTACAGTGAAGGAAACAACAAGACTAAAAGGTAACTTGAAAAGGAGAAAATATTTGCAGATGACTTATCTAGCAAAGGGTTGGATTTGTATATTTTGGAAAATATACAAAATATATAAAGAACTTATAAAATTCAACACCCAAAAAACAAATAACCCAATAAAAATGAGCAGAAGATATAAAGAGATATTTCTCCAAAGAAGATATCCAGATGGCCAATGGACCATGGAAAGATTCAACATCACTCATTAGTAGGGAAATGCAAATCAAAACTACAATGTGATATCACTTCATACCTGTCAGAATGACTAAAATCAGAAAAACACAAAACAAGCATTGACAAAAATGTAGAGAAAAACGAACTCTTGTGCCCTCTTGGTGGGACTGCCAATTGGTGCAGCTACTGTAGAAAACACTATGGAGGTTCCTCAAAAAATTAAAAATAGAACACATAGTAAATACTGGGTATTTACCAAAAACATACAATGACATTAATTGAAAGAGATATACGTACTTATATATTTATAGTTGCATTATTACAAGAGCCAAACTATGGAAGCAGCCCAAGTGTCCATCAATAGATGAATAAAGAAGTGGTATGTGTATGTATATATGTATATAATATATGAATATTACTAAGCCATAAAAAATAATAAAATATTGCCATGACAAGATTTAAAAATGACATGAATGGAGCTAGAGAATACAATGCTAAGTGAAAGAAATCAGTCAGAGAAAGAGAAATACCATATGATTTCACTCATGTAGAATTATGGAATTTAAGAAATAAAACAAATGAGCGAGCAAAGGATAAAGAGAGAGAAACCAAGAAATAGACTCTTAACTGTAGAGATCAAAATAATTATTATGGGGGGGAGGGAGGTGGAAGAGGATTGTGATAATGAAATAAAATTTAAAAAAAATAAAGTTAAGAATGAAACAAAAACCTTTATTTTTAGGCAGTCTTTTTTTTTTAAAGTTTCGTCTATTTTATTTTTTATTTTTTTTTAAATTTTTATTTATTTATGATAGTCACACAGAGAGCGAGAGAGAGGCAGAGACACAGGCAGAGGGAGAAGCAGGCTCCATGCACCGGGAGCCTGACGTGGGATTCGATCCTGGGTCTCCAGGATCGCGCCCTGGGCCAAAGGCAGGCGCCAAACCACTGTGCCACCCAGGGATCCCTAGGCAGTCTTATGTTAGAAACAAAACTCAGCAAAAAGTATAGAGTCCCTATATGGTCTCAACCAAACACATCCACAAACACCTCCCCACCCCCCATTATCTACATCCTCATCTTAATAGTTCATTCATTACAATCAATGAACCTACAATGGCACACCAATATCATCAATATCATCCAAAGTCTACATTTTAATTGGGTACTTTTGGTGTTGCACATTATATGAGTTTGGAAATATTACAGTATCATACAGAATGGTTTCACTGACCTAAGAATTTTAGGTTCTCTATTTATTCATCCCTATTTTCCTCCCAACACCTGGAACTACTGATCCTTTTCACTGTTTCCATAGCTTGCCTTTTCAGGATTATCATATTATTAAAATCATAGAGTATATTGCCTTTTAATATTAACTTCTTTCACTAAGATCAATTTAAACTCATATGTTCATGATTTATATGTTTTCATATGATTATATGAAATATAATATGTTATATTCATATGTTTTCATGATTTAAAGCTCATTTCTTTTTAGTGCTGATAATATTCTATCATCTACAAGTATCCCAATTTCTTTATCCATTTACCCACTGAAGGGCATCTTGCTCCTAGCTTTGGCAATTATGAATAACGTTGCTATAAGCATCTGTGGGGAGTATGTGTGTGGATGTAAGATTTCAATTTACTATAGTAAATAATGAATAACACAACTGTTGGATCCTGTGATAAGGAGTAGTTTCATAAGAAACTGACAAACTGTCTTCTAAAGTGGCAGTATTAAGCATACCACAGAACTGAACTAAAGCCCTACATTCATGGAGCTTAAAAAATAAGTAAATAAATAAAGTGGCAGTATCATTTTGCATTTCTACCAACAATGAATGAGAGCTCCTGCTGCTGCACATTCTTGCTAGAATTGACAAAACATTTGTTAATGTTTTAAATTTTCACCATCCTAATAGGTATGTAGTGATATATTGTTATCTTATTTTGCAAATCCTCAATGACATATGATGTTGAATGTCTTTTCAAATGTCTACTGGCATCTATATATTCTTTGGAGAGATGTCTACTCAGGTTTTTTGCCCTTTTTAAAATTTTTTCTCCCTCCCTCCATTGAATTTTAACAATTCTTTGCATATGTTAAATAACAATCCTTTATCATGTATGTCTTTGCAAATACTTTTCCCATTGTATAGCTTGTCTTCTCATTCTCTTGACAGTGTCTTTCACAGAGATGTAGTTTTTATTTTAATGAAATACAGCTTATCAGTTATTTTGTTCATGGAATGTGCCTTTGGTGTTGTATCTAAAATGTCATCACAATACGCAAGGTCATATAAACTTTTATCTATATTATTTTCAAGGGGTTTTACATTTTTGTATTTTATATTTAGGTCCACGATGCATTTTTGGGTATAAAGTTTAGTGAAGGGTGTAAAATCTGTGTAGACATTCATTTATTTGGATGTTAGTTGTTCAAACACCATTTGTTGAAAAAACTATCTTTTCTCCATTGTATTGCCTTTATTACTTTGACAAAGTTCATTTGACTATATTTGCATGGGTCAATTTTGGGTTATCTACTCTGTCCAAATGAACCATTTGTCTATTTCTTCACCAACAGTATACTATCTTTATTATCCTAGCTTTCCAGCAAGTCTTGAGGTAATGTAGTATCAGTTCTCCAACTTTGTTCTTCTACAATATTTTCTGGACTATTCTGAGGCTCTTGCCTTTCCACATAAACTGGAGAATCAGTTTGTTGACATTCATAAAATAACTTGATTTCTTTCATCAAACTTTTATAAGTTTTCCTCTTACATATCTTGTGCATTTTTCATTTATACCTAAGTATTTTATTTTGTGGGGAAGTCTAACATAAATGGTATTACATTTTTAAAAGATTGTTATTTATTTATTCATGAGAGACAGAGAGAGAGAGAGAGAGAGAGAGAGAGAGAGAGGCAGAGGAAGAAGCAGGCTCCATGCAGGGAGCCCAGTGTGGGACTCAATCCCAGGACCCCAGGATCACTCCCTGAGCCAAAGGTAGATGCTCAACCACTGAGCCACCTGGGTGCCTCTAGTATTACATTTTTAATTTCAAATTCCACTTGTTTATGGATGGTGTACAGAGAAGCAATGGATTGTGTTACATTAACTCTATCCTGCAGCCTTACTACAATTGCTTATTAGTACCTTAATCTTTTTAACCAATATTTTCGTGTTTCCTACATACATAATTATGTCATCAACAAACTCAGCTTTATTTCTGCCTTCCAAGCTGTATAACTTTTATTTCTTTTTCTTGTCTTATTGCATTAGCTAGTACTTCCGGTATGACATTGGAATGGAGTGGTGAGAGGAAATTCTTGCCATGGTCCTGATCTTTGTGAACAAAATTTGAAATTTTTCACCATTAAGTATAATGTTAGCTGACTTGTTTTTTTGGTAGATATTCTTTTTCCAATTGAGGAAGTTCCCTCTCAAGTTTAATCTAAATTTTAAGCATTGAAAAAATAAAGAGAAAATAATGCTGTGGACCTTAATAAATATGTGTCAATAACTTTTAAAAAAGAAATGCTGAAAAATCATTTCACCTAAACAGATCTTGAAGGGAAGAATGCAAGTAGAAAATGGAAAGTAGCTAAATGGGCTTTGCTTTCAAGAGCCATCATTTATTTTCATATATAAAAAAATCCAATAAGTGTATTTATACCCTTATTTATGGAGGCTATAAAGGCACAGAATTTTAGAGCAGAAAGTGTTTAAATTAAGATAATGTTTGTCCTATATTGTAAAAAAATGTGCTGGTCACATGACAGCTATTGAGTGTATGCTCAGTGCCGTAGTAAGACCTGGAAAGATGAATAAAACATTAGCTAACCTTAAAGTACACTAGAATATGTCTACATAAAATAATATGTAATAATATTGAATGAAGAAAAAGAGGAATGTAACAAAATGGACAAAAAGAGATTACTGAGATCTAGATTGAGTATCCTAAGTAGACTTTTGCTTTTAAAGTGTGTGCTCATTTAGAATCTCTCACTGCATAGTGTCACTTAAAAAAATTCCTGATAGATCTGAGAGGAGATGAATGGACTTAACTAAAGGAATACATGTTCTAATTGCAACTCTCATGGCTATCTATAGAAGAACTCAGCCACCAATTATGATACCAATCCCTATAAGAAAAGATCACACAATATCTCAATATCGATACTGATGTGAAAAGAAACGAAGAGTCATTTTTATAGTCTCTTTCTATACTAGCCCCTCACATTTTTATTCATCCACCTATAAATTGCTGCATATTTCTGCCAGATTCTCTGCTCAGCTGCTCCTTTGATCTCCCATCTGTTCATTTCTTTCTCTCTGATTGAAGAAACAAGAAGTATTTGTGGCTATGTATTCCACTGAGAAGCCACAAAACAAAAGATGGATGTGGATGAATGAAAAGATTTCAGCCTAAAGTGCCTTTTTCTGAAAATACTTGAAATCATGTTGATTTGATTTTCTGTGAAGAATAAAATGATCAGATGACATTTTTTTAAGGACTGTCTCATTTTTTAACCATTCTGCTACAGTATTCTAAAACTTCATTACACCTTGAAAAGGACATCAATGTTTTGCAGATGAAAATGGTTTTTAATACTCTTCAATGGGTTTCCTTTGCACCTGGAATAAAATGTAAACTTTTATCATGGCCAAAAAATTCCATGTGATCCATCATCTCTTGGCTCTTTTGTTCACAATTCTCCAAACATACTGGCCTGTTTCAGTTTGCTGAACACATTGTACCTATTCCCATCTTGAGATTCTCTGACATACAGTTCATTTGCCTGAAACAATCTTTTCTCACACTTCTCACAGATGACTTCTCATCCCTCAAGTCTCAGTTCAGGTAACACCTTCACTTTTCCTCTCTCTCTCTCAAATAAGTCCCTCCTATCTTGTCTTGTGAAAGACAATGTAGTGGCATGATTAATAACATGGTTCTATATTAAAATACCACTATTAACACCTACTATGTCATCAGTAACTGTGGTTAGGAGCAGCACAGTTGGCCTCCCTATGCTTCAGTTTCATAATTTATAAAATGGAGATGATAACAATGCCTCATAGAGTTATTAGATTAAATAAACTAATAAAGTTAAGCACTTCAGTGCTGAGAACAATAGAAACAATATATATTTAGTATTAATATCTTAGCAATTTTTGTTTCTTACAAATTACTTATAGCAACATGGATTTTTTTTTTCAAATTCAATGTTTGTCTACCATGCTCCCTCTTAAGGGTTCTGAGGGCAAGGATTATTTTAATCTTGTTTCATCCTTGTTTCCTCAATCCTATTAAAGTGTCCAAAATCAAAGGATTCAATAACTGTTTATTGCATGATCAAATGGGTGGAAAATTTCAGGGGGAATACCCTCTCCATAAAACAGGTTGAACTGGTGAGTGTATCTTCTTTCTCCTCTTATCAAACTTTTCTCTTAAGAACTGACATTATCACTCCTTGGAATTTGGGAACTTATTACTGACTACTGTAGTTTCTTATGTAAGGCAGTAGCTTTTCCTGTGGCATCTATAAAATGCATGCCTCTCTGTCCCAAATACCAGGCCTATATGATCTATATGATCGTGGCTTTCAAAGGAAAGGGCAAAACTCCTGTTTTTGTCTGTTTGCTTAAGATTTCATTTATATATTTGAGAGAGAGAGAGAGAGAGAATATGAGCAAGGGGGAGGAACAAAGGGAGAGAGAAAGAGAGAGAAAGGGAAAAGCAGATTTGGTACCTGACTCAAGGCTCAATTTCAGGACCCTGGGATCATGAACTGAACCAAAGGCAGACATTTAACCAAGTGAACCACCCAGTCACCCCAAAACTCATGTTTACAGGGAAAGGATCTTTCCTGAAAATGGCATTACACAATGCTATCTCTGGAGAGATTTAATTATCTATGAATCTTAATTATCTCTTAAAGGGGCTACTTCAGCTAGAATTAGTACCCTTAATATTCTCTCCCTTTCTTCTAATGACCAACCTGTAACCATTGTTACAAATTGTCTTTGCATGATGTGGTTAATTCACAAGTTACTTAGAAAATGAAACCATCTGAACCACAGAGGTAAATGGTGGAGACTCTGTTGGCATTTACTAGTTCACTTCTTGCCACTTCTAGCAAAGTTCTATAAAATGGAGATAAGCTCAGAGCTAAAGCAAACTATTCTGAAAATAGAGATGGAAGGAAAATTCCACTATCTGCCCTTGTCCAATCTATGTCACTGAAATGTCTTATAAATAGGAACCTTATAACATTGAAAATAAACTGCTTCTGGATTTTAAATCAAAATGTGATGGCTTTAAAACTAAAGCTTTAGCAGATGATAAAGCTGACATCCAGCCTTCTAATAAAGACAGGAAAAAGCTATTGTCTTCCCGCTCAAACCATTGTTTTCTGGGTCAATAGTTTAAGAAGGAAGTTTAGGAGTAAAGCTCTTGACATAATGGCTAATTCTCAAGGAACTGAAAGAAAAGACTGACCATGGTAATTATCAGATAAAGGGCTAGTATCCAAGATTTATAAAGAATTTCTCAAACTTAACTCCCAAAAAACAATCCTGCTAGTAAATGGCAGAAAACATCAGCAGACATTTCTCCAAAGAAGACATACAAATGGCAAACAGACATATGAAAAACTGTTTCACATCACTTGGCATCAGGTAAATACAAATCACAACCACAATGAGATACCACCGCACACCAGTCAGTGTGGCTAAAAATAACAAGACAGGAAACAATAAATGTTGGCAAGAATGTGGGGAAAGAGGAACCCTCTCATACTTTTGGTAGGAATGCAAGCTGGTACAGTCATTCTGGAAAATGATTTAGAGCTTCCTCAAGAAGTTAAAATACAGTTACCTTATGACCCGGTAATTGTACTACTATGTATTTATACCAAAGATACAAAATATAGTGATCCAGAGGAGCATCTGCACCCCAATGATTATAGCTAAACTATAGAAAGAGCTGAGATGTCTGTCAACAGATGAATGGATAAAGAAGATGTGGCATACACACATAGACTCACAAACACAATGGAATATTACTCAGCCATCAGAAAGGATGAATACTTACCATTTACATCAACATGGATGGAACCAGAGGGAATTTTGTTGAGTGACATAAGTCAATCAGAGAGAAACAACTGTCATATGATTTCACTCATATATGGAATATAAGAAATAGTGCAGAGGATCATAGGGGAAGTGAGGGAAAACTGAATGGGAAGTCATCAGAGGGAGAAACACCATGAGAGACTCCTAACTATAGGAAAACAACGAGGACTGAAGGAGGGGTGATGGGTGGGGGTATGAGGTAATTTGGTGATGGGCATTAAGGAGGGCAAGTGATGTGATGAGCACTGGGTGTTATTTTTTAAGATTTTATTTATTTTTTCATGAGAGACACACACAGAAAGAGAGAGAGAGAGAAAGGCAGGGACACAGGCAGAGGGAAAAGCAGGCTCCATGCAGGGAGCCCAACATGGGACCAGGTCTCCAGGATCACGCCCTGGGCTGAAGGCAGCATTAAACTATCCCAGCACTGGGTGTTGTATGTAACTGATAAATCATTGAACCCTACATCTGAAACTATGTATGTACTTTATGTTGGCTAATTGAATTTAAGTTTTAAAACAGGAAAAAAACAAAAAACAAAAAACAGAGATTACAAAATAGGAAGTAAATAAAAAGAGTTCCCAGACTTAAAACTATGAAAACAAGATATTGGTTGTGGTTATTCAATCAAGGAATTAACCAGAAGCAGAAACTCGGAATCTACTATATTTTTGGAAGGAAATTTATTGAAAAGAATAAAATAAATAAAAAAAAAATAAAAAAAAAAAAAAAAAAGAAAAGAATAAAATAACAAGACAATACAAACTGTGTTGATATAAACCTTTAAGAAACAATCCTTTGGCTTATGCCTATAGCACTAGGAAGTGAGCTCTGCCACTTGCAGCAAGAATTTCTACTTCAGTACCTGAATCTAGTCAAGGAAGATGATAGAGGAGAGCTTGCAAAGGGCATAACCAAGGTGGCAGGATGAACTAAGGAATTTTTCTAGAATAGGTAATTGATACTATTTGTTTACTATTTATTGATATTTAATTGTTATAAGCACCATGACTCCTTAGTGTCTTCCATTTTAAAATAGGCATTTTTATTTTGTTACAGTGTTTCTTCTCAACCTTCAACTCTTAGTAGGTTCCATACTATAATGGCTCATTAGACTATTAGACACAATATTCAACCCTGACAGGAAAGATCATACGTTACACTCCTGTTTTGGAATTTGTGAGAGATGTAGTAACTGGGTAACACTTTAAGATTGTGTCTTTTGGAGTGAAATATGAGTTCTATACCTGTGAAAATCAATATATAAATGTAAAGCATTTGATAGTTTCTGAAGTTCTTTAAAGAAAGTGCTTCAGCTGGAATTTATACTATTAATATTCTCTCCCTTTCCAGAAGTCTTAGAATAGGGTGAAATGGTTGATCTTCTGATGACTAGCTTATAACCACGAAGAAATTTTGCAAGTAAAACCAAAGATAAGGATACTCAAGCAGAAAGTCAGAAATCAGTCACTCAGTATTACCTATTTCTGGATTTCAGTTTTTGTGAAAGAAAAAGAAATTCCTATTTAAATACAAGCATTCATGTAGACATACTGTTCTAGGCCTCTGTTCTAGCCTGTAAAGATAGTTCCTAAATGCATGTTCATATCGGTAGCTCCTAGGTCAAATTTTGTCGATCACTATTTTAGAGGTATGAAAATTTACTTCACTATCTTCCTACCACTTGTCCAGTACTTTTCCAGTAATAAATTGTGTACCAAGCACTAATAATTTTAAGAAGCATGGTATCTGATCATGGTGCTAGAATAAAATTTTAGTTTTCTAATTTAATAGTTTAATAAATAGTATACACTGTGTTCATGTGTGCTTAATGGACACAAATGTGCACAGACATATACCTAGTCATAAATAAATATATGCAGCTCTTGATATGTTTGAGTGTAAATATAAATTTGACATTTTGTTATAACTCCATTTGTTTTAGCAGGAACATTTTGAATTCCAAGATTTTACAAATTAAATAAATATATTAGGCTGTTGTGGCAAGTTTACTTTCTAAAGAAATGACAGGCTTGATTAGTAAGCATGCCCTTTATCTGTAAGGTTCTTATTTGTCTATCATTTCACAGCAAGCAATTCTGATGAATGGCACAATTAACCTTTCCATTATTAAAACAATTAATTGCAAAAATTAAAGACATGACAGGACAAAATATTAATGCATAAATTATTAGGTTCAAAAGTTATAATTATTAATCTATGTACAGTAATTGTGGCAAAAACAATGAACAACTAAAATATGATATATATATTTACTTATATATAAATTATATATTATATATTACATATTATATATTATATACATAATTTTTTTGGCTTTTTACTTGTTTAACATACCAAGGGCATGTTATGTTGGCATTTTATGTTGGGCATGAAGTCTAAAAGAAAATTAGTATCAGCTAAGTACTGTAAACATCCAAGATATGACAATAAAGAATTAAGACTGATTATCTAATAAATATAAAGATCTATACATACAAAAAGTATTTTTCAAAATAACCATCTTAAAAATATATACAAATGATGTTAAGCTGGTATTTACCAAAAACAGTTAAGATTTTTTTTTGATTTGCCTCTTACACTAGCTTAAAGCTATAGGGATACAAAAAAGTCAGGAGAAACAGGTTACTTCTTACTTGGAATCAAATTACTTGAGCTAAATTCACAACTATGCCTTTAATGGCCATACAGAATTAATTTCCTTGAACTTCTAGGTCAAGAGAGCAAAATAAAACTCGTAAATTCTCTTCTTTTTTGTAAGAAGTAGATAACATATGATAAAACACTTTAAATGTTCAAGAATTACATTATATTACTGTTATTATTTTGTTAAAAGTAGTTTCAGGAAAATATTTAATTCTGCACTGTCCAAAACAGTAGCCACTATTGACATGTGGTTTTGGGGCACATGGAATGTGGCTTGCCAATGACTGAAGAATTGAACTTTTGACTTTAATTTTATTTCATTTATTTAAATATCTTCATCTATTGAACTTATTCTTTACACAGAAGTTACTAAGTCATTCATAAGTTGTGAGCCTCTGATCGTGCAGTAATAACTATTAGTACTGATCACTGTGTTTTTAGGAGGTATGCATTCATCAATATGCTACTCTTCAACACCATCTGTGATCCTTTTGCATCTATAGGAACCTTGAGCAAAGGAAGTTTTCGGACCTTCCTAAGTCTGCTGGCCATGATATCATTCATGTCTTTGAACTTTTACCTTATATAATTTGCATGTGACAAAGACATTTTCACTCCAGAACTACATTCTTAGGTTTGGAATGCTTAATAAAGATGATCTGCTTAAACTCAATTTGGTATAGGGGTCATTGTACAGTTTAATCCAAAGCAAGAGAGAAAAATATTTGTTGTAGTACTATTCAAATACTACACAAGCTGGTCAAGAAAAATTTTGGCATTTTTCAGAATGATATGGCACTTTTGCAATAATAGCACTTGTTGATTTATTTGGTTAAATGAAAATAGAATGAAAACAGTATTTTGATTTGAATATATAGTTGGAAACATAATAAACTGTATAATGACTATGACTAGGTAAAAGAGCTAAAGTATTTCTGGTATATCTTTCCAGAGAGATAAGAGATAGATGATAGATAGATAGATAGCCAGATGAGAGATAGATAATTGTTCTATTGATTCTCTGAAAGGAAATTTTTATATTGCATATAGAATAATCTACATACACAGAGTCAGATGATGAAAATATCTTAAGATTTAACTTGGCATTTTGTGCTAGTTATATAGGAGGCCCTCAACATATTTTTATTGACTCAAATTATTATTTCTCTTTCAGGAATATTTTCAAGTTTTTTCCGTTTTTTTGTTATTATTTTAATAGCAGATGTATAAAGTATACAAGCCAAATCATCAGGGTTTATATAATTTAGGTATCAAGGACACCTAAATTAATAAAAGAGATTATTCAATAGCCACCATGGGTTATACATGCAAATGACAATAGTTTGTTTCAGGCATAAGTTATAATTTACTTATAATGTCCTATTCTGATGTGTGATAAAAAACAATTGGTATTCATTCTTTTATTTTGGGTAAAGTTTTGGGAAGGAGCAAACAGGAACAGGTGGAATGTGTGGTTCCTGGGGCTTTATGCTCAATGAAGTGGCTCAGACACAGAAAAACTTTGATCTGTCTGACTTGGTGGAACTGTGGTTTTTTTGAAAAACAATGTTATTTCCTTTTAAGCAGGACAAATTAGCAATACATTTTTAAACTGAAAAGAGCTTAAGAATGAATGAGTCATGTCATATTTTTCTCCTAAACTAAGTAACATTTTAAAAAGTAAAAGAAAACTAACATTTCTACTTATAAACAACATTATAAGTTCAAAACAGGGTTAAAGTTCTATTTAGATTAAGGCTTTATTTTTAGCCCTCTGGTGATTTAGAAATAAGATTAAATCACTGGAAACCATCAAAAGTACCCTCTTATCATAGATAATTCCTACCTGCTTCCATGCAGTGCAACTTTATCAAATATCACTACTTATCCATATAAAAAAGAAACATAATTCCATAATGAAACTTTAAAAAATTTTCACAAATCAGTTATATGTAAACTTCTAGCCCCTCCCCCTTTTTTTTCAGGAAATGAAACTAATCTTACCAAAAATATACCTCTGACTTTTCATGGTGCCTTCAAAGAAAAAGTGAAGTAAAGTTTGCAAAATTCAATTTGGTATCTCAATAACATATTGTATTAGTCAAGGTACTCCAGGGAAACAAAATTAATAGGATGTATAGAGAGAAATAGAGAACATATTGTATTAGTCAAGTACTCCAGGGAAACAAAATTAATAGGATACTTATAGAGAAATAGAGACAGAAAGACAAATCTTTAGGAATTGGCTCATGACTTTGTGGAGGCTTCACAAGTTTAAAATCTGCAGGGCAGTCTGGCAGGCTGGAGACCCAGGAAAGAGGTGATGTTATAGTTCAAGTACAAAGGTAGTGGCCTATTTTAATTCTGTCTGGAAGGATCAGCCCTTCCTATTAAGGCCTTCAACTGAATGGATCAGGCCCACCCACTAGATGAAGGATACTCTG
The DNA here is from genome assembly GCF_018345385.1 of Vulpes lagopus. Taxonomy (NCBI): domain Eukaryota; kingdom Metazoa; phylum Chordata; class Mammalia; order Carnivora; family Canidae; genus Vulpes; species Vulpes lagopus. The sequence continues at coordinate 41,877,614 of NC_054826.1, read as the reverse complement.
CTTTACTTGAATTCTACTGATTTAAATGTTAATTTCATTAAAAAGTCTTCACAGAGAAACATCTAGAATAGTATTTAAACAAATATTTGGGTACCATGGCCCAGCCACATTGACACATAAAATTAACCATCATACATATAGCATATAAATCTAAATAAAGAACTTTGGTGATCACTTTAAATTACTTTTGAAAATGCATGCCTGTTAGTTTAAAAAAGTATGAAGTTACTAAGTTATGATCAACTGATTATTTTTTCAAGCACAGGAAGATTTTTACTAATATCTTCATAATTTTCCCTTACATTCAGCATGGTTTCTGACATGTTAACTAAATGAATAAGGCAGTAAATAAACATTCCCAACATTATTCCTATGTTTTCTATTTAATTCAATTTGGCTAAATCCCAGGATAATTCCCCAAACTCATTCTACTTACTACATTTGTCATAGTTGATCAAATTCTGATTTTGATACACCATGTTTACCTCTAAAAGAAATGATAGGCATTATCAAACAGAGATTGTTCTAACTACAATTTAATACTACATATCTCAAACATTATCCAAGTGTCTTGTAATACATTTTCTTACTATTAGACTTGCATCCTGGCTTTAATACTGCATCACTTATTTGCACAAAAGAAATGTCAATCATATATATTTATCCATAAGATCTGGTTTCACTAATAGGAAAACTCATACTAAAGGTTTCAAAGAAGAATGTAGCTCATTACAGGCAATAGTTGAGAAGTATGCCATAGTTAGCATTCTACAAATATGTAATCTTGTTATATTGTGAAATGTTATAATACTATGCCCTTTTCTAAAATACAGTTTACTAGAGCATGGCAGGATGAAGACAGGAGGCCAAAAACTGGAACAGGCAATTATATAATGTAAGTTATTTTTCTCATTTTTAAAATAAAAATTTCTTTGACTTCTAATCCAATCTTTATCATAATATGTCATGCCTAACACCCCTATGGACATAGAAAATTTAATAGTCATGCTTTACTGCATCCATCTATTTAATTGTTTTTCCCTGAATAGTTTTAAAAATTTAATTTATATGATTTTTCTAACTGTTACATGAAGGGAATTGAAGTTTCCTATATTTTTCTTTTCTTTGTAACTTCTTAAACCTTTCTATGTAAAATAGCTTTAGTAAATGTTATGAAGTTGAAATTAGTTCCACGTTTACTATATTATTATATGTTGTTCTAATGTGTTTGGAATTTTCAGGCAGGATTTGTGGGAATTATCTAATTTTATGCGAACATATGTTGTATATAGATATAAGATTTATTTCTTCCACTCTTCAAATTGAAATACTTGGGCATTGCAAACTCTAAAATGTCATTACAATAACAGGCTTTTAAGTGTTCTATTATACTAAATCAGTCATATTTGGATATCAATTAATTAAAAAAGCAAGTTTTATTGAAACTAACACTCTTTTATTAAATTTTGTGAAGGTTTTTCCTTAAATACTTACTTAATATTTGAATTATATTTTTCCAATTTTATCATACTTTAGATCAATTTTTTTCCCCCAGAAAAAACCTTAGATGTTACTATATTAAGGGCAATCGGTTGAATATATTAGAATAGCCTTGGTATCCATGTTGTTAATAGACTACTCTTTCTAATTAGTGAAATTCTTTTTAATAAAATTAGGTTCTGCCTATGTCTTAGATATTATTTATACATTGTCATTAATCAATATAATCAATCAATGTTCACAGAATTATAGGTTATATATTATAGATACATATTATATGAAGAATTGAGGATTAGAAAATATATACTGAAATTTATTAATTTATTCTTTCATTAATAAAATACATATTAAACATCCATTGTATATCAGTCAACAGGCCATATACTGAGAGCATCCAGCTGAAAAGTCCTGGGCCTGTCTCAAAGACCTGGGAAAAGCCCTGCAGAAATTTCAAAATGTCACAAGAATCAAAGATGGGAGAAGTAAAAAGTAAAAGTAAAAGCAAAAACAAAATAAAGTTGTTAGAAACATTTCAGTTAAGCTAAGTATAATAAGACTATATAGAATCCTGTTATACAATCCAACAATGATATAATAAATATTCTCATACCTAAATAACATTCCGAAAAGGTAAGGGACACTGCAGCAATTTTCCCCCATTTTTATTATGTTCACAACTTTTTTTCTTGAACTGTGTCTAAAGTTTCATTATAAGGTCTCTTCCTATGAATATATGTAATACAGCATGCTAAGCAATAGAGCAATAGTTCTCATCATGCTGCCTTTTTTTTTTTTTTTTTTTTTTGCAACTACTGGCGGAGTGTTATCTTCTATTTTGCTTATATTTTTGAACACTTTTCCTGAACTTCTCTGTTTACTATTATTAACTTGGTTATACTGGAAACTATATTACCTATAATTTCTTTCCTTGTATGATTCCAACTCTGAGATGTATGAAAAGTAAAGTCACAAGCAACTTGCAAAGCAGAAATAAAGTAGCAGCCATGATGTTCTGAAGGCTGTTGGCTGGTTAGAGGCAATAATATAGAAGTACCAGCAAATACTATACTCAGTGTTCCTGGTCTACACCCAGTTTTCTTTCTAAAATTGGTCCCTCCCAACCAATAGGCAAACACAAGGTCACCATTCTCAAAGCTTGGTTGTGAACTCAAGGAGCTGATAGCCAGGAAACCCAGTAACCTTCCGTAGACTTGTTGGAGCCTTTTCCAATTCTGCTGTGTCTTGTGAAGAAGAAGAAAAGAAAAAAATAAACACTAATAAAAGGACAAAGAAAATAGCTAAATTCCTCTGGGCTATTAAAACTGGGAAGATAAATCCTTCATAAGATTACTAACCAAAATTTTAGGGTAAGTAGCTGAGAAATGCAAACCAGAATGAAGGGGCTATTTGAATTAGAAAGTGCCTGAAAGAGAAGACCAGATTTGGTTTATTATGAGCCTGATGCCAAGGAGTCACAGTTCAATCTCTCAAAAGCAGAGAATCACTGAAGGATTAGTTCACTAAGATAGGCTCTTACTTTTTCAAGGGAATAAATATCTTATTTTTAATGGAGCAAAGTTATTAATTAGAGACATAAGATTTACGAATTTGAGAATTCTGTCTTAAATATGGGAAAGTTACCAAGTACAGCCACCAGCAGCACAAAAAAAAGTGCAACCACTCAGGCAGAAAGAAAAGCAGAAGAAGTAGAAAGGTTTTAGAAGCCTTCTAATGACTGGACATATTTTTTTACATCAATTCTATATCTCTGACGGACAGAGAGTTTAGAAAAGATGACTAAAAACAGTGCCTTGATTTTGTGCATAAGTCTTTACAATGCTTAAAAATCCAGTGTGCCGAAGTACAACAAGCAGAAGCATATAGAAGATGATGACAGCAACAAAGAATTAGAACTTAGAGTGGAGAATTTTACATTTTGCATGGTTTGCATTTAATTTACCATGCACATATATAATTTTCACATTGAAAGGAAAATAATGAAAAATCCCTCTATAGGATTTATTTAATTTTTTTTATTAATTGAAAACAAGTTTTACATGACACTTAACGATTCAGTTATTATATCCTCCCTAAGTGTTTACTATTTTTATACACTACCTTAGATCTAGGAATTTTGAAATTAAAAAAATCAAAATATTTATTGTGTTAAAAATGAACATTGTTATATCTTTATGTTCTAAACTCACTTCACCAGATGAGAAATCAATTTTACTAGATTCCATAGTTTATAGTTTCTAAAATAAATATTCAAGAGTTATAGAAATTATTTATGTTATAAACAATGGTCAAAGTATGAGAATTATTGGTTGTCAAGTCTACTTCATCAACCTTAGGACTACTGGTAAAATCTCATTATGAAAAATTAAATACTGGCCATAATTCTTCAGTCTCCTATAGCAATGCTATGCATTCATACCTTTGGCATGATTCTAGGATGGGTGAAGTATATCTACCTGCCTATAAACTCTGGGCATGGCCATATGAATTTATCTGGCACTGGTACTAGCAGACAGGATACAACAGATGCCTTAGTGTGTGACTTTATGATTGACCATGTCTACTTGTTCTTTTATTATTACAGTACGAACATTTCTCAGCTTGCTGATACATCCTGGGAAGATGAGAAATGTGGACCTAATCTATAGCTACAGCCAGGTAATTATAGCCTGGATCAGCCAATTCACAGCCATCCCAAACATGTGTGAGTAATTAGGTATGTCACTGAATGCTGGGCTGCTTAAACAGCATTTCTGTGGCCGCATCTGAATGATGAAAATATGTGTACATGCACATACACACACAAACATAAAATTCATGGCACTGGTTTTGAAAACAAGCATAACGTGACTAGAAATGATTAAACTGTTCTAAAAGGTTAGGGGATTGATTAAAAAAAAAAACTATTGTAGAAGGGTGGAAAAACAGTGACACATATTGTGCAGTGGGAAATATTTAGTAAAACAGTCACCTGAGATGATTTGGGGTGAAAGAAAGTATATATGATGAATCTGTAGAGTTGAGGGAGGAGATTTTTTTTTTTTTTTTAAATTTTATTTATTTATGATAGGCACACAGTGAGAGAGAGAGAAGCAGAGACATAGGCAGAGGGAGAAGCAGGCTCCATGCACCGGGAGCCCGACGTGGGATTCGATCCCGGGTCTCCAGGATCGCGCCCCGGGCCAAAGGCAGGCGCCAAACCGCTGCGCCACCCAGGGATCCCGAGGGAGGAGATTTTAATACTAGCTGCATTTAAGACACTACAGGAAAAAGATAAAATTAGAACCAAACTGATTGGTGTACAAATATTTTTTCAATAACCTGTAGAACTCGATAATGAAAGAGTTTCTCACCAAACTAAAGGTGTATTTATTGTTCAGACAAACCAAAATCATTGCCAGTGGCAAGGTGTGGTAGTGTATGTAATGTGTGTGTGTCTCAAATCTTATATTTCAAATGTGATACCTCATTTGTGCTCACCCATTTCCTAACTGATTGCCTTTAGAAAAGTTATTTTATCTATGCCTATTTTCTGATGTCTAAGCTGAGGATACATAGGTTGTTTTGAATATATCAAATATATTTGATGAAATAATGAAATAATGCAGATAAAACTTTAAAAGTGCCTGGCATGTAATAAAGCACCAGATAAACATTTGTGTATAATAACTATTATTATTAATCACAGGACTATAGTAAGAATTTGAATATTGGTGAACAGATTGTTTTGTTATATAGTCACTACACAGACTCCATCCCACGCAGATTCAGATAATACAATAATAAATGAATTACCCTGAGATATTTAGATAGATACTAAAAACACTGGAAAAGGAACCATTAGCTACACAATCACAATAAATATTTCAATAAATGTCATCCATATTAAAAGTTACAACATTTTTTATACTAAAATGCTTATATATAAACCTAACCCAGTGCTCCCAGCACTGTAGACTCCATAAACAGTCTGTGACTTACATGGTCCTCAATTCTGGGAATACAGTTTTAAGTACAAAACAGAACAAAAATTTTCTGAATTCTTTTACTCTCTAAAGAATTATGTTTTAGGGATCCCTGGGTGGCGCAGCGGTTTGGTGCCTGCCTTTGGCCCAGGGCGCGATCCTGGAGACCCGGGATCAAATCCCACGTCGGGCTCCCGGTGCATGGAGCCTGCTTCTCCCTCTGCCTGCGTCTCTGCCTCTCTCTCTATCTCTCTGTGACTATCATAAATAAATAAAAATTTAAAAAAAAAAAGAATTATGTTTTATTTTTTTATTTTTTTGAATTATGTTGTTTTAAAAAATATTATATAAATTATTGATTTTTGCCTTCTAGTCCTTTGAGTTTTTCACATCAACTTCAATTCTTGTAAATGAAAATATTTTTTTTCCTCATTTGAATGTTGCAACAGAAAAGTATATTCCTTGCCTGTATGAGTTTACTCCAAATTTGTAATAGCCAACCTTACTTGTAGCTTTCTCCTGCCAAGACTATTCCAGAAATAGCAACTTTTTCCAACATAGTCATCTGATCACCTTTACTGTCAACAGATAAATTCACTCTCTCCCAATGACTTCACAAATTTACAAACCTAAAAACTTGTTATTAGCCATTATTTGACACAGTTGACTTTTATGTTCTTCTTAAAACTCTTCCTGGTATCTTTCCTAGCTACATTCTCTAATTGTCTCAAGAATCTCAATGTTCCTCCTCTTGGCTTGTTTTTCTCTTCTGTTGTTCTTTATTCTATCAAATTTCATCCATTAGATATTTTTCTGAAGTTTTGTTTTGGGTTCCTATAATTCTTTTACTCTCTGCTAATAACTAAATAGTTTTAACTCACTTCTGCTCAGTGACAAATTCCATATTTACATCTCTCACCCTGACCTCTTATGCTACATACCTACATTTCCTGCTGTTCAGAGGGCTATCTTAAAATTCATTTTGTCCCAATTCAAATTGTTTCCCTTGAAACTTCTCCTTTTGTATAAAGTATCATTGGTAACTTTTATCACTTGTCTTTTGATTTTCAAACCTAGAAGCACTGATATCTATTTTCTGCCCATCTACATCTAAACTGTAGTATAGGCTCACTGATAAAATAAACTGAGCAGAGATTTGACTGAATAAGGGAAGATGCAATGCTGATATCTGTGGGTAAAGTATTTTAACCAGAGAGAAAGGAGAGGAAGAAGAGAGTATCTGAGGCATTAATGAGTTTTGTGTGTTTAAGGAAAACCAAAGAAGTCAGTGTGTCCAAAGATGCAGTAACAGAGAAATTGTCAGAAAAGAGAAAATAAAATTTACAGAAAACTTCCAAATGTTTTACATCTGTCCATTTTCTGCCTGAGGCTGAGAAACAGAATGGGGGCAAATAAGCATATATTTGCATAATCACTTTCCTCTTATTTGTGCCTTTCTTCCTAGGTGACTTGGAATGCTTTTGTTTATAAAAAAACAAAAAACAAAAAACAACAACAACAACAAAAAAAAAAACAGAGCCTCCAGTAGTAAATCTCTATTACAGCAACCCTGTAAACAATAGTATGTTAATAGTGAAGATTGCTTGTTTTTCTAGTCTTCAGGTAAAAACCAAATATAAAATTAAGAATATTTGAAGTTAAAAAAAGAAATATTTGAAATTGAGTGTGGCAGTGCCAATGTGTGTGACATGACCTATGTACAATATTAATATATTACTCTTCATGAACTTCCACTTCTGTGAAAGTGGATGAAGGAAATCAAATTTAAAACAGGGTGTCAAGAGACCAGAGAGGAAGCTCTTATTCCCTAGCAACTCATCATCAGTTGCAGACCTCAAACAGAAGAGATAGTACCTTGCTTTCCCAACAGGTAGAAGCCTACTTTACTCCTCAAGCAGGAAGAGTTTTTCCATGTCCAACAACAAGCTCAGCCAATAAAAAGATACAACTCAGCCAATGAGAACCTGTCACTACTCTGGGTTCTCTTATTTCCTTTAATGGACTTCTGTTCAAAACAGTCTCTCCCAACTTCTTTTTATCTATAAATTAATATTCCTAGTTAATCTTTGGACTTGCCTATGGTTTGTCATAGCTTCAATGTCATAAATTCAATTTCTCTGCTATTCCTGAAAAAGCCTATTTTGCTGGTAAGATATTTGGCTATTTTACTTTTCAAGTCAAGTAACACTAGGTGTCAGAGAATCAGGATACAGAGAAGACCCCTAACAACCTTGAGGCTGGTGAATGAATAGGTGCCGTACTCACTGAGCCTAGTGAACTCACTGCTTTTTCACTGACCCTGGAGTTTGAGGTAAAATTTGTCCTGGATTTGAGCTCCAATCTCTGCATTTTTGAATTCTCCTGTCTTTATTCAGGGTCTGTTTAAAAACTGTCCTTTCTGTTTTTGTGAAGTCTTAGTTCTTTCTGGTAAGTATTCATTTGTTTTTCACAACCTTCAATTTTGAGTAGTGGGATCCCAAACCTCTAACTTATTTTGGTAGAACCCCACTTCAGAGACTCTGGTCAGGTTTATGTTTGAAAACTATGGTACCTCCTCATGCACATTTTTAATAAATGGGCCAACTTGACTAAAGAAAATTTGGGGAACTTGCTATCTCCAAAACTTGTTTTCCTCAAGACTAACATAAAGTTTCAGCTTCAAAATTAAAGCAAGCAAGCAAACAAATACCAGAATGGGATACCTATTTAACTGGTATACAGAGCCTCAAAAAGATTTCAAAATTCCAAAATGGTTTCATTGAAAGATTTTGTGCAAAAGGCTACTGAAAAATTAGAGATAAAAATATCTAAAACTAGACTTTTAGATTGATGTATAAGACTTGTATAACTCCTACTTTTCTCCTCTGTCCTTGATTTGAATACTCATTCTAGTAACCCTTAGTCTGAATTGCCTTTCCACTCTGAAGAGACTATTAAACAGTTACCTTTTAAAATAAGTCAACCTGAGGCTTCAGGCAATCCTCAAGTATCTTTCCTCCTTGGTCATAGGCCAAACTAAAGGCCATATTTAGAGAATTTTTTAACCCTGGTAGGATCCTCAGTAGTTTTAGTAAATAGATTATCTCCTGAGCCCAGTCAAGAGAGGGAAATAAAATTTCACATTGTCCCTTTCTTTCCAAATCCAGACCAATTGTTTATTGATCCTTTTTCTCTCAGGGATAGCTATTGCCTTTTTATTTGCTGCATTTTACGAATTTGGCTTGGCTTTCTCTCTGCATGGAACATGCATATTATTGATTCTATCTTTTGGCTATCTTTGGGAATGACTCTAGATCTCATGAAGTTAATCTTTTGCACCCTCTTGAGGATGTCTCTTGAGTATATTGTGTTGTTTAAGGCTGCCAAAAATATTAACAGGTTCTCCTGACTGAAACCTTTTAAGACATTTTAAAAGAATTTAGTAACATAACAATCCGAAATTTGGCCAAACTGCAATATGAAATTCAGAGCCTAATAGAAGTATTTTTAGGCCTTCTCTCCTAAACTGAATGTACCCAGAAGGAAAGAAAAATATTCTAACATAAGTGAAGAAGTGTGTCAGTACTTTGATAATTAATTAGAGGGCACCCAGCTTTTTGAGGAATTAAAAATAGCTGTCTTTGTTTTCCAAATGAAGTGTTTTCATGACCAGAATTGTGGCTCCAGAAACAACTCAAAGTCCACCAATTCTTCTGACCAATCCCCAAACCTCCCCAACTCCTCTTAAAAGGCTTATAAATATTGTCCTTAGGGAACCCAAATCTTGGAGAAACTAGATTTTTTTCCCCCTGTGCCTTTAATATGAGAAATTCTACCTGGGGTCCTTCTCAGAACTCTTATCCAGACCATCTCTTTGATATGCAAACTGCAGGGAGGTGATTCTTATCAGAAACAGGAATAAAGAAGAAAATATTATTTGAATAGATTCAGCTTCTTTAATAACTAGTGAGTTGTGTATTATACATAATTCACTACAGTAATTTAAAATGGCAGCTATAAGATCTCTGCATCTGTGTGTATGTTTCTGTGTGTGTTTTGTAGATATGTGATATTTTCTACTTCTGGATGGTATTGCCAAAATTAATTTGTAAAAGAGTTCTATTTAATTGGCTTTTCTTAAATTATTTTTTTAATTCTTTTTTTTTTTTTAAGAAAAAAAAAAAGACACAAACAGAGGGAGAAGCAGGCTCCATGCAGGGAGCCCCACGCGGGACTTGATCTCAGGTCTCCAGGATCATGCCCTGGGCTGAAGGCAGTACTAAACCTCTGAGCTCCCCTCCCCCCGCAGGCTGCCCTATTTAATTGGCTTAAAGAAAAATGCTTATATAAATTAAACTAACAAAAATATAATAGAAATTTAATCCAACTGAATTTCAGGCTTCCATGATCTGGGAAAATATTTGGTATTAAAGCTGGTTTAAGTTTGTTGGTTTAATTAAAACAGGCATGCCTTTAGAGTTTTTGGCATTAAATATAATACTTTTATTCCACCTAGGCTTATTAAAGGTCAAATGAGCTCATGTCATCTCTTATAAAATTTGTCAGCCAAAGAAGATAATTTAAGATGATGGTTAGTTGTTTGGCATCTCATGAAATTCTCATGACTAATCTAGACATAATTACTAGCACAAGTGAATTAAACAGATGTAATATAAAAATTTATAAATAAACTTTTCAATAATAGTTATGTCTATTTAATTAGTTTCCTCAAATATTTTTGGTAACTTAAAAACCATTTACTTCACTAAATGAATTAAATGCTGCATAGTCATTGTTTCTAGATTATTTCCAAATAAGATAAAATAATGAAATATTAATTACTGAACATCGGTGTATCTACTTTGGATTTCTTATTACAAAGAAACTAAAAGATACTTGGATGCCTTAAAACTACAATGAAAAATGGAAAAAAAAAAGATATGAAATTTGCCAATCTAAAGAATGCTGGTGCAACAGATAGTTTAGTTATTTTCATTAGAAATCAAGGTAAAAAATTCCTTTTTTTTTCAAGGTAAAAATTCTAATAAATGGGATTGGGAAGAGGAAGATGGCAGAGTAGGAGGGTAAACTCACCCTCCCCACAGACACACCCAGATAACAGTGGGATCAATGCAACTAAGAAAAGAAACCAAAGACTGACAGAACAGACTTTCCACAGTTAATTGCAGAGAAGACGCTGTATCAGAAAGGGTTAGGAGAGACACAGAAGTGATTGGGAACAACACTCCTGGAAAGATTAACCACAAACAGGAGGGATACCACAAGCACAGAATAAAGAGAAAAGTAAACCTCACCCCAGGCATCATAGGCATGGGCAACCTGAACTGACAAGACTAGTCCCTATAACAAATCAGTGAAGCTTAACTTTATGAAATTTTACAATCACTGAGGCTTAACTCTGGGTACTTTAAAAATCAGTGGGCTTAGCTCTGTGAGAGTTAAATGGCTATAGGAAACTGAGTCCTTGGCCTTAAAGACTCAGCATAACAAACAACCCCACTGAGTTCAAGCATAGAACAGTTTGGAAAGCACCTAGGATACAGGCAAAGGAGATTTATTTACTAATCTCTCAGAATGTGTATTGAGGAGCAAGGATCTTTAGGAAACTTCTCCAAGAACAAAGGGCTGATGGAGGCCACCTGGGTGGCTCAGTCAGTTTAGTGTCTGACTTCAGCTCACTTCATGATTTCAGGATCCTGGGATCTAGCCCCACACTGCCTCCCTGCTCAGTGCAGAGTCTGCTTATTCTTCTCCTTCTCTCCTTGCTTGTGTGCTCTCTCTCTCAAATAAGTAAATAAAATAATATATAAAAAAGAGCTGGTGGGTAACATTTATCTAGTCCCACCACCACTGCTGCCTAATAGCCCAACACTTTCAAGAACCAGCATGCCCTCTACCTTTCCAGTTGCCAATGTGTACTGCTCCCCAGTGTTCTCCTGTAGATCCACCCCATTGAACACACATCCCTTCAAAGCAGTTCCTACCCTGACACATCCTGCAAGCAGGATGGCAAGGACCAGCACCATTCTAAAATGACTCTTGCCCTGGGAAGAGGAAAGGATAACCACACACATTGGTATGACTGTAGCTCAGCAAATGAACTCAGTCATCTGATCTGACTCCCAGCCTTACCCACCAACAAAAGCCTCTTAAAAGATGAGGCAAGGAGAGCACACAGCTGTTCAGTATCTGCATCTCTGGTAGACAAGCTGACATTGGGCATTTGGTCTGACTACTGATACCACCCAACTACAAGCCTTATGAGTGCTGTACAGGCTTCTTTACAGCATAGGAACTGAACCCTGCACAGTGCACCCTCAACAGGCAAAGTAGGCCAATACAGCCAACTGGGGTGAAGGCAAATAAGGCTTGGCCACAATAGCAGGGTGCACACAACACATAGAGGGGACACCCTTGAGGTGCCTGTTGTGGTGAACAGGGAACATTGTTCTACAAGGCACCAGCAGATCTCTTCTTCATAAGGTCACTACTTGCAAGAGCAAGAGATGTAGCTGACTTTCCTGATACATAAAACAAACACAGATAATCAAACAAATTGAGGAGACAGAAGGATATGTCCCAAAGGAAAGAATAGGGCCAAACGAGAGCCAAAGAGCTAAATGAAATGGAGATAAACAATATACCTGCAAAAGAATTCAAAGTAATGGTTTTAAAGATTTAAAGATACTTATTGGAATTGAGAACAGTGGAGTATCTCAGTCAGACCTTCAAAAAAAGATTAAAAAAAGATATTTAAAAGAACCAATCAGAAATGAATAATTCAATATTCAATAAGAGAAATTAAAAATAAACCAGGGGAAATCAATAGCAGATTAGAGGGCCAAAAAGGGGGGTAAATGACCTAAAAGACAAAGTAATGCAAAGCAACCATGATGAACAACAACAAAAAAATGTAATAAAAAATGAAAATAGGTTAAAGGAACTCAGTGACATTATCAAGCATAATATCATTTGCATTACAATGGTCCCAGAAGGAAAGAGAGAAGGGAAGCAGAAAATACATTTGAAGAAATAATAGCTCAAAATTTCCCTAATTTGGGGAAGAAAACAGACATCCGGATCCAGGAGGCAAAGAGAATCCTCAACAAAATCAACTCTTGTATGATATAAGTATGCTACTCCATCTTTCTATTCCCCACCAACAGAAAGATCTTGGTGGGTAAGACTTTGATAATTAAGACACACAAGACACATAATAATTAAAATGGCAAAAGTAGTGATAGAGAGAATTTTAAAAGTTGCAAGGGAAAAGAAAAAAGCTACATATAAGAGAAACCCCATAAAGCTATCAGCTGACTTTTCACCAGAAACTTGATAAGCCAGAAGACAGTGGCATGGTATATTCAAAGTACTGAAAAGTAAGAACCTTCAACCAAGAAGATTCTACCCAGCAAGGTTATCATTCAGAATAGGAGGAGAGGTAATAAATTTCTCTCTCTCTCTCTCTCTCTCTCTCTCTCTCTCTCACACACACACACACACACACACACACGTTAAAGGAATTTATCACAATTAAACTAGCCTTACAAGAAACATTAAAGGAAATTCTTTGAATGGAAATAAAAGGCCATGTTCAGGAGTAAGAGAATTATGAAAGGAAAAAAATCATAGGTAAATGCAAACATAATAAAAATAATTAATTATTTATAAAACCACTATGGAGGTTAAAGCACAAAAGCAGTAAAATCAATTATAAAATTGATTAAAAATCACTCGAGAAATTAACAAACTAAAAAGATGTAAAGTACAACATCATATACATAAAATGTGTGATGGGGGAGTAAAAATTTAGTATTTTTAGAATGGATTCAAACATAAGCAACTGTCCATTTAATATAGACTACTATATACATAAAATGTTGTATATGAACTTAATTATAACCACAAATAAAAAATCTTTCATAGATACACAAAAAATAAAGAGAAAGTAATCCGAGAATATCACTAAAGAAAGCCATCAACCCACAAGTAAAGACAGCAAGAGAAGATAAAGGAATGGAAAACTACAAAAACTGTAAAACAAGTAATGCAATGGCAATAAGTACATATGTATCAATAATTACTTTAAATATAAATGGACTAAATGCTCCAATCCAAATAGGGTGACAGAATGGATAAAAAAAAAAAAAAAAAAAAGGTCCACTCTCTATGCTACCTACAAAAGACTCATCCAGACCTAAAAACACATAGTTTTGAAGTGAAGTGAAGGGTCGGAAAAACATTTATCCATGAAAATGAAAGTGAAAAGAAACCTGGAGTAGCAATACATTTATCAGACAAAATAGACTTTAAAACAAAGACTGTAATAAGACACAGGATACCACATAATAATAAAAGGAAAAATCTGATAAGAGGATGTAACAATTGTAAATATTTAAGTATTCAACATCACAGCACCTAAATACATAAAGCAGCCATTAACAAATATAAAGAAGAAATTGAGAGTAAAATAATAATAGTAGGGGATTGTAACATCTCACTTACATCAATGATAGATCATCCAGACAGAAAATCAACAAGGCAACAGTGACTTTAAATGACACATTGGACTAAATGAACTTAAGATATATGCAGAACACTCCACGCTAAAACAGGAGCATACACACTCTTTTCAAGTGCACATGAAAAATTCTCCAGAAAAAAATCACATATTAGGTACAAAATAAATCTCAATAAATTAAAAAAGACTAAAATCTTATCATGCATCTTTTCCAACCACAATGGTATGAAATTAGAAATCAATCACAATAAAAATTCTTAAAAGAAGACAAATACATGGAGGCCAAATAACATACTACTAAACAATGAATGGACCAAAAAAAATCAAAAAAGAAATTTAAAAAATATTTGCAGACAAATGGAAATGAAAGCACAATGCTTCAACATCTATGGGATGCATCAAAAAGCTGTTCTAAGAGGGTTGTTTACAGCAGCACAGACCTACCTCAAGAGGTAAGAGAAATCAAATAAATAACCTAATTGATTCCTAAACAAGCTAGATAAAGAAAAACAAAGCTGGTATAAAGAAGAGAATGATAAAGGTGAAAATATGAACAGACAAATAACTAGCAATGAAATTGAATTAGTAATTAAAAACTCCCAACAAAGAAAAGTCCAGGACTAGATGACTTCACAGGTTAATTACACCAAACATTTAAGAAGAGTTAATATCTGGGCAGCCCCAGTGGCTTAGCAGTTTAGCGTTGCCTTCAGTCCAGGGTGCGATCCTGGAGACCCGGGATCGAGTCCCATGTTGAGCTTCCTGCGTGTAGCCTGCTTCTCCCTCTGCCTGTGTCTGCTTCTCTCTCTCTCTCTCTCTCTCTCTCTCTCTCTCTCTGTCTCTAATAAATAAATAAAATCTTAAAAAAAAAGAAGAGTTAATATCTATTCTTCTCAAATTATTCCAAAAAAAAAGAAGAAAATAAAGTTTCCAAATTCATTATATGAAGTCAGCATTACCCTGATACCAAACCAGATAAAAACACTACAAAAAATGAAATAAAATAAAAGAGAGAGAGAGAGAGAACTACAGACTAATATCTCTGATGAACATGGATGTAAAAATCCTTAGAAAATATATGCAAACATAATCAAACAATACATTAAAAAATCTTTCAATACAATCAAGTGAGATTTATTCCTGGGATGCAAGGGTAGCTTACTATTTCCAAATCAGTCAATGTGATGTATCACATTGACAAGAGAAAGTATAAAACCTATATGGTCATTTAAATAAATGCATAAAAAGCATTGGACAAACATCCATGCATCATAAAAACCCTCAACAAAGTAGGTTTAGAGATAATATACCTCAACATAATAAAAAAACTTATATGAAAAACCCATACTTGAGATCATACTCAATGGGGAAAAATTGAGAGTTTTTCCTCTAAGATCAGGAGCAAGACAAACATGTGCACTCTCACCACTTTTATTCAACTGGTACTGGAATTCCTGCATACAGCAATAAGACAAGAAAAAGAAATAAAAGGCATATATACTGGTAAAGAAAAAGTTAAACTGTCACAGTTTGCAGATGGCATAATAATACTACATATGCAAAACCCTAAAGTCTCCACCAAAAACTACTAGAACTGATAAATTAATTCAGTAAGTCATAGGACACAAAAATATATATACAGATATCTGGTCCATATCTATACACTAATAATGAAGTAGCAGAAAAAAATCCCATTAGTAACTACACTAAAAAATAATGACATGCCTAGGAATAAACTTAATGAAAGATCTGAAGGACCTGTACTCTGGAAACTATAAAACACTGATGAAAGGAATTGAAGATAACACAAACAAATGGAGAGATACTCCATGTTCTTATATTGGAAGAATTAATATTGTTAAAATTTCCTTCCACACAAACCAACCTACAGGTTAAATGCAATCCCTATAAAAATACCAACAGTCTATTTCACAGAACTAGAACACGTTATCCTAAAATTTGTAAGGAACCACAAAAGACTCGAAATAACCAAAGCAATATTGAAAAAGAACAAAGCTGAAGGGATCATACTGCCAGATTTCAAATTATACTACAAAACTTTAGCAATCAAAACAGTATGGTACTGGACACAAAAATAAACGCATAGGTCAACAGAACAGAATAGAGTCCAGAAATAAATCCACACTTATATCATCTATTAATTTATCATCTATATAATCAACTAATCTTGCCTCTAAAGGAGGCAAGAATACATGATGGAAAAAAGAAAAACAGTCTCTGCAACAAATAATGCTGGAAAAACTAAACAGCTATGTGAAAGAATGAAACCAGACTACTTTCTTTTTTTTTTTTTTTGTAATTTTTTAAAAAATTTTTATTTATTTATGATAGTCACACACAGAGAGAGAGAGAGAGAGAGGTAGAGACATAGGCAGAGGGAGAAGCAGGCTCCACACACCGGGAGCCCAGCGTGGGACTCGATCCCCGGTCTCCAGGATCGTGCCCTGGGCCAAAGGCAGGCGCCAAACCGCTGTGCCACCCAGGGATCCCACCAGACTACTTTCTTATACTACACATACACAGAGACAGACAGACAGACACACACACCAAAACCTCAAAGCAGATTAAAGACCTAACTGGAACCTGAAACCATAAAACCCCAAGAAAACATAGGCAGTAATTTCTTTGACACCAGCCATAGGAATATTTTTCTAAATATGATTTTTCAGGCAAGGAAAAATAAGTAAACTATTTGGACAACATCAAAATAAAAAGCTTTTGAGGGATGATTGGTGGCTCAGCGGTTGAATGTCTGCTTTTGGCTCAGGGCGTGATCCTGGAGTCCCACGTCAGGCTTCCTGCATGGAGCCTGCATCTCCCTCTGCCTATATCTGCCTCTCTCTGTGTCTCTCATGAATAAATACATAAAATCTTAAAAAAAAAAATATTTTGCACAGCTAAGAAAACCATCAAGAGAACAAAAAGGCAACCTACTGAGTGGGAGAACATATTTGCAAATGATATAACAGATAAGGGGTTAATATCTAAAACATATAAATAGCTTATACAACTCAATACCAAAATACCAAAACAAAGAATTCAATTTTTAAAAATGGACAGAGGATCCAAATAGCCATTTTTCAAAAGCAGATATACAGATTTCTTTGGAAAAATGGCCAACAGACATATGAGGTGATATGCTCAACATCATGAATAAGGAAAATGCACATTAAAATCAAATGAGATATAACATTATACTTGTCAGGATAGCTAAAATGAAAAACATAAGAAATAACAAGTAATGGTGAAGCTGTGGAGTAAAAAGGACTTTCATGTACTGTTGGTGGAAATGCAAATTGGTGTAGCCACTGAAGAAAACAATATGAAAGTTCCTCAGTTATGACATATCCACTATTCAGTCATAGAAAATGAAAACAATAATTCAAAAAGATAACTGTACCCCTATGTGTATTGTAACATTATTTACAAGAGCCAAAATATGGAAGCAACCCAAGTGTCCACTGAAAGATGAATTGATAAAGAAGTGGTATATACATACAATGGAATACCACTCAGCCGTAAAGAAGAATGAAAACTTCCATTTGCAACAACACGGACACACCTAGAAGGGTATAATACTAAGTGAAATAGTCAGAGAAAGACAAATACCATGATTTCACTCAAGTTAACAAAGAGAAAAAAAAGAGAGACAAAAAAACAAGACTTTTAAATACAGAGAAAAAACTAGTGATTGCCAGGGGGAAGGTGGGTGGAGGGGATGGGTGACAGATAGAGGAAATTAAGAGTACATTTATCTTGATGAGCACTGAGAAATGTATAGAATTATTCAATCATTATATTGTACATCTGAAACTAATATAATACTGTATGTTAATTATACTTCAATTAAAAAGGAATTCTAATAAATGTAATTAAGACTATTAGAAATAATATGGAAACTATATCCAGATGAAAGTAAAGTACGCTGTTTTCAGTAAAATGTTATGAAAAATGGAGATACGGAGATACGGTTTTGCTGAGGGAAATGAAAGTAATTTTGTCCTCAAGTGAAACTGGTTGTTTAAAAATAAAAAGAAAATAGGACAAAATCTGAATGTAATAAAGAAGTTTATAGGAAGTTTATGGAAAGGAATCTTGGGAAAGGAATTTTATGCATGTTAAAGGTAAATGAATTTAAAGGCTTTTTAATACACCTTAATATCAATGCTGTACAAGTAAAAATAAATCTTAATTTTCTTTCATCTGCTGAAATGAGTCTTTTTAGATTATTCATCTGATCAAAAGGAAACAAAAATTAAAAAGTTTTCTTTAGCTTTTAAGTGGTATTTTAATCAAAATCATTTCCTGTGTTTTCTGTCTTTATCAGCTGTTTGATTACTTAAAACTAGTACTCTTGATATTAAAAGAGCTAAATTTTGCTCAGAACTATTTATTTATTTATTTATTTATTTATTTATTTATTTATTTAAATTTTATTTATTTATTCATAGAGACGCAGAGAGAGAGAGAGAGAGAGAGGCAGAGGCACAGGCGGAGGGAGAAGGAGGCTCCATGCAGGGAGCCCAACGTGGGACTCGATCCACGGTCCCCAGGATCAAACCCCGGGCCGCAGGCAGCGCTAAACAGCTGTACCAACAGGGCTGCCCACTCAGAACTATTTAACCTTCTGTATTTTCTTGTGGAGTCTTTAGCTTTCACTATGGTTAATAAA
This sequence comes from Vulpes lagopus, assembly GCF_018345385.1. Lineage (NCBI taxonomy): Eukaryota > Metazoa > Chordata > Mammalia > Carnivora > Canidae > Vulpes > Vulpes lagopus. The sequence goes on along the minus strand of NC_054826.1, from coordinate 41,858,896 downwards.
TATCATATCACAATGACCTCTAATCCTATTTAACCAAATATTTTAAAACCTTTTGATATTTTTGACAAACTCCCCCAAAATAAAATTCTAAATGAAGTCTCCTTTGACCTTGAACTAGCTTTGAGGTTTCCAAAGGGTCCCTGGGACATCTCAAAAAATAGATTCTCTTTCCTTATAAAAAGGGGATGTTAAACTAATTAGGATACTTTGCTATATTAAATTACATGGGAAGCATTATCAAATAAGTACTACTAAGTCTTCTTTATGTTGTATTTCTGTAGATATATACTATAAATGTTTTAGAAATTCTTGCATGACATTCATGGAAATCTGTTATGTCCTAGCATAATGTTATCAGTTATCATTCTCATTATTATCTTAAAGTGTTGCATGATATAGAAATAACCAAATTTCTTTATCAATTCTATTATAATGAATTCTCATTAGATCTTTAATGAGCATCTTTACGTGTTTTCACAGATAGCTATTGTTTTAATCTGATGCTTTTACAAAAGTGCTCCTGCAACAGTGATTCATCTTCAAGGAGATTCATGGAAAAGACTTCTGGCAACCTCAGGTTTCTGATAAATTTAATATCATAAAACTTATGATAAAACTGAACAGGATAAGAATTTTCAGAACTAGTGGAAAAAGTGGATTCAAGCATATAAAATATTAGAGGGAACTGAATTAACTAAGGAGGCTGATTACATTTTTTATTACTTTTAGTTTGAAACACTGCAGGTTCCTTGATGTCTGTTTTTTGGTTTTGGGTGTTTTTGTTTTTGTTTTTGTTTTTCAGATTTAAGGAAACCCTTTCCTGGAGCTATCTATGACTTACAGCAATTTGATAAAGTATACCCTTGTAAACAAAGATGAAGACATTTAGTTTTTCTCCCTGATCCCTCCAGAATACTCTTGAGTATTCTTTTCATGGCAGTATAGTTATTTGAATAAATTCAATAATAATCTGCTTTCCTTGTAAAAGGACACAATCAGAAACACTGGCAATATTACCAAGGGTTTTACTGAAATTGTATTGCAGGTAAATCTGATGACCAATCAACTTGTACTTGATTTTTTTTTTATCAGTATACATTATCATTTGGAAAATATTGGTTTACCGAGTCATGTAGATATTCCACATGACAAATTTCATTAAACAGCATCAAAAGAAAAAAAAAATTGGCTTTCTGGTCTCAGAAGCTTTCAGAGTTCATCCTGAGATTTATGAAATGTTCCAGCAAAGCAGTCTTATAAAGAGTTTACACGCCAATAACTATTCTTGCTACATTTATGTGAATCATCAGGCAAAGTTTAATGCAAATACATTTGTGATTATCTTTGGTTAAAAAAAATGGGTAAAAGTGTAGAGAGAAAAATTATGTTTGCACTTTAGTTCATGCTAGATTTTAATCCTATTAAATGATCTTGTGTTATTCACCTGTGAACTGGACTGGATCCTGAATTCTAGTTTCCTCAAACATCTGCCTATGACTTTTTAAACTAACACTTCCAATTTCTCCTACCCTTCTGATTTGGAACCACTGAGAAAAAAGACTGCCCTGAATCTTCTTGGAAGGGACTATACCAGGTCCTCTTCAATAACCAAAAGGCAGCCAGATTTCAGGGACTTGAGGACTTATCTCATAGCTGAAGAAAGCTGTGCCTGACATATGGTCTTGGGTCGATGTTGGTGACCTCTGAATCAAATTGATGAGGAAGAAAAGTAGCTGACATTGAGGTAGACTGCTTCCTCCCAAAACTAAGGATCGAGACTTTCTACTTTAACTGACATAAAACTCTTCCTTTTCTTCTTTCTTTCCTTTATTCTAGCTTTGGAATAGAAAAATAATGCCATAATCTGTATCTCCCAGGCCACTACTAACAGGGATAAACTTTCTGTTTGATCTACCACCAGAAACTCCAATTGGTTACCTATAACCAATTTCTCTTATGATCTGTTACCCTGCACTCAAAGGAAATACAAGTGGCCTAACTCCTCATGGCAAGGTTTTGGAAAAGACCCTTCTAGGAAAATATAGTACCTCACAGAATGTTTTCCCAGTTCTTCTGATATCTGGTTTGAAAAGGCCAATCAGGAAATTCCAGATAATGGATTATTAATAACCAGACCTTGGCTGGAATATCAGTGCTCCATCTGGTTTCATTTTTGTCTGTAGTGAATGTTATTTTCTTTTTTTAAAAAAATATTTTATTTATTTATTCATGAGAGACAGAGAGAGGCAGAGATATAGGCACAAGGAGAAGCAGGCTCCCCATGGGAAGCCCGATTTGGGACTCAATCCCAGGACTCTAGGATCACAACCTAAGCCAAAGAGACACTCAGCTGCTGAGCCATCCAGGTGCCCTGAATATTATTTTCAATTGATATATGAATGCTTAGAATGTTGTTGAATTGGAGGTCAATGCTTATTGGAATGTTTAACTGTCCCTGTTAGGATCCATAATAAATCAGAAGCCTCTTATTAGTCTGCCCCACTAAGCCTTCATAATGGCCTTAAATGAGAACTTCCAGGAGGCATACATGACTCCGGGTTTGCCTCCATAGGGAGACACTTTCTCTCCTGTGTCAGAGTAATTGTCAATGAATGCATGATCAGAAATACCTCCCCAAAATTAGGAGAGGTAGCCAATTCCATAACTAAAACAGTAGAAATCCAACCACCTGAATCTTTGGCTAACGTAGTTTTGAACAATCATGTAGTAATAATCCTACAGATAATGAGAAACTGGGGAGCCACAAGAATTACTTCTTGTAGACTCTTGCTTTATTAGGTGCCTTTTATAAAACTTGTTCTTTATCTAGAGTAATGTCTTCTCATCTCTATTTCATGACATGTTAGCAAAGAGGAAACAAGTCTTGCACAAATAGTGCATGTGTAATTCACATACTTGTGAAAGTTTCTCAATTGTTGAGTCACACATGATGTTAGTGACTTGATTTCCATGGAAAGAAGTAATGTCATGAAGATAATCACACTTTCCTAATTTCGAAAGCTAATTGATTTACCTCCCATGCTTATGTTCCTCCAAACACTTAGGCACTCTAGCTATAGAAGGAGGGACATCTGGGGAGAGGGTCTCCCCAGCAACTGTTGTTAAATTAATTAAACAAGAAGACCAAGATTGAGATAGCTCTAATGCTATAATGACCTTAGTAAGAAAACCAGAACCTAAGCCTAGAGATGCCTCAAGGTTATAAAATTGAAACCTAAAGAAAGCCAATCACAGTTAACTAGATTTTAAGCTATAGTCAATCAATAATTTCCTTATCTTATTTCCACCTTCTCTCTATAACAATCTCTCTCAGAGCTGATTTCCATGGGGAGCTCCTGATCAATTCCCGTTTGGCATTGTTCTTTTCAAATACATTTTTGGTCAAATAAATTCTTTTTAAAAAAAGATTTATTTATTTACTTGAGAGAGTTGGAGGAAGAGAAGAGAGAGACAGAAAGAATTCTCAAGCAGAATCCCCACTGAAAGCTGAGCCTGATGCAGGGTTCAGTCCTAGGACCCTGGGATTGTGACCTAAGCCGAGATTAAGAGTAGGATGCTTAACCAACTGAACCATCTAGGCACTCCTCAAATAATTTTTTTTAATTTCAATACGCCTCAGTTTATCTTTTAAGAGTGGTAAATCTTTCATGTAAGCTCTTTCAAAGTGATATAAGCTACGAGTATTAAACTCTGATTCATCACACAATCACACTTAAGAATTATACTTGCAAGAGATTCAAAAATATAGAAATGAAGAGGCATGTGAGGTAAAACAACAAAACAAAAACAAAAAATAAAACAAAAAACAGAGAAATACAAATACTGTATGATCCCTTATAAGCAGAATCTTTAAAATATAACAATTTAAAAATTTTTTTAGAACCACAACTTCATAGATACAGTGGGCAGATTGGTAGAGGAATCAGGGATAGGAGAAATGAGTGAACTGTTTGCAAGGGAACAAGGGACGTGGTAAGAAAAAGAGACATCTGAGGTAAAAGGAAATGTCCCTTGATATTTCTAAGGATATTCCCTCTGCCATGCCTTAAACCACATCAATTTGGCAATGCTTTCTCTAGGTAACAATAAAGCAGAAGCCTACGCAAAGCCATCCTGAGAATCTCTTCCTTTAAATTGTTCAGCTGTGTTCATACTCTGTCCCTTGATGGCTACGAATAGAAAACATCCCTTGCTATGATAGACCACAACAAATTCTTAGGTATTATAGGAATGAGTTCAGTCTTTCTGCCCCTGCTACTATATACTGAATAACTTCATCTAACAATGTTCTCTGTTGACTACAGAGGCAGTAACAAATTTAATTTCATTACTTGATAGAAAACCCAGAGTTCTTTGCCACATTTCTTTTTGTAGTGTTTTATGTCCTCAAAATAACACAATACTTTTCATACCATAAACAATCTACTGTGTAATATGTAATATGCAAGATGATAAGCCAAAGCAGTAAGTATGTCCTTGTATACATTTAGTTTCTAGAGGTAAGCATGTCCACAAGAGTTGCTTAAGGTGAGAGATAAGGACAGCCTAAAACTTCTAAACTTCACATTTGCGTAATGCAATAAATAGTTTTTAAAACTGCTAACACCCTGCCCAGGGATGATCAATCACTGCTAACCTGCCTACAACTTAGTAAATTATGAATCTGAAGAGATTACAACTGTCACCTTCATCTCTTACACTGGCAAAAGATTCATATTTCAAATCTGGACTATCTTTGCATATGATTTGGTATTATATTGTCCTGCCACCAACTAATCATGATTGGGAAGATGATGAGTTGTCCAAAGGCAAACATGCATTTTCCTCTTATCACAGCAGCACAGTTCACTTTAGTAGAGTTAAGGTAGCATCAGTTTTTTCCATTATAAACTCCTGATTTCAAGAGGTTATGTATATTGTGAAAGTTTGCAGTGAGAAGAAATTTGTCATATGCAAGGTGTTCTGGAATACTTAATAAAACTAAACTAAAAATCTTATACCTGTAATTGTCTTTTAAGTATATTTTTTGTGACTGAAAATTCAGTAAACTATTATTTCCATCCTAAAATGGTATTGTTTTCCCTCATCATAAAACGTGAAATCATGTATAAAATGAGGTTTTGGGATAAACCAGTTTTGAACAAACCAAAGCAAACAACCTATCTTTCCCACATAAGAGTGAATGCATGACCCAGTTTTGACCAATCAAATCACTATATCCTCCTGACTATAGTGGATGTTCTGGGATGAACCTATGATAAATGCTGGCCAATAAGAATAAAGCCCAGGAATTTGGGAATGAGTCTAGCAAGGTGTCTAGACATGAACTTTAGATAAATTGATGCTGGATCTTCTTTAGGTATTTTTCCACCCAGAGAGTCGATTCTGGAATGGACAGATATGATAACATGGACCTGTTGAGGTAGGCCAGCACAGGTGAGACACACATGCCAGAGAAAAAATCTAGCTTTAATGATATCATGAGTCCCTAAAGCTACATTTTCTGAAATCAGTTCTACCCACGGAAGTTTTAGTTGTATGATCTGATAAATTAAATTCTCTCTCTCTCTCTTTCTCTTTTGTTAAGCCACTGAAGTTAGATTTTTCTGTGACCTAAAGCTAAATGTCTCTAAATTGATATAGCCTCCTAATCCATCTCTTCCATCTTGGCCCTAGGCTCTTTAATCAATCCAAGGCTTTCTTATCAGACTAATCTCCCTAGAAACATACTTCAACATGTCATTGTTTAAAAACAAGTAGGGGGAAAATGTGCCACTACTAACAATGCCCATCACATCAAGTCCAACACCAGAATATGAAATCTGAAGGCTTTCTTTGTGTCTCACAAAACAGACAAGTTCATCTCTCACTATATATATATAAACCAGTTAGACACTGCTTCTTCCTCTCTTTGCTATGTGCAGGTTTTTGTTTTTGTTTTTAGAGAGAGTGTGGGTCTTTTTCCTCTTCTTTTTTAAGATTTTTATTTATTTTTGAGAGAGAATGAGAGAGAGAGTGTGTGTGCATGCCCGAGCATGAGCAGGGGGAGGGGCAGTGAGAAAAGCAGACTCCTCACTAAGCAGGGAACCCCCTATGCAGGACTCAATCCCAGGACACTGAGATCATGACCTGAGCCAAAGGCAGACACTTAACCCACTGTGCCACCCAGACACCCTCCTTGTTGGGTTTTAATTCCATGTTTCTGCTGATGATATTTCCTTCTCCTGGAATGGCCTTTTTATTCTCTCCACATAAGGAAATCTTTCTTAAAATTTAAGGAATATATTATCTTCCAAACCTTTTTTGGATACAGTCTAATTTCATCTGTCTACATATTATCTATATTTTGGCACTATTTCCTTACCTTTCCAGATAATGGCTTTCCTGAATTCAGTAACCATGTTTTAATAATTAACTTAAATCCCTATAGTAGGGAAGACTCACAGGCTGTAAGCAAGGGAGAAAAACATTTTATGAGGGTTTCAGGATGTTTCAGGGAAACAGTTGTGACAAACTCAAAACTCTGATCCCCTTTGTGTAACTATTTAATACTCTCTTTGGACTCTTTTCTTTCCCACTTCCCTTTCCTTCTGATTTTTTCTTTTTTTCGTCTTCCATTCTATTCTATTTTATTCTCTCACTTCTCTCCTCTCTTCCTCATATACATCTTTCTCTCTCCGTGGAATATTCTCACCTTTTTTGTTGACTGCTAGATGACAGTCAACCTATAAGGAAAATAATTGAGTATACTAGTGAACTCCAACTCCAAATTCCTGAGATATAATTCATGTTGTTGCTTTTAAGTCAAATACTTTTGGATCAATCAGACATAGACAGAGGGAGGAGATGGTGTAAAAATAGTCACACCCTTATAAGTTATAGAGATGACTTTTGAGAAGAAAAGTGGTGAAGTAGAAACTTCTGTAGACATCTACTACAATTTCATAAACAAAATAGCATATTATTTTAACACATAATTATTGATAGGAGTTTCACGAAAGATATAAGGAATGACTTAAACCCTAAGGAATTAGGTTTATATAAATGGATGGAAAAGTCTAAATCAAATGGATAAGAAACTGGATTCATGCAAAGGAGACATATGAGTCTTTCAAAAGATAAGACTAACACTGATCATGTCAGGGTCAGAGTGACATACATAGTTAAAGATGGCACATTTTCCATGTCTGTAAATTTAAAAATGTTTTGAGGTCTTTCAGTCAAGATGGAGTAACAGGAACTGGACTTACTCTCAACCTGAAACAAAAACGTTAGACAAAATGTGTTTTAAGATTATTCTCAAGTATTTTGAGAATAGCACATATCCTTTCTTCATTATTTATTTTCCTTTCTTCATTATTCATATAGATTTACATGAAATGGACGAACTGAAAGGAAGTGCAGAGAGAAGCTTTAACGAAATGAAAATTTATATTTTGATTAATTATCACCACAGCCAATGGTGATGAGGGGCAAGGGCTTATGTGACCCGAGCAGATGAATCAAGTATATGAGGAATAGGGTCATTAGATTGCTGATAAGGAAATAGAAATACATTTTAAGATTATTCTCAAAATACTTGATAGCAGGAAACATAGCACAGTAATCCCCGAGGGCCAAAGATCAAAAGTACTTAGCCATACAATTGTACCATCTTGTAATACTTGGAGTTCCCAGGCCATGACCTGATGGTAGCAGTTGAAATACTGGAGTTATTCAATGATATTCTGTTCTAATTTTGTCTACATACTACAAGAGATAAAGCTGAGAGTTTGGGGAGATTATGGCAGCTAGAGTTTATAAGGCAGAGTATAGGAATTATGTATAGAGAGAACTCTGGAGATCTCACAGGTTGGGAGGAGTGGCTGTGCTTTCCAGAGAAAGTGGAAAACCTCTTAATTAATGAGACACTGATTTGAGTAAGAGAAAGTATGTTCACTGACCACTACAGAATTTAAATAAAAATCAATAATATAAAAAAATATATATATATATAAAAGAAATCAATAATAAAAGAGATATTTGGATAATCCCCAAATATATAAAAAATAAATAACATACTTCCATTTGCATCAAAGAAGAAATCAAAAGAGAAATTAGAAAATAATTTGAATTCAATGAAAATAAAAGCACAGCATATTAAAATACATGGAATGTAGCTACAAATAGTTCTTAGAGGGAAACTGATATGACTAAGCACTTGAGGTAGGAAAAGACAGGTCTAAATAAATTACACTGATTTCAAACTTAAGAAACTAGAAAAGAAGAAAAATTGCCTCTCCCAAAAGAAATTAATGAAGATTAAAGGAGAAAACAATAAAATTGAAATCAGGAAAGCATATAGAAAAATCAATGAAACTAAAAGCTAGTTCTTTAAAAAGATCAACAAAATGAATAAACCTCTAGCCAGAGTAATCAAAGAAAAAAGGGAAATGACCCTAATTAGCAGTATCAGAAATAAGAAGAATGGCATCACCACAGATTCCACAGATATTCAAGGAATAAGGGAACAGAATTACTATCTATGCCAATGCCAATAAATTCAACAGCTTAGACACGGGGTCAGTAAACTTTATTCCTACTTGCCATCCCCAAACCCCAGAATTAAGACTGACTCAGGAAAATCACCACAATCAGCTACAAGCTCGTTGTAGGTGCATCCTCCCACCACCTGAACAAAGGAAATAGTGTACGGGACATAAGACAGAGTCAAATAAACAACTGGAAACTAGCTATGAAAAGTTAGTTCTTCTATGGCAAGAAAGATACTGGAAGGAGTACATATTTCTTCAACCTCATATGCCAGGCACCATTCCAGTGAGGGGAAATGATAAATAAATAAATAAATAAATAAATAAATAAATAAATAAATAGGTCATTGTTCAGGAAGGTCATCAAAAAGATGTCACTGCTAGTTGACCTGTGAGCTTGATGTGGGCACTCAGATGTTTCTTACCCCCTCCCAGTCTTTGGAATGTGGGCTCCACTTGCCAGAGGCTTCACCAAGGATATAGACTTGACATACTGATGTGGTGCTGAGAACATCTGCATGGTATACAAGAATGAACTTTGATAAGGATGTGCAAGGATCACTAGTCTTACTGCTGTCCAAAATAAGCATTGTATGGAGCCTTTGTGCTTACTTGAAAAATACATTCTTCCTCAAAACAACCAGTTGGAAATTTGTGTAACATGCCTTTTTAAAAAAGATAAAATGAAATCTTATAAATACAATGATACTATTAAGTATAATATTATCTTCTACCAATATTTTGTCGGTATTAATAATACCTGTGATGTATAGTAATGCTCTTATATACTCATACAGCTTGCACACCTGGTCAGGGGACCCTGATGGTAAACTCTGGGGTTCTAGATTACAGAGTTCAAAATGACAGATCTGGTCAAACAGTTGTTTTTCTGTTGGTGACAGTCCAATTTCATGAAGCCAATTTAGTCACTTGACAGAGCTGGACTTAGCACATATCCTCACTACTCATTTATTTTCCTTTCTTCATTACTCATATAGATTTACATGAAATGGACCAACTGAAAGGAAATGCAGAGAGAAGCTTTAACAAAATGAAAATTTATATTTTGATTAATTATCACCAGAGCCAATGGTGATGAGGGGCAAGGGCTTATGTGACCTGAGCAGATGAATCAAGTATATGAGGAATAGGGTCATTAGATTTGCTGATAAGGAAATAGAAAATGCATATCTTTCTTGAAACAAAGGCTACACATTCGAACAGTGTGTAAGTTAAAGTTATTAATAAAAGCACTATTATAGAGACATAGCCCAGAAATGAGTGAGCAGAATAATGGAAAAGTGCCAGAGTAATAATATCTAGAGTTAAGGTTACATTGCTTTTCTGAAAAAAGGAAAAATAAAAGTAATCATAACCTATACAGAATTTAAAAGACAAAACAGAGGAGCATAGAGGAAGGGAGGGAGAATAAAACAAGATGAAATCAGAGAAGGAGACAAACTAAGAGACTCTTAATTGTAGGAAACAAACTGAGGGTTGCTGAGGGGGGAAGGTAGCGGGATGGGATAACTCAGTGATGGGCATTAAGAAGGGCATGTGATATAATCAGCACTAGGTGTTACATACAAATAATGAATCACTGAACTCTATCTCTGAAACTAATAATATACTATATGTTAATCAATTGAATTTAAATTTAAAAAGTAATCATAATCTAGATAAATATATGTAAATTACTTAATTAGATAATATGATGTGGAGATAAATGAAAAAAGACAATTGCTTACAAAAAATATAAAAACAGTTCCCTTTTAGCCAAAAATTTCATAGTCTTCATGTTTACAAAATAAATATGACTGTACATGGTTGAGGGCAGTTGAGTTACAAATATTAAAAACAAACAATAATAAAGTTACCCCATATAACAAAAAGGATAAAGCTTAAGAATACTTGTAGTCCTTTTTCTGAGGAAATAACCCAGCAAGTTTTATAGAAATAAATATTTATTTAGGTAGTGAATCAGGAGTGTAAGAAAAGCCCAGAAGCAGAAGAGGATACAGGTTTTCTGAAAAGCAGCAGTAGTAAAGGGCTATACATAGTGTAGACATCTGTAAAAATCACAATAAAGAAAAATACAAGGTACAACAGAAGATAATGAAATACTGAAGAGGGAAAGATGAATCTCAGAGATTGAAAAAAGGGAAGTTCATGAGATATACATATCACTGTAATAAATAGTAATAATTGATCTTTGAGGGAGATTGGTCAGATTCATGAAAGGAAAGAAGAGAGGAAGAGAAATAGGGGGAAAAGGGGAAAGGAAGGCGGCGGGGGGGGGGGGGGGGGGGGGAAGATGATCAAAACACCAGTTCTGAGAAATGACCTCACTAGAAAATATGTTCCCATCTCCTCCCTCTGTGAAGAAGGCCTCGTGGCCAAAGCAAAGCTTACAATTCAACAGTATGTTGGTAATTAGTTGAAATGTTTAATTTAACGGTTTAGTAAATCCAGCTAATAGTTTATCTCAAGTGTGTGATTAAGTTATTCTTGAGGAAATTCCTTTTTTTCTGTTGTTCCAATCTCAATTAAGATTTCTAACATGGCAGTCATTGTTTCAAAAATATCCTAATCCAGAAAAAGAAATAAGATTGATCTGTATCTTAATCCTTGTTTGAAAATCCACTGTGGACGAATCAAAATTTAAATACACAAAAATACATATCAGTGAAGTATGAAAAGCAGCAAAACTTGATTTTTACAAGATCTTTGAATAAGAAAGACCTACTATTTCATAAATCCAGCAGCCCTAAGAAGAATACTGATAAACTTGTCTACTTAAAATATTTTAAAATTCCCACTCATAAGAAAAGTCTTAAAAAGATAAATGAAAATTAGAGGGAAATATGTTTAACAAGTGTCATACCCAATAGCCCACTTCTAATTAATTAGAGCTCTAAATAATTGGGAAAAAAAACCCAGGAAAATAAAATAGGCAATTCCACAGAAAAGTATATATAAACAGCTATAAGTAGTTGGATTAATATTTAGGCTCGCTCATTGTGAAATACAAATACACTAAGATATTAAAATTAAAATTAAAATTAAAAATACACTAAGACAGTATTTTCACTTTGCAAACAGGCAAATATCAAAAAATGGGTAACAATTTGTTAGTGAGATTAGAGAAAGAGAATCAGGCACTCTCATGAATGTTGATGTTAATATAATTATTAAAATGTACTTAGAATCCACATAATCTTTGGCCCCACAATTCCAATTCTAGGATTTTATCTTGCATATTATCATGAACTATGAAGGTCTAAGATTTTCCCCTACTTTGTTTGAGACAACAATTAGCCTGCCACAGTTTCATGGATATTGGTGTGAAAGAATATTGGAGACTCCTGAGACAGAAAATGAAGAACTTTATCATTCATGAGATAGCAAGAAGCCTGAGCTATCTATATGTTTTCCCTTTGTCCTTTCATTTCCCACAAAGATAACAGGGGTGGGACCTGGGGGATGCTGCATGCATTAAGGGTTTGCATAACAGCTGAGGAACCAGGAGTTTAGGAATCTGAATCTTTTATGCTGACTACTAAATATGCTTTCTTTCCACAGGGAGACACCATCTAGCTCTTCCTGTGGAGGCGAGAAAAATCAAGGCCATTCCACCTCAAGTTTAGCATTAGCACAAGTACAGCCATCTTAGGCCTCCGTGAGTAAGAGCTGAACTTTACAGGAAAAACTGCAGAATGTCCTCAGCAGGGAATCTCATATCAGAAAGACAACAGAGCCCACGCCCATGGTAGAAAGTCCCATATTAGAATGAGAACAGAGCTCAATGCCCTTGAAAGCCCCATATCAGAATGTAAATAGAACTTGAGAAATTTCTCCATCCCTTCTGAAAATCCCCTAGACCAGCCCATAAAAAACCCAGCTGTAACCCATTTTGGAGTCTAAGTCCCTGCTCTGCTCTGTCGGGTATTCTTGGACCCAAGCTCAAGCTTGCTAATAAACCCTTGTGCGCTTGCATGGGTGTCGGCTCCTTGGTGGTTTCTTGGATTCGCAGTCTTGGGCACAACATTCTATGGTCGCTTGCCATAAAACTCTTTGAAGAGTTAGTCCAAAATAAAATAGTAGTTAGTGCCCTTGTTCACAAGATATGCGGAAAAGTAACAGACTCATGGAATATTGCTACCTAACAGATATCTCACACAAAGTTTTAACTATGAGTTACTTTCACTAGAGGTCTATATAATGGTAAACCATTAGAAATATATAAAATATCCATTAACCAATAAAAGTACTAGTGAGCTTGCATTTGCTGATATATGAATATATAATAAAGGCAGGCAATTGGTATATCTTTTTCAAGTTGTATTTTCTAGAACTTAAATTCATTCATATAATGAATTAAAAAATGGTAATAGTATAGCATCTAGGGGAAAAACTGCACAGCTGGGGGTATGTGGGAAAGAAAATGTATTTTTATGATATATTTTTGTGCCTTTTGTAATTTGTCACATTTACCTATTTAGAAAATTCATTATCTTTTAAGAATATTCAAATGTACTAGTCTATTCTTGACCATGAATTTATGCCCAGGCAGGGCCCCACTCTGTGATATATATATTCCTGATAGAGAACAAGATGAATGAGGCTCCAAAACCACTCAGTATACAGTAGAATCCCTACCAACATTATTTTCATTATCAGTACCCTAGTTTTCTTCTTATAAAACACATCACAAATGTAAATAATTTATTATTTATTATATTATGACAAGAAAGTAAATACTGAGTTCTAACATATAACTGCTATTTTGTTGTGCAATTATAAGAAGAGATTGATCAGATTAATGTGAGGCTGAAGACCATAATTGGTACATATCTTCATCAAGAATTATCCTGACTCAAAAAATAAATAATAAAATAAAATAATAAAATAAAATAAAATAAAATAAAATAAAATAAAATAAATAAGAATTACCCCGACTCGAAGGAGTGAAAACAATACCTTATATTAATGTACGATGTGAATTAGAACAATCGAGTCTCATTATTTAGATGTCTCTTATTCTGGAGCAGGCATTGGCTGACTATAGTTCAGAAGTCAAATATGGCCCATCATCTATTCTGTACATAAAGTTATACTGGAATACAACCATGCTCATTCATTTACATATTGTCTATAACTGCTGTCATACTACCAACACCAGAGTTGAATAGTTGCAACAGAGATCACAAAGCCTAAAATATTTACTCTTTAGCCCTTTATATATATATAAAAAAAATTGCCAATTGTTATCCCAGATGTTCTTTGTGGAGTTCTAAATAATGGGAATGTGCTTCCACGAGATTACAAAGAAATTGGATAACCATTAGCATCAGGACAAAATTTACTTAAGGTCTTTTGTCTGGAAAGGAAAATAATTTAATCTTTATATGGGAAAACTCTCTGAAAAAATTCCTTGAAAAGAATAACTGCTTATTATTAAGATAAGGGAAGGCAAGAAGCATGAGCAGTGAGAAACTTCCATATTCTTTTCAGACATAGACTCCTGAGGTATTAAACTCTTTTTTTTTTTTTTTTAATTTTTATTTATTTATGATAGTCACAGAGAGAGAGAGAGAGAGAGAGAGGCAGAGACATAGGCAGAGGGAGAAGCAGGCTCCATGCACCGGGAGCCTGATGTGGGATTCGATCCTGGGTCTCCAGGATCGCGCCCTGGGCCAAACCGCTGCACCACCCAGGGATCCCGGTATTAAACTCTTTATTCAAGGGGTCATTTGTTTTCAGATACAAGTCAAACTCTGCAAATGGAAGGTGAGTGTCATTCCCATATTCTCAATTAGTTTGTAAGAGTTTAACAGTCATATCTTTCTGAGTAGCATTTCCCCTACTAAAGTATTAATGATTGACATGTAGTTTAAACCAACAGGAAAGCCTGTATATTCAAAGCAGGACAGCTGTTCCTCCAAAATTGCCAGGTTGCCTTCTGTTTAAGGTGGACTCAGACTCTAAAATAGATATGTCTGTTCACTATCAATAAAGGTGCTACTTTGGTAATGTGTTATGAGTATGTACATGTCCACCAACTAAAATCGGAGCTCAGATTTTCAGCTCATTTATTTGGGTTATTCTGGAAGGACCATGAAAGAAGAGTCCTGATAACAACTTGGCTATATATACTTTTTAAATGAGCCAGTGGCAAAAAGATTCTTTTGAAATATATATTATTTAAGCCATATATCTCCTCAGCCTGACTGTAACTCACACGTTTATTGTTTATGTTTTATAAAATAATAATGTTCCAGACAGTAGCTAAGTAGCTAAGGACAGTTGCCCTTGGGTCACACATCAGAGTTTATAAGCACAGTGATGGCTAGGGGAGGGAGCTTCAATTTGCTTTACAAACAACGAGATAAAAAGAGATAAAAGAATGAAAATAGCATTCTCAGTTGATCAGTTTGATCACTTTTATAGATTGCTTGTCAGAGGGGGAAAAACAACACAGATATCACTTCAAGTTTTCAAAAGATTAGCGATGGACTAAATTCTTCCCTAAACCTCTTCTTACCATTATGCCTCAATTATTTGACTTTTCTGTTAGTAAATGCCAATCACTCCCAGGTGTCCTTCATTATCAAGTCAAAGCATTTTCCTTCCCCAACCTCAGACTGCAGCATTTCCCAAGGCTTACTGATGGTTTTAAAAGGAACCAAACTTTCCAGATAAGATATTTTTTACTTTGAAAATTCTTTTAAGAACAGCATGCTGTAAGTGTGTGAGGTTAATTCTCTCTCCATCACGTTCAGATAAAGTTAGGTAGGTTTTTCTGCTATAATCAGAAGAACTTTCTGTTACAGTAACACTTTCTGATTATAATCCAGCATCTGCCTTTTGGCAAAATAAAGAGAAAAAAAAATGTGAACCTCAATGCTGCAAGTCAAAACTATTGCATGTTAAAAAATGCAAAGATGATCTCTGAGTGATTCATGCTAAAATAATTTATCCATCAAATTAACTAAATTTGCTCATTTCAGATGGACATCAACACTGATACTGTTTTTTAGTTCAATGTGTATGTTTAGTTCTGCATATATGCAACTCAAATTCAAAATACTGTAAAACAGACAGTAAGAGCTACTGTTCAGCATTTTTATTTAGAAATTACCAAATTCAAGGTAAATATTTGCACATCAATGCAAGCTAATCAGGCATCCTTATCAAGTGGTAAAGCTGGTGCTTTACTCAAAGTTTAACATGGAATGGTTAAAGGCAAGGACAACTTTCAGGTGCCCTTATCAACATATTAGCCCCAATTGCATTTTCCAAATATGTTATCAAAATGGTAATTCTGTGCTTTCCTTTCTGTAGCTAGACTAGGTTTCATAAAGGTAGAATTATTACTATAAATATATTGGGGGGAAACTATTTCAATTACTGGGAGAATATGTAACTCCAAGTCTATTTATTTCAATTTATTCAACTGTCTTGATATATTCGTGCACAGAAGTTTATAAAGAATGAATAAATTCACCTTGAAATTGTACCAATTGACTTTGGCTGAGCTAGACTGTGAGAGGAATCAGAGTCCTTTTTTGAAATAAGCCTTGACAATGCTGATCAAAACAAAGAGGCTATTCATTTATTAAACTGACAGCTTGAACCCAGGCTTCAAGCTTATGGGATGATGGGGCCTGGGGTGTTAGTCATGGCCTGGGGTGCTGGCCTCTACCAGATACATCTTCGCTACTCACACACTCAGAGCCTATATCTGATGGTGTGACATTTCCTAGGGCATTGGCAGCTGTTCAGATGTCAAGCAGCTGGTGTGAGAACTGTCATCCACTCCAGGTTGTTATTCCATGAGTGACATGTTAGCCCAGAGAATTTTTTCATAAAACCACCTTGGTTTCCCTTTAGTTACTTACAATCTTTTAACAATTTCAGCAGAGAAATGTGGATAACAACTCTATTAAAGCAAAATTGGGCATGCAATGGTCACACCAGACAATAGTGGTTATTATTACAAGGTTGTGAAATATGGGTTAAGGAATTTGTTACTAATATTAGTCAATGTACCAAATTTTGTAAACAAATCATTTATCTTGTGATACTGAATTCAACTTTCTATTTACTTATTCAATAGGTAAAACATTGTAATGCAATTCTGAATACTCTCAGAATGCTACATAAACCAGAATTATCTTGGGTATGGCAATGGGAGTGGCTTGAGTACATAGAAATATCACCATCCGTTTGTATGTGAGGATCCAAAAGCTGCACAATCATATGGAATGGAGCAAACCATGATCAACACAGCACATTTAAATTTTCAGCCATCTCCAGCATTATTTTGGCTTTTTAAGTATATTCAGCAACATGTCAAAGCATTCTTTTGTAGAACACGGACTGCTGCATATTAAACCAAAAAGTTTCTTCTTTCTAAGAACATTCTGTCATAAAAATCAATACTAATAAAGACAAATTCTTGAACCAGTATAAAGTGGTGTTAGAATCTGATCATTTAGAGAAAGAGAAAAATTTCTTTAAAAAAAAAAAAAGTCTGAAAAGAATGGGGCTGAATAGGAGTAAGATTGTATGAAATCTTTAAATGAGGAGAGCAAACTACAATACTAGTCACAACTAGAAGCTGGGTATTCCCAAAGCCTCTAATGAATCTTGGGTTTCCTCAAAAGACAAGTTTACTCAGGTTTATTCAGGATGGAAAAAACAAATCTATGAATTTTAAAGTCATTTCAGTAAAATGAGAGCAATGTGGCCTGATAAAAATAATGCTGGCAATACAGCTAATTTTTCATTCTTTCATTTTCTGCTAAACATTTGTGTATGCTTATTCCACACAGAAGTATTCATCATCATATCGTTCAGTTTATTGTTTATCCTTTTTTTCTTGATCCATTTCCAAAAATCTGTAACATTATTACAAATCTCTTTCAGGGCATCCTTCCCCCACTGTCAGCCCACATAATTTAGATATGGCTGAATAAACCCCAACATCAAGGTAGCAGGCATATGAACTGTGGCTTCTGCCAGCCACTGCCCTGCATACCCTTTAAAGTAGCAAATGGCTTCAATTGGGCCTATCAAATTCATTCTCAAAATTCCAACTTGAATTGATGAGGAAAAGTTTCAAAGCAGTAAGTCAGTCCCCTTATTGGACTATTGAGAGAACATCTCTGAAAATTGGATAATTACAGAAGAAAAAATGAAGAGAGCTATGCAAAGAGCCTAGTGACATCCACTGAGGTCCTGAATTTATTCTTACCTGAAAATACAACCCACACATCTTTCAGTTACATAAGCAAATAAATTTCCTGTCATTAGCCAATTTGCAATGGCTTTGTTATCTGTACCTGGACAAATGTTTATCTACTTAGGTTCAAATTTTTATTAAGTCTCCTTTTACATGTCCTTATACAAATTTGTGTTTGGAAAGGAAAGAATATAAGTAAAATAGATTTCTGTGAATTTTTGACAGATAGCCTTCACCTATATTTTTGGCCTATGCTTTGATGGAAAAATATACTTAATCAACAAATGGTTGTTGAAT
Source organism: Vulpes lagopus (assembly GCF_018345385.1). Classification (NCBI taxonomy): domain Eukaryota; kingdom Metazoa; phylum Chordata; class Mammalia; order Carnivora; family Canidae; genus Vulpes; species Vulpes lagopus. The sequence continues at coordinate 41,840,800 of NC_054826.1, read as the reverse complement.
AACTGACCAACCATATGAGGAAAAAAAAATAGACACATATAATACACCATTCACAAAAATTAACTTAAAATTAATCAAAATCTTAAAAGCAGCCAGGGACAAATGATTGGGTATCTTCAAAGTACTGAAACCTAGACTAAAATTGACTTATCAGTAGAAAAAAAAAAAAGCCAAAAGAAAAAAAATGGAATGCTAATCTTCAAAATTCTGAAGAATGAAACAAAACAAAACCCTGCTTATCTAGAATTCTATATCTAACAAGAATGTCTATGGAGAAAGAAGGGAAAATAAAGATATTTTAGACAGAAAATGAAAGAGAAGGAAAGTAAAAATAATGAGATAAAATAAAATAAAATATAAAGGAAAACTGGGGAGAATTCATTACCTTCAGGCTTGTATTAAGGTTATTCGGGGCAGAGTTTGTTTATGCAGAAGAACAATGATCACAGAAGGAAGCTAGAATGAAGGAAAATAAGAAAAGTAATAATAAGTAAATATGCACAGAAATTAACTCAAAATGGATCACATATCTAAATGCAAAATACAAAAATAGAAAACTTCTAGAAGATTATAATAGAGGAGAAAATCTAGATGACCATAGGTATAAATACAACATCAGAGACATGATCCATGAAAGAAATAACTGTTAAGCTGGACTTCATTAAAATGAAAAGTTATGCTCTGCAAAAGATAATATCAAGAGAATGATAAGATAAGCCACAGACTAGGAGAAAATATTTACAAAAGACACAACCTGATAAGGACTATTACCAAAATATACAAAGAATTCTTAAAACTCAACAATAAGAAAACAAACAACCTGATTTAAAAAATGGGCTAGTGACATAGAGACCACTTCACCAAAGAAGATATCCAGATGGCTCAAAGCATATGAAAATATATTCCATTATGATAAATGAGTATCATTTGTTTTAAATCACAGATTTAAAAACAATAGGTTAGCCCTACAGGCCTATTAAAATAGCCAAAATCTGAAACACTGACAGCACCAAATGCCAGTGAGAAAGTGGAGCAACAGGGCTCTGATTCACTACTGGTGAAGACGAAAAATGGCATAGCCACTTTAGAAGATAGTTGAGTAAGGTTTCTTAAAAAAACTAAACATATTCTTACCACAAAATCCAGCAATCATACTCCTTGGTATTTACCAAAAGGAGGTGAAAATTTAATGTTGAAGACTTATGTCTATAGAAAAACATGCACATGGACGTTTATAGTAGCTTTATTCATATTGCCCCAACTTAGAAGCAATCAAGATATCCCGTAGTTGGTGAATAGATGAACTATGTGAACTATGGTACATCCAGACAACGAAATATTATTCAGTACTAAAAAGAAAAAAAAGCAGCTATCAAACCAAAAATAAATACACATGAAGGAATCTTAAATGCATATTACTAACAGAAAGAAGCCAATCTGAAAAGGCTATATAGTACATAGTTCCAACCATATGATATTCTAGAAAAGGTAAAACTATGAAGGCAATAAAAGAAAAAACCCTGGCTGTCAGGAGGGATGAATAGGCAGAGCTCAGAGGATTATCAGGGCAATGAAAATACTCTGTATGATACCATAATGATGGATACATGCCAATACGTGCTTATCCAAACCCACAGAATGAACATCAAGAATGAATCAAAATGTAAACTATGGATGTGGGGTAATCATGCTGTGTCAGTATAGGTCCATCCACTATTACAAATGTACCACTCTGGTGGAGGGTGCTGATAAAGGAGGATGTGCCATGTGTCATGGTGTACATAGGAAATCTCTGCACTTTCCTGTCAATTTTGCTGTGAACCTAAACGGGCTTGGAAAAATTTATCTTAAATAAATAAATAAATAAATAAATAAATAAATAAATGTGTGTGTGTTTAAAAAATAAGCATACACAAAAACAAGTTATGATATCATAGGAAAATGACCATCATATTGTGCCACTGAACACAGAATCCTGGTCATCTAGAAATCTATCACCCTGATTCATCATTTTTCTTAGATTTCAAAGATTATTTCAGTGACATTCATTCTTGTACCTGTATCTCTCTCTTTCCTTATCTACACACACACACACACACACACATATATTTTAGGGATGACAAAATGGTCTAAAATTGCCAGCGTTAACTACATCATCAGCCTATACAAAAGTAAAATACATAAGCACATGCATAAAGTACAGAACAAATTCACTAAAATTTTTGAGATTTTAATTTTATGTAAAGTAAAATATACAAAGAATATTCTCAGATAAAATACACACACATATATCTGCATGTAATTATTTGTATGTATAAATATATAGGCATATATGCATTCTTATGCATGTTGATATACATATATTTTTCTTAATTTCATAGATATCTTAATATCTTGACTCTTTTAACACTACTTTTTCCTTGAATGTTATTACTGTTTGCTTAAGTATGGCAAATGTTGCTTAGTTTTTTCTTGGTTTTATTTGTATTTGTTGGATTCTTTGTCATTTTGAATTTTTACTACTAATCACACTAAAAATAATTTTCTGGATTTTTTCAAGTTCTATTATTCTCATTCTCAGATTTTGCTCCTACTGTGTATTGAATTACAGTCCTTTAGAATGAATATATGTATGTGTGTATATAGATAGATATTTGCTATCTATCTATCTACCCATCCATCTGCCCATCCACTCATGGAGATGAATAGGGAGAGAAACAGAGAGGGTGCCATAGCTAACTTTTAGCTTTGAATTTAGGGTTTGGAGCTTCTGTCTTCATCCTTTTTAAAATATATTCTGGATACTTCTGCATGTTCCCTTTGGAGACTTTCTGGAAAAACAAAACCTTTAAACGTTTGCTTCTACTTTAAGTCAAAAGATTTAGGTTTTTTGTTTTTTTTTGTTTGTTTGTTTGTTTTTTTGTTTTTTGTTTTGTTTTGTTTTGTTTTGTTGTTTTGTTTTAGAAGAAAAGGAATGATACTAGGTTGAGGAAGACTGGGAAGAAGACTTGAGGTAGAGTCCCCTAGTCCACTGTGATGTTCAAGGTTATACAGCAATGCCTGCTAAGCAAAAATAAATTACCATATTAGAAACAATGGTTTTGAAACCATGAAGTATGCACAACAGGAAATATTTACATTAACAAAGTGTTTATTTTTCGTAAACTATAATATTACCATAAGTCAGGACATTACAATGTATTTGGAATTTTCCCATTTTTTCTAAAACTTAAATCAAGTTCTTGTTTGCTTCTGTCAAAAGCAATAATCTTGTCCCCATCTACTCCCATATTTTAAATTCATTCATCCTATATTTTACCATCTTCTTCTCAATCTGTTATTTCAGAGTCTGTGAGGAATTCTTTTAGTTCTAAACAAGGAAAGTGGTCATTTCTCATAATTTGTTTTCTTAGATCCAGCAAATTGTAAATGTTAAATGAGTATTTTTTTAAATAATTAGATCATGTGGAATCAGGCAAAAGCTTAGTATTTTCTCTCTCCCTTTTAAGAAATTTTCTTAGTTTTTCAAAATTTATATCAGGATCCGTGTAAATATCTTGCCTCATATCACAATGAAAACAACTAGGAAAAACAATTTCTTTTATGTGCCCTTACAAAGTCCTCCTTAGTGATAGAGCAGCAACAATTCTGTGGAAAGAATGTGATTTCTAAACAATATTTCATGTACTTTAACAGAGATTCTCAGTTATGAAATACAAAGTTTTATGCACATTCCCAGAGGAAAAAGGGCTGTGAAAATTCTCTTTATTATTTATTACCACCAGTTGACTTGTTTTGATTCTGGTTATTGAAAATACTATGTTTTCTGTTTACCACTTCTAAACACTTCCCTATTTTCCCTTCTGTTCATTCTGGGGTTGGGGTCTTTTTGTTTTTGTTTCTGTTATTTTGTTTTTGTTATTTCAGAAATAAGAAACAAGGATTTGAATTTATTTTGTAATAAATAAATTTCTACGGTTCTATCTTCATCTTCCTCTTACTCTCAAGAGAGAACAAAAATCTCCAAGTCTTCAAACATGGAGCTTTTTATTTCATATTGGTGATTGTTACTTTCCCCTCCCTCATCAGCAAAATTGCTGATCAAGTGTCAAGTTCCATTTCAAAGGCTTAACAGCACATCTTGTCAGTTTTTACAGCTCTGGAAAATGTCCCCAATTTACTTTAATTGTCTTCTCTCAGGTGGCAGCAATCAAATGACAGTGATATGGGAAGTATTTCCTATTAGAGCAATGAGTTTAGATTCTCCAGCCTTCTCAGTCATACATTCCATATACAAGTGATAATGAATAACCTGACAATTAAATAGACACCATTTTTGAGCTGCTATATAAACAGCAGGGCATAGTCTTATTACTTAATTACCAGAATACCAACTGATATAAAAAAGCCAGCATTTTCTTCTAATGTGTGGACTCCAGAAGAGTCTCTTTGGAATTGATTCCTTTATCTACTTACTTAGATTAAAGCCTGCCACTGTGAAATGAAAAAACACACTTCTTATACTTAACCTGTCAACATGTTCCCTTTCCCCTTCCTAAAACTACAGACATTAATTAATTATCCATTTCGAACTTTTAACTAAAGATGAAAAAAAAAGTTTCATAGTTGGTGGTCATTTTGAAAAAGGAAGAAAGTAGTTTCTTGCTTTAAATTATATTTTCTTCATTTGCACTAAATTTGTTCCCCCTTTGAATTCAGGACAATCAGCCATAAGTAGAGTACCAATAAAGAATTGTTTTTTAACAATTTAATAATTTCAAAGAGGTAATTAATTATGTAAATGTGGTAATTAATTATGTCAATGTTCAAATTAACTTTTGTAAGAGAGATATTTTGTTTGATACCCTTATTGCTATCTGGTGGATGGCTGAATGTTGCAGAACTAGTAAACAATTTCTTACATATATGATCACTGTTAGATTTCTTCAGACTCATTATTAACTTTACCTTTTGTTAGAATTGTAAATTACAGAAGAGATCTGTTTTCTTTTTGGCAAGGGGAGGGGCAGAGGGAGAGAATCTTAGGCAGACTCCCTGCTGAACATAAAGCCTGAGGCAAGGCTTGATCTCAGGACCCTGAGATCATGACCTCAGCCAAAATCAAGAGTTGGATGTTTAACTGACTGAGGTACCCAGAAGCCCATGTTCTGTCTTCTTTAGTCACCGATAGAGTTTCAATTTTTAATAAGAAAGGAATATTCAATTTCATGCCCAGGACTTTGTTGTCAACAATTAAATATTTCATCCAAACAAAACAAATTTCCAAAAGTGATTTCTTTTTACTGAGAAACAATAGTTATAGACATTATTACTATAAAGAATTGGGCATATCATATCAAATTTCCTCATCTGTAATTATGTGTACTAAAAATCCAACAAAAAATGGTTAACTGTAACTGAGCCACCAAATAGCTCTTTAAATAAGTACAAAATCTCATGAGAAATTTAGTTTTATTAGGAAATACCTAGATCTGATGCAATGCTAATTTTATTCTATATCACTAATTGTTTTTCTTTGAAAATAATATATAAAATTTTATTTGAAATGGCATGTAACTAATTTTATTCATCTTGTAAGAAAGTTCATTCCATATCAGTCTTTGGTTGGTCTTAAAGGTCTTTAGGATGTTTCATAAAAGTTATGATATAGTGATATCAATAAACTATTTGAACTATCAAAGAAAGACTTGCAAAATAAATATATCCTATAAGATATAAAACAAACAGTTCCATTGATTTATCTACTGAAATGACCAGTTGTTTTCATGGAGGGAAATGGCATGGATCCAGCCTAAATGTGTAACTAGACAATTGGATTCATACAAATGTATTTTCAAAGATAATTATCTCCATATGTAGATTGATAACATATATGATCAATTGTACCTCACATCCCTCAGGTTCTCTACATGAGGCTATTGAAGTTACTTTATAAACTAAATTTACCCATCAAATTAAACAACTCGCCTGTAAAACTACTTTTCTTTTTACAACTTTTGTTGTTTTAATACATCTATTTAATAAGCAAATGATCTTGACATTAAGAAGACAATTTCATGTTGTAATTGGGCTTTTGAGATTTTAAAAGCTAAGTTCTACCCAGTTTAAGTCTATTGTATGATGAAAATTTTCGCTCATTTAAAGGAGAATATAAGTACGCTGTGCCAGGAAAGTCTGTGTTTATATTGTACAAGTAAGTGCATATGTAAGTGTACATTTCACATATCCATATCCTTGCAGATAGTAGCAAAAATCTATAGATCTATTTGACCTAATGGACTCATACTATTAATATACATGTACATAAAATCTTTATATAGGTGGTATATTCTTGTTTCTCTGAGCATATTTGTTCATTGATACATACTTTAAAATTCTGGGCTCATCATTGCAATATTTGTGATATCAAGCTGCAGAAACAGCTTATGATTTTAGGTTATATTTTTCTTTGAGAGAGGGATATATAATAAACCATCTAAAAAAGTCCCAAATGTTAAAATATAAAATGGAGTAAAGTGAGCAATGAAGAAAATTGTTTATCAAATGGCATAATTATTTACTAATTATTCACTTTACGCCTTCAAAATATGGTACAGTGTTTGTGTTTGTAATAGCTTTCATTTTTCATATGAAAGCATATCCATAAATATTTGTCTAAGTAAAGACCTGCTCTGTGTACAAATGATTGTTGAAACTGAGTGCTTGGAAAGTAGATCTTCAATGTTTTCACTGAGAAATAATGAAAACATATTTGATAAATAATTCATTTAACACCTGCTGTGCATAATAATCACTCATAATGTCGGAGTTCTTTCTGAAATAGTTATCCAAATAAGCTGTCCTTTGCAGTGTTGTTCCAGTGAGGAGACTCAAAAGTTTGTGATATTTCAGTAAGGATGTTGTTTAGGAATTAATACAGTGAAATTGTTCCCTGAAGCTTTCTGTAAATGATTTTATCTTAAATGTGAAATGTTTGGTCAAGGTTTAAAGAAGAATTTTTCTGAAAGGGATAGCATTATATAAGTCCTAAGTCAAGCTACACTCTTTAATTTTTTTTAAGTATCAATGTAGCACATTAAACATATAATATGTTTTTAAACAGATGTGAAAGAATGTATAATTATTATATGTCCATGCTTCCCAGTGTTTCTTCCTGAAGGCATCAACTAAGAACTTGCTACAAATGCAAATATTTAGTCCCTAGCCCAGACTGCCTATTGTATCAGAAACTCTGAGGGTGGGACCCAGCCATCCAAGTTTTAACAAACCCTGCAGAAGATTCTAGTGCTTGCTCAACTTTGAGAATTCCTACTTATGCTATAAGGGTGCCATCTGAAGGCAAAGGTTCCTACTTTATTAAGTATGTCATAAATGTTTAGCAGATCTTAAGAGTAAGAATTTATGAAACCAATAAAATATATCAATATTTTTACTGAGTGTGAAAAAATATTTTGCACTTTTTACTTTCAATTTATACTTAAATAATTTTCATATAAGCGGACTCTAAGTCTTTTTTCACCATTTCAGGTACTTTAGAAGTTCATATTTAATATGCTATAGCTTCAGAATATACACTTTGAGAAGGTTTCTAGAAGGTATAAGTATGAAACACTTTCATAGTACAAAAAGAACACCGTTTTATTCTTTTCTGTGCATTCAAGGTGCTGAATATGTAATATAAGTCTAATATAATCATAATCATTATATTGGTAAAAGGATCTCAGCCTTTAAGATTTACGGTACCACGTAGTTTTAATACACAGATGAAAGATTCCTACACAGAAAGCAATGAGCTTTTCAGGTGAAATAAAAGTGAGATGAAAATTTAGGAAAATAACAAATTCAAATAAATCTGAGCTTTAAAAAAGATATCCTCCTTTTTTTTTTTCTGATCCTTGATGTTGGAAAGTACTTATGAGTTTACAGTCTCTAAATTTGTCCAACCATTCACTTTTTTGAAATTATTTCTTTCCACTTGAAAATGCTTTTCTATACCCTAACATCTAATAAAAATAAACTAATAAAATAACTTAGAAATCTCTTCTTTAACAATAGATATGCTCAAGAAATGTGATAAATAAATTAAAAAGGCTACCTTACCCATCACCAAGTCTGGGGTGTACTGGTAGAGTAGAGATAGTATTAAGATGAATCTTGTACTTATGACAGCTCTCTGGGGCATAAATATATTGACTTGGTAGTTACTAGCAACAAATGGTAATGAAAATCACAGAATGATTGAGATTTAAGGACAGTAGAGATAGTAGTCAGAAAGCCTAAGACAAAATTTAGGTGTTACTAAATCAGTAAAATGTAAAAAAAATAATAACATAATCAGAAAAATTATATTAAAGGTGATTGAGTTTATTGCATAAATTATGGTTTTATTACTATAAGAATGACATAAAGAAACAAATAGCTAAAAAAAACAAAGGAGAGTCTCCAAAAGTAAAGATAACATAAACAGATATTTGAGAAAATGGAGAGAGAAATGTTGAACAGAAACTAAGTAAGGACTGTTATTTTTATGCAGGAGATCACTTTGGGATTTTATAAACAAAAAAATAGAGAAAATCAGTTTAATAGCATCAGGGAGCCTCACTGACACAAAAATGGGGTCTGAATGTATGATGATGTAATATTTAAAAGGCTGATTATTGTGGTCCGAACTTCTTGGAAATATTTTACCAGTAAGTCCAATATGCGTTCTTTTTTTTTTTTTTGATTTTTTTTTTTGATTTTTTTTTTTTTCCCAATATGCGTTCTAATGTTTATTGGACTTAATAGCCAAATAGTTCAAATATGATTGTTGTATAAAATGCAAGTATAATTTTCCCTAATACAGAAATTTGAGCCAGATATTCCTCTAAAACCATAATTTTAAGATTTTTTAATAACTAGAGGCAACAGATGATTTTACATCTATTTCTTTCAGCAATAAGAAATCTTATTGTTGTAACAATCTTAATTGTTGCTACGAGCAGTTAAACTTTTTCAATTAATTTAGAAAGTACTTTCTTTATTCACCGTCACCGCGGCATAGTCTTAGTTTTCAAATAAGTGTTGGTCGTGAAAGTTAATGAATCCCACACAAAGTTCTGCTGGCAGATGCATTAGAGATGGCCACTTGGAGAAAGACCTGGTAAGGAGATATTTATATGCAACTGTGCAATGTAAATTCTGCAACTGACAGAATGTTAAAGTTGAAACCTGTCTTCAGGAATCTAGTCTCCCTGTTGTTGTTGTTGTTGTTTGTTTGTTTGTTTTAGTTAGCTCTGTCTGAAGCAGCAGAGCTAAGAGAACTGCTGCTGTGAATGTTTGTTTCCACAGGACTGCACATCTGATTGACATGTCTTGATTCTAGTAATTTGCCTCCAAGCACTTTGTTGCCACTCATGGAGATAACCTGGACAGAGCTCTGGTTTCTCAGTACAGTTTACCAGCTCCTCCCCTCCCCAAGAATCTATTAGAAGTTTCTGAAGAAGGTGCTGAAACTGAATTGGCTTTTTAAAACTCTTTTTATTATAAAATATCTCACATATAAAAGTAGACAAAAGTATGGAACACAAATTTATCACCAACACCTGTGTAATCACCAACCGACTAAGAAGAAATAGAGCACTGCTAGCAACCTAGAAATCTACCCTTTTATGCCCTGCCAGTAACTACCTACTCCCCACTTCTAAAAAGTAACTAAGTTTCATGGTAATCACTTTATATTTACTTTATATTTTATACCAGTCAATCATAAAACCCTAAAAACAGTTTGGTTTGTTTTTTGAAACGTGTAAATGTTATCATACAGTATATAGTCTTTTATGTCAGGTGTCATACACCAAATCAATAATATATTTTTAAGATTCAGCCGGGTTGTTCAGTGTAGCAGTAGGTCTTTTATTTTAATTGATGTATATTATTTCATTATTTGTATGATAATTCTATTTATCAAAATTTCCTACATAATACTGCTATGAATATTTTTTAAAGATTTATTTATTTATTCATGAGAGAGAGAGAGAGGCAGAGACACAGGCAGAGAGAAAGGCAGGCTCCTCACAGGGAGCTTGATGCAAGACTCCATTCCCGGACCTGGGGTCAGGCCCTGAGCCGAAGGCTGATGCTCAACCGCTGAGCCACCCAGGCATCCCAAATATTTTTGTACATGCCTTTTGCATGTATTCTTCTTTGCTATGTATCTAGGATTATAATTGCTGGGACCAGAGTATGCGTACTTTCATATTTAGGAAAAAGGGCCAAACTAATTCCCCAAATTATTCATATTATCTTCTGTAATATAGATAGCTTCCAGTATTCTACACTATTGTCAACATGGAGATGCAGCCTTTTTAATTGTAACCATTCTGATAGGTACATAGTGGTGTCCCATTATGTTTTAATACACATTTCCATGAATACCAGTAAGGTCAAGAACTTTTCTTAGACTTTTAGTTGATACTTGGGTATCTTATTTAAGCCTCTTGCCCATTTCTCTTGTGTGTCATTTCATCTTTTTCTTAATAATTAGTTGGAGTTTCTTTTTTAAGATTTTATTTATTTATTCATGAGAGACACACACACAGAGAGAGAGAGAGAGAGAGAGGCAGAGATTGGCAGAGAGAAGCAGGCTCCATGCAGGCAGCCTAATGTGGGAATCGATCCTGGGACTCCAAGATCATGTCCTGAGCCAAAGGGAGGCACTCAACCCCTGAGCCACCCAGGCGTCCCAGTTGGAGTTCTTTATACATTCTGAATACCAGTCCTTTATCCACTTATGTATTATAAATAAATTCTCCCACTCTGTGAATTCCTTTTTTTATTCTTTTAATGTCATTTTTTGAAAATTAGTTCTTGAATTTAAGGTTGTCCAATTACCAGTATTTCTCTTTATGGTTTTCTCTTTGACGTCCTATTTAAGAAATATTGTTCCACTCTATTGTAAAAATATTCTTCTATATTATCTTCTAAAAATTTTGTCTTAATTTCCCACCTAAATTTATAGTTTCCTGAAACTCATTTTTAATATATGGTGTACGGGAGCAGTCAAATTGTACTATTTTCCATTTAGATAATAATCTGTTCCACTATCATTTGCTAAAGGCACTATCATTTCTTACTGCTCTACATTACCATTTATGTTTGAATTGAGTGTTCATATATGTATGTATCTACTAATATGCAATATTTTATGTTCTGATTATCTAGATTTATACAAATAATATGTCTGCTTTACTGCAATGTGATACTAGTCTCGATATCTGGTATAGCAAGTCCTCCTACTTTGCTCTTCTTCAAGGCAAATATGATGGCTATAACAATTTTGCATTTTTGTATCAGTTTTAGTGTAGGCTCAAAATATTCCATAAAATCTCCTTTTGTGGGGGGGCATCTGGGTGGGTCATTCAGTTAGTCTTCTGACTCTTGATCTCAGCTCAGGTCTCAATCTCACTACTGGGAGTTCAAGCCCTATAGTGTGGAGCCTATACACACATGAACACACACACACACACACACACACACATATGCTAAAAAGAAAAAAAAATTCTTTTGGGATTTTCATTGGGATTGCAATGAATCCAAAGGTAAGTTTAGGGAGACTCAGAACAATAGTCAATATTTCACTCCATAAATATGATACACATGTCAATATCCTTACATTTTCTTTAAATTCTCTCTATAATACTTGGTAGTTTCTTCCAGAGAGGTATTGCACTTTGTCTGCTAGATTTATTATTTGATATTTTTATGCTATTTTAAAATATATTGTTTAGAATTTTGCTTTTTATTTGTTGTAGCTATAAAAAATGTAATGGAGTTTTGTACTTTGGTTTGCATTCAAAAATGTTGCTAAAATACTTTATTGATTTTAATACTTTATTTGTATTCTTTGTTTCTATCTACATATTATATATGAATAATGAGGATTTTTTTCCAAGTATAGTCTTTTTTCCTTTTTCTTGTTTTACTGAATGGTTAAGGTCTCCAATAAAATGTTGAAGTCTATTGACAGCAGCTATCTATGTCTTCATGTAAAACTGAATATTTTAAAAATTTCAATATTAAGGGTAATTTTTCCTATGGGATTTTTTTTGTGGCATATAAATTTATTAGAAAACCAAAATTTAAAGGAATGTCCTCAGTCTAAAATTTTTAAAGTTATGATAAACACTGAAAGCTACCAAGCCCTCTCTTTTATAACATTTTTGAGGGGTTCCTTGTGTTACTGTCACATTAAATTAATTGACCTTCCAATGTTCAACTCACTTTTATATTCCTGGAATAAAACCAACCTGGTTATGATACATTATCCTTTTTACATATTGCTGAATTAAGTTTGCATATACATATATGTATAAATATATATATAACTTTTATTTATTTATTTTATTTTTTATTTTTACTTATTTGAGAGATGCTCTATTTCAGAACTCCAGGATGATGACCTGAGCTGAAGGCAGATGCTTAATTGACTGAGCCATTCAGGTGTCTCAAGTTTGCTAATATTTTAATTGAGATTTGGAACTCTACTGTTTAAGATAGGCATAGAATTGTCCTTTCTTGAAGAATTCTATCCTCATAATATGAGTTCAGAAAAATTTGTTCTGTTCTTTTTTTTGTTTTCATAGATTTTTAAAATTTTCTGGAAGTTTTTGTGCAAGACTAAATGATCAATTGCTTAAATATTTGGAAACACATACCAAAAAAGGCATCCAGACCTAGATTTTTATTTTCTATTGCTTTGTGATGTTTTTCTCAAATTATTTATTATTTTTGTAGAAAGGCTTTTCATTAGGGATCAAATTTAGTTAGCACTCACAAAATTATTCAAACTTTAATTTTCCTGTATCTGTACTTTCCTATACTGTCATTTTAAAAATTGTTCATTGAACCCTATTATCTTTTTATTATCTCTAAGATTTTTTTAATTAAAACTTTATTTTCGTAAAGCAGTTTAAAGTTCACAATAAAACTGAGGGGAAGAAACAGATTTTTCATATACCCTCTGTCCCCATACCTTCATTATCAACATCCCCCACCAGAGTAGTACATTTGTTACACATAATAATTACCCAAAGTCCATAGTTTACATTAGCCCTGGCTCTAGGTGGTGTTTTATGTTCTATGGGCTTAAACAAATGTATGACTGAATCTATCATTATAGTACCATTTGGAGTATTTTTCTGCCTTGAAAATGCTCTGTCCTCCACTATTATTCATTCCTAAATCCCAAAAGGCATCATTAAAATCATTTAATAAAGTTAGTATTCATTTAGACAGTCCTACTTATTTGTCCCTTCCTGATATTCTTTGCCTTCTTGTAATTTCTTGTTCTCATCAAGTTTCTCTTAAAGAACTCCTTTAGTATTTCATATTTTGACTCTTCAACCCTTCCTAGAGGAAGATACAGAGAGGGTTGAGAAGTCAAACTATGAAATCTATGTTAAAAAAGTGCCAATGAAAGAAAAAAATATATTTTAAAAATATTCACAATTAATACAGTAGTTTCACTTTCTGCTATGTGTTTTCTAATGCCACCACACAAATTTCCAATTCTTGATGGACCTTGAGTGGTCATCCCACAAATTTAACTAATTTTAATACTGTCTATCTGGAGTTAAGATCAAATCCCACGGGTTAAGGGCTCAGTCCTACAAGATTGCTCCACTTCAGATGCCAATCACAAATCCATGTTGTCGGGATCCCTGGGTGGCGCAGCGGTTTGGCGCCTGCCTTTGGCCCGGGGCGCAATCCTGGAGACCCGGGATCGAATCCCACGTCGGGCTCCCTGCATGGAGCCTCCCTCTGTCTCAGAGTGTGTGACTATCATTAAAAAAAAAAAAAAAAAAAAAAAAGTCCAGGTTGTTACCTGTGCTTCTGACTGCTTACACACTGGAGGTTCCTAAGACCACTTCTTGGGTTTGATTATTTTGCTTGAATGGTCCAGAGAACTCAGCAAACAGTTTTATGATAAATCTCTATATTATACACTCAAAAGACAATTTGTGAAAAGATGACTTTCAAAATACTTTTTTTAAAGATTTATTTTTATTTATTTATTTATTTATTTATTTATAATAGACAGAGAGAGAGAGAGAGGCAGAGACACAGGCAGAGGGAGAAGCAGGCTCCATGCAGGGAGCCCGACAGGGAACTCGATCCCGGAACTCCAGGATCGCGCCCTGTGCCAAAGGCAGGCGCTAAACCGCTGAGCCACCCAGGGATCCCTCAAATTTTTTTTTAAAGAGATTTTATTTATTTGAGAGAGAGAGAGAATGAGTGTGAGTGTACCAATGGGGGAGGGGCAAAGGGATAAGGAGAAGCAGACTCCCCACTTAGCAGGGAACCCCCCATGCCGGGCTCCATCACAGGGCTAGGAGATCATGATCTGAGCCACCTGGCAACCCCTCAAAAGATGACATTTACAAATAATTTAAAGGGGCACCTGGGTGGATCAGTCAGTTAGGTGTCTGACTCTTGATTTCAGGTCAGGTCATGATCTCAGTATTGTGGGATGAAGCCCCTCCTCACTCAATGGGGAGTCTATTTAGGATTTCTCTCCCTCTACTTCTCCTTCCCCCTCCTCACTCGCTCTCTCTAAAAATAAATAAATAAACCCTTAAAAAATAATAATAACTTAAAAGTTAAATCACCAATTTTTTTCTCTTCATTTCATTGATAACTCAGTTATTCTACGTATCTAATTTTATTACTATACATGTATATATACTGTGATCTATGAAGAATTTATGATATCTACTTCCTAATGTAAACATATTTCAATGACAGCATAGGTCTGTGTGGATATTTGAATTTTATAAATCGTATATATTTAACTAAATGAAAGAAAAGTAACTATTCAGGAACAACTTTTAAGACAGACAGTCACACTATGCTCTTTTTCTAAAATTACTTTTAAAATTATTTTAATTTTTGCATGTAATAGTCTGTCCTTTATGTTGACTCAATAAAGCCACTGATAGTCCACTGGTAGCCCAATGAGGGACCACAGACAATCTCAGAATTACCTAAAGTTACTAATAAAAATGCAAATTCCATAGGAAGCCCAACCTATACCTATAAACAGCATGAAATCCAGAATCCCCTTTATAAAATGCTCCACAGATGATTGTTTGCACAATAAAGTTTTCAAATTGCCTCAGTAAGACCTAGGGGCTATCTCTTTCATTAATATAACGTATTAACTAATTCTATATAAAGAATGTGATTATTACTATTTGATATTCATGTTAGCAAAAGCAAAATATCAAAAAAAAAAAAAAACCTTTGCTTTAGTCATTAGCCTCATTCTTGGGGTTGTGACCAGTTAAACATGAAGAATACAGAAATAGAGCCTTTTGTTTACTTGTAGAATTAACTCAATGCTTGCTTTGCTCAGTGCTTTGCTGGGGTTGACACAGCAGATTTCCTATATATAAGATAAATAGATAAAAAGATAGATTAGATAGATGATAGATAGATAGATAATTTTTTCACACTGCTCTATTTAAATTTAATGACTTTAAGAAGTCTCTTCTAGAAAATAGCATCATTTCATCACTTGACATTTATTATTATATGAGATAGAAATTTAGACTACTGTATATTTACTTCACCTTAATGAACTTTTAAATAACACTCATGAGAAAATGTACTCACTTTTTGGAACAAGTTCCATTTTATTTTACAAAATGAAAATTTATACTTTCAAAGTAATTCTTTTAACTGGATGATCCACCCTTAATCCATCTTCCTATCCAGTTTATGATTCTCCTATAGCTCAATATATTTTATTACTCAAGGCAATACAGATAAGGAGTGCCCATATCAATCATAGGCAGAGGTACATGAAGCCCATAAAATAATTGAGGAACTAGGGATTACAAATTTAAAGCATATTTCAAAATACAAAGTATTAATACATGAAATATTTTGGTAACAGTTTAGATAACATTTTAAGTATGATATTGATGCAGTGGCTTAATCTACTTAGCCAACTAATTTTCAGTATAGTACAGTGCTTAAATGCTTAGAATTTTAAAGTAAACAAACAAGTGAAATTCTGGTTTTGCACAGTGATAGGGGTAAGTGGCTTACTGTTCAAGGAAACTTTGAAGTTCTGATTTAAAAAGTTGGCATAAAATAGTACCTATTTCCCAGGTGATACTGAGGCCCAGCAGGACATTCATTTCATTTAAGGCAAGAACTTTCCTCCTTTTAACTGTTATATTGCAAGCACCCAGAACATTATCTAGCAAATGGTAGGTATTTGACAAATAATCATTTAATGAATTAAATATGCCAAAATGCAGGACTTAACACTGTGTTTGGCATTAGTAAGATGATAGCTATTATTGTTGTAATGGGTTTCAAGATACTTACAGTCATATATTGTCCATTTAATAAAACCATCTATGTGCTTATTCTCCACACATTTCTAACATGTTTCAAATAGTTAAGCCAGTAACAAAATCTGTGTGTAAATATTTAGGCTAATGTAGAGAAATAATACAAGAATAAATCTTTTCCAACTCATATCTGACCAGAGGCAGTTATAATTTACTTTCAAGAGCCTACTATAATATGAGGTTGAGAACTTTATTAAGCTTTTTGGAAATTTTGAAATTATAAATAAGTATTTAAGAATATGCTTTATATTAATAATACTGCCATGGGGACAAATGTAAAAGGACAAACAAAGCAAAGCTTAATTTTCATATGTATAGTTGCCTTGGACTTGTTTCATAACAGAATGCACAATTTTTTTAAAATGAAAAACTATAATGATACCATGAGTCAAGTTGGCCTTGAAAGGTATTTTTTTAACAGTCACTAGCCAGCACAATTTCTGACCAAGTTCTAAGATTTATACTTCCTCTATGTATACTTTATATGTCTGTTATTACAACACTAATCAGTGGAGGAAGTATTTATTAGCATCCATAGCATAAAAAGATCTCTGTCAAACACACAAAAACAGAACAAAAACAAACAAAACAAAAACAAAAACAAAAACTCCTGAGGAACATCAATATGCGCAGCATATGAAAACCTTAAAGCTTTAGGGAACTAAGAGATAAACTCAGATGTGTATGAATCTAGAAGGCTTACATGAGAGTGATATATTTTGAACTAAAATCTTGAGATTTTCTCTAGCTTTGTGAATTTTCACAATTTTAGTCTACAAGCCTCAGTTTCTTTATCTGTTAAATGGATATTCAAAGGAATGAATAAAATGAAATAATGCAAGCAAGTTGCTTTAGAATATTTTCTAACATAAAATAAGAACTTCCTAAAAGCCATTTTTTTTACTTTTTGTATAAATTCAAAGCAAATTACAATTATATGAAGGTATTTATGATATAGAAATTTAAATTACAGGTGATCATTGAATGGCACAAGGGTTGGAGTACCAACACCTAGCATAGACAGAAATCTACATATGATTTTGACTCCCCCAAAACTTAACTACTAATGGCCTACAGTTGACTACAATCCTTAGCAATACCAAAGTCAAAGCAACATGTACTTGGTATGTTATATGTATTGGGTACTGTATTATTACAATAAGTAAGCCAGAGGAAAAAAACATTATTAAGGAAGTCATAAGGAAGAAAAAAATAAATTTATTATACTGCACTGTATTCATGGAAGAAAAATCCACATAAAAGTGGACCTGTGCAGTTCAAATCCATGTTGTTCAAGAGTCAGCTGTAATGATAAGATCATCATGGAATAAATTTAGCTCATAAAATCTTATACAGTGTATTAGGAAATACAATTATCTTCTAATAATATGTAAACTCATCAATTCCCATAAAAATTGCCAGAAGGCATGTAAAAAGAAAGGCAAAAAGAAGAAAAACTATATGCTGCTCTTGAGAACTCAGTAATTTTCATAAGACTTTTCCTTGTTGATAGCACTTATTTTATTGTGCTAAATAACAAACATTTCTATTCCAGGAAGACATTTAAATAGGAGATATTATTTGATATATTTTATGTGTTAATTTAGTTATTTTGCAATCACCTTTAATTACATAGAATTAAATATGCAAAGATTTTAAGATTGAGGTAAGATTTTAAGATTGAGGTGAGATAGTTTAATTTATTGTCAGATTTTTATTCTCTTTCAAATATTAGTTTAAAAGCCATTCTCATACTCAACTTATTTCTTCTAAAAAATATTCAAGACATTTTTAATTAAACTATACTACTTTATATATGATAGGTCAATTCCTTTCTGTCCTGTGTGAATGGTCACTGCCTATTTAATAAAAGCATTAGAAATAAATGTGGACAGCTTTATTTCTTGGTCTATAATCATTATTAAAGTATTTACTACTAAGTATAAAGATGAGGTTTCTAATATCATCATTCATCAGTCTAAACACTCTTCAAATTGTCATTATCACCTACTTAAAGAGCTCACATTTCCATATAAATATTTACTCAAGGCTAAAGTTGAAATATTTATCACAAATATTATTTAAGAGAGCTTTTCACCTAATTTTACTTTTTTTTCTGCTTAATCTTTGTTCCACTGATCTTCTCAAGACAGGTAACATATATATTGGTTTCTGGTATAGTAGTTTGAGTGAGGAAGACGATAAAAGTCTTTTATGTCTTTGAATGGGAAAAATATCACATCTAGCTTGAATAAGTGAGCAAAATTCCATTCAAATCATAGTCTTTCTCTAATGCACTACCTAGTCAAAGTGTTACACAATTGTAACTCTACCACTATAAAATAAGCCAGAGCAGACCACATGTTATCACAACTCCCTGACATGGCTCTGATATCCTCATCTATGTATTAGCTTTCTACTTTCAAATAGGAATACATTTCTAAGATCCCTGTGAATTTTATTCGACTTTTTGCAAATGACTACATTTCACAAAGAACAGATACATTATATCTTTGTGTCATTCAATATATCTGCCTTATCTTTTCTCAGATCATAGTTTTGTTATCATAGACTTTTATATAATTTTTATTCATTCACCAAAAATATTGCATGTGTTCATCATATTGGAACAGGAGTACAGTGTGGAATCTAAGCATCATTACCAGTAAAGTATGAATAAAAATAAGAATGGATTATTTTTATTTAGTTCACATTTTAAAGAAATATAAGAATGAGTACATAAGAACATGCAAAGACACCAATCAAGAAATATTTTTGGCTTCTACATGTAGAGATTTTAAAGATCTGGGGAATGTATGAATGTGTGTGTCTCTGGTAATGGTAGAGGAAAAGGAATATGTACAATATACAAATTTGCTCAGTACATTAAAGATACTTTGGAAGAGCAGGGAAAATAGATTCTGTGTTGCTGGCGAATCTATATAGTTTTCATCAACAATTTTTTTAGGTACTTATTATGTGCATGGCACTGGTAAATTACCTATTCAACAGTAACCAAGATAAACTATGATTGCCTTCATTGTCCTTCTATTTTGCAACAGGAGGCAAGTAGGAAAAATAAGCTAATAAATAATATAAACTTAGGTATGAGTATTTGTTCTATATGGATATTATTACACATTGAATTTGACAGACAGTAGGAACCATATATGTCTATTGCAAATGTGCTATAGATCACTATATATAAATAGACATTTAACACAGGTTTACAATACATTACCAGTGATTATCAAATTTAATCTGAAACTCAATATTGACAACTTCTCACAACTATTGCATTACATGCAAGATAATTAAAACACTAGCATTATCATAATTATTAATAGTAATAATAGCAACAACACACTAAGTTTTTTTTTCAGGCCTAAAGAATATTAGGTAAATGTCCACTCTTATTAACATGAACTCTTTTTATATTTTTAAAGATTTATTTATTAGAGAGAGTGAGAGAAAGTATACGAGTGGGGAGAGGGGCAGAGGGAAAAATTTAAATGAATTCCACACTGAGCCTCATATGGGGCTCAGTTTCACAACTGTGATATCATGACCTGAGTCAAAATCAAGAGACAGATGCTTAACTGACTGAGTCCCCCAGGCTTCACAACCTGAACTCTTATTATTATTTGACAAATGTGTTTTATGTATAATAAATTTATTACCTAAGTTAATACTTAAAAAAGCCTTATGAGTCAAATAATGTTATTATTCTTTATATACTAGAAAAGTTATGTTCCATGACCCATTATGAACAAAATTTCTGAGGTAAATGCCTTACTTTTATTATTTTTTCATAACAACTAATAATGGCTATACAGAGGAAGGAAATTATTAAATGTTTTCAGATGTGACTTTCTTTTTTAATTTATTTTTTCAGATATGACTATTTCAAATATATATTAGTTCTTTATAATATATTTCAACAAATTATTAAATCCATATGGGTAAAGATGGTTTCTTTCTTTCTTTCTTTCTTTCTTCTTTCTTTTTTCTTTTTTCTTTCCTTCTTTCTTCTTTCTTTCTTCTTTCTTTTTTAAGAGAGGGAGAGAAAGGGGTCATAGAGGGAGAAAATCTTCAGCAGGCTCCATACCCAGTATAGAGCCCAACATGTGCCTTGATCGCACAACTCTGAGATCATGACCTGAGTCGAAATCAAGAGCTGAATGCGTGACTGACTTAGCCACCTCAATGCCCCTGTCTTATTCACTTTACTTCCATTTAATAACCAGTATAGTTGCTATCACACATAGGTATTTGAAGTGGCTTTACTTTAGCTTTCTAATGTCTCCCTACTTGCCCCTTTCCACTTTCTATAATCACTTTTCAAAGAAACTTCTAATTATGTATAGACAATGGGAGCTAGTTTAATTCCTACCAAAAGAAAAATGAACATAATTGGATTCAGACTCTCCTCCTCAGCATACTGAGGCAATAGATATATGCTTCATATTCAGTCAGTCAGGTATACCCTCTCTTGAAAAATCTTGAGAGAGTCACATATCTTAAGAGTGAAAATTTTAGAGCATGATACACAAGGCATGAAGACATGAGATCACCTTCTCTGTAGCAAGAGACCAAACTTGTGGAGAGTCGACTAGACTTTCTGGAGATTGAGTTCTATCTGCATTTGCTGTCAATTAGTTTCCATCTTTACACCTGAGGATAAGTAAAACAAATTTAGCTGGACTTGTTATGACACATAATTTTATTCAATTAGAGAGGAAACATGAATTAATTGGTAATTCCATCATAGATTCAAGGCTTCAAATGATTATATAATGTGTAAACTTTTTTTTATTATGTTCAAAGTAAGAAATTTTTAATGGTATAAGACAATCTTCTTCCTAACATTATTTAGGATAGAATTACTATATTTATTTCCAAGTACAGTTGTTTAGTGTTTGATTGCCAGACTCCTTTTTGGATTATGGGAACAAAGCAGCAGAAATCAACAAAGGGTATCTTTAAATATGAAGACCAAGACACTGATAGTAGGTCTAATGTCACCATTCTTCAGTATGCACCTAGCTTGAAAAATATTAGAACAATGCAGAAAAGCTATACCCTAAAAAGAGTAGTATCCATCATCAATCTTCTCAAATTCTATATTTGAAAAACTATTATGTTAGTATATTAAGTTGCTTTCTAGTATTTCCCTGATATTACTCTATAACGCTTCCACAGGAATCATTTTACTAATTTTGATTATAGTTTAGTTATGCATTAATCCACTTTTCCTATTCTGTTTCAAAATTTTTGCATTTGAATTCACATTAGACAAGTGCTAAAGCCACAAGAGAATCAATATCTAATATATTTCTGAATGTAGTCCTCAGCATTTTTATCTTGAATTAAAACAACTTGAAGTGTTCACAGTACCAACTTTAATCAAGTGTAACCATAAACTACAAAGAACTGAAAATGAAATGAGTATAAGATATTTCACACTCCAAGCAGTCAGACGATAATAAGTTTCCACCTGTTAACATATTAATAACAGTGTTAAAGAGCACAATGTGCCTGAGGTATTACAAGTCTGTGCAATTTTACACTTGTTGAAGAAAAATGGTTTGCTTGTTAGTAACTAGTTAGAGTATCAAAGCAGAGTAAAATCCATAGGGAAACTAGTTGTGTAATAAGGAAAAGGGGAAATCTTCATTCCTTGAGTCATTTAAAATAACCCATAAAAAGCACTGTAAAATATAGAAAGAAGGATTGGCCTTAAAGGGTATTAGATGACCTACAGTAATAGATCAGTTCAAACTCTAATGTCTGTGATCAATATGTCATAATTTTGAATGGTGCACTCAGGAAGAAAAGAAACAATGAATACTAATACAAGCCATAGCACAGAGAACGAATAACAGTACTAATGACTGGGGTAATAAGGCTGGGTGGAACATGTGGACAGATTACCCCAATTTAAAAACTGGTTGGTTAAACTACATTTCTAAGATTATTTTACTTTTTTTCCTATAAGTGTTTCCTTCAGTTTGAAAACTTTCAAAGTATTTTAGCACTAAGCTGAAAATCTGAATATGAAAAAATTAAGCAGGCCAAACAGAACATAATATATTTTACCTAAACTTTTTAAAAGAATATTAAAGCCTAGGGATGGCTGGGTGGCTCAGCAATTGAGCGTCTGCCTTTAGTTTAGGGCCTGATCCTGAATTCCTGGATGAAGTCTCGCACCAGGCTCCGTGCATGGAGCCTGCTTCGCCTCCCTCTGCCCGTGTCTCTGCCTCTCTTTCTGTGTCTCTCATGAATAAATAAATAAAATCTTAAAATAAAAAGAATTTTAAAGACTAAACAAAGCCAAAATTAAGAAAAATAAAATAAATAATAAAATAAAATGCAACTTTTTACTAAGCCCTTTCATTGCTGAAAAGTAAAAAAAATTCATAAAAATGCATAAATGTGTAAGAATTATGTTTTGCTTATCTTCTTTCTATATTTAATGATTAAAAATGCTAACTTTGATAATCATAACTGTGTTTATTATAATTATCAAATATTTGCACTTCCCTTATAATCTCCCAACACATTTGCTTGACTGTATCACATATTTTTCCCTTCAATAAACCAACTCTAAAAAACAAAAAATCCTGAAGATTCCGCAATTAAAAATTGCTAATTTATTGGTTTATTATCCATTGATTATTCGTTTGGGCTGTTATTTATTGCCTGTTCATTGATTGGTTTATTACTTATTTCTAATTAATATAAAAGATTACACTTCATGATGAATGAGAAATGGAACTAGCTATGAGTTACAACTACTATTTTTTCCTTTATAATCCAGAAAAATATGAAAATTGTATAAAATCATAGTATAAGCAAATAAGGCAAATCAGCACAATAAAATAAAAAAGAAAGGTATTAGAAATAATTATGGTCTCCCTAAGAATAGAAATTTACCCTTAACTAACCTTCTATAGAGAAGGAAGACTAAATCGAAACTCTTCTGAACCAATATTTGTCAATCCCAACAGCACATAGGGAAAATCCACATGGTAATCAGATAATCAAGGAAATTCACAAGCAGCCATTATGCTAAATACATGGAGGGAAGGTCTATTATAGAGGCATTTTGATCATTTATTTAATATACCAGTTTTCACATTTTAGATTGAGAAGAACTAATAAAAGCATGCAATGGGACAGTAAAAATTAGTAGTTTGTGTTTCCTATTAAGCAAAAACAGGGAAATATGTTCTGTAATCAATTCTAAATAGTTCATATAAAGCCATATGTAGAAAATGAAAACTGAGATAAATAGATATAGATATCTGTATATCTATATATATATCTATGTATATATACAGATATCCATATCTATCAATCATCTATCTATAATTTATTTATCCTAGCTAGGTTTATAAGGGCCACAAATTAATGCAAATCTAAGGATAATAAAAACTTAATGTTCATAATGAGCTCTGTCCCTAAACTATCTAAATCATTTGCCTTTCCAAATGGTGTTCTGCTGGATAGAGCTGGACAGCACACTATTAGAAAGAAAAAACTGTCCCAGAAACAAATATGTATGCGAAGTTCTGCTTGCACTCTTTAAAAAAAAAAAAAAAGAAATACACAATGATGTAGTTTTACCTCATTAAGGCTCAAATGACTTAACACAAGTGGTTATGGGTCTTTCTTTTTGGAACATGCTAATTAATATTCTTTGGAATGATGTTTTTTCAAACAAGTCTAAGGAGCTTTAACTAATCAATTATTGAGTTGAAGATCCATCTGCTAAGGGTTAGGAAAATTAGTAATTTGCCATACTTAAGAGAGGTGGAGTAATTCACATTTTTAATAAAACAAATAATGTGTTAGGAAGATGCTTTTTTAATTTAAAGAACTTCTTATTTCTTCTAAAAGAGATTAAATATAAAACCATTAGGTTATACTACAGCTTCATTTATAAACCACTATTTCTAATACAATATCAGTAAATGTATATGAATGTTATTGCTTTATTACTTTACTTTATCAAGCTAAAACCATCGTCAAAAGACTGTGTAAGACATAGATTAAACATATCATTCAAACCATTGGGAACTTTAAAAAAAATTCAAATCAATTTCTCCCCTGAGATATTTTTTCCCAGATAAACAGCCTCTGGCAAAGATAATTTTAAACAATTGCTACAACAATATTTTAGCTATTGCAAACACGTTTCACCTAAACCAGAGTAATAACATGTAACTGGTATCTGTGACTCATTCTCCATACAAAACTGAAATGCATTTGAAAAGTCACCCAGATCATACTATTTCCTTGTTATTATATAGAGTACAATTCAAACATGTTGTCATGTCATGAAAGGACTTTGTAAACTGGTCCTTCTCTATTTTTGAATTTATATCTATCATTTACTTACATGCTTTTTAGGATCCAACAACACCAGCTTTATAATTTGTCCTCAGAATTGC
Organism: Vulpes lagopus; assembly: GCF_018345385.1. NCBI lineage: Eukaryota > Metazoa > Chordata > Mammalia > Carnivora > Canidae > Vulpes > Vulpes lagopus. Next base: position 41,815,920 of record NC_054826.1, on the reverse strand, counting down.
CAGACTTAGCCATACCTTAGGGCTTTTGCCTCCTTTCACTCTGCCTAGAAAGCTCTTTCACTAGACCTTAATATAACACTAACTTCTTCTAGTATAGAATGCATCTGATTTAATCACCACATCTCAAAAAGGATTTTTTTAAAAAAGGATTTTATTAACATCAATTTAATATATCAATTTAATGTATTTTTTTATAATAGACATTTGCACTAAATGAAGGTATCTTATTTTTTTTCTCTTTCCATGAGAATATAAACTCTGAGAAGCAACTTGTCTGACTTCTTCAAAAACTTTATATCCAATGCCTAGAAAAGGACTTGACCCATAAAACATATTCAATAAATATTTCGGGAATGAATGACAATCACTGGATTAATTTATTATGAAAACATAAATTTGGATTAATTTGAAAATTCCTAGAATGCATACAATTAGCAATCTTAGAGTAAATGCATTTCATTAATATCATTCCCCTAAGATACATATTTTAATTAAAAAATATAACTTTATTCTCCATTTAAATAATGTGAGCTTCCTCATAAAAGTTCATATAATTTGATGGCAGTAATAAAAATCCAATTTTTCTTCATCAGTTCTATTTGTAAGTATTGTTTTTGTTAATGAAAGATAAATCAATAAGTATGGAACTATAGAAATCATAATTTGTAGTATAGAACAGATCTAGTGGGTATCTATTAATTACACGTAAATAAAACAGTAGACATCTTAATTCCTAGGAAAAAATTAAGTTGTATCCATGGTATTTGGTAAATCCTCCTTGTGTAGCATGGCCAACAATATATTTTGTATACTAAATATTTTGCTCATAATTTAGAATTCTAAAATAACCCCTGCATATCAAATTCTAATTATATAATAGTCCTTTCTTAATCTGGAATGTAGCTATTTTATACAAATACCAGCCATTAGAATATTCTGTGTGGTATGAGAGCCTAATTTTTAAGACAAGGCTGTGTGGAGAGTGATAGGAACAAACAAAAAGCCATTAACATGATTCTTAAACATGTTCAAATATAAAGTATGGTGAATAAAACTTTTATTTTAGTTTTTAGAAAATTATATACAAATTACTATAGAAATCCCTGTTCTTTAATGTTCTTGTGATAGCTACCATGTGATTCACAATTACTATTATTAAATGACTTCTAAAAGGAAGAAATACTTTGTAGGGGTCCATACATTTTAGAAAACTGCCTATATAACATGTGTTGGTAGCTGCAATGTCATGAATTTCAATAAATTTGTTCAGTGTTTCTCGAGTAACTAAAGATTGCACTACACCATGAATGACTCTTTTATGAAATCTTAGCCACCTGTGAGTGGCTAATCAGAAAACAGTTTGATGCTGTCATCTATTATATTTCTGATAAACTTTTAATAGATCAAGTTAACTAGGTTTGACATCTCCATCACATATCTTTAAAAAGATACTTTCACCTAAGAATTGGATATTGATCCTTCTTTAAATACAGACATATGACTTGTTTGTAGCTAGCATACATAGAACACACATCTCTCAAATTCAGGCAAAAGTAAAATTGCACCTGCTATTTTCCAGCAATAGTGTAATTTTATTAACATTCCACTCACTAATCTATTTTTGTAATAGTTTGGGAGACAAACACATATAGTAAATTGTGAAGTACAGTATCAATAAGTGCCACTGCAGCCACTGTTTCCTAAATTCATAAAAATGTAGTAAAAATATCCCTTTAGAATATTCAGTACAGTTTTGTATTTGAAAACCAAACACAATTGAATAATAAATAGTCTCTTTGAAAGACAATACAAGTCCTTAAAACTAATTATAGAAATCACAAATGTATATAACTAGTCTAAATAATGTTTGAGTTTTTTTCTTTTTTCTTTTTTCCTCCAGATGACACAAATCTACCTCAAGCTCTGTTTCCATAAGGTGTGAAAGTGTCAGAAACTTCTTTAACTAGGAGTCATTAAATCTTGAAACAAAGTGACACAAAACAAAGTGACAAGCTTTGATCATTCTTTATTCCTTTTGTAGTTTTGTTTTTGGGACTTACAGCAGAAGATCAGGTTTGTTTGTTTGTTTGTTTGTTTGTTTGTTTGTTTTGTTTTAATTAATTAAGAGAACACAATTTTTGGAAAAATACCTCTACACAGCTAATTCATCAAGCACTTTTTGATTGTGAGTTGGGGCTTTTTGCTTTTCTGTCCATCTCCATATTACTACTTCTCCAAACTGTCCAGAGTTCAAACTACTTTTTAAAACATTTTTTTTAATTTTATAAAATAACACATAAAAGAACGTTCATAAAATATAAAAGATTAGCTTTGACACATTATTATAAAGATATTAGCCATGTAATTATCACAGAATAGATGCCTGCAGTACAGAAGCACTTTGCTTTCCCTATTCCATCTCTCCCAGACATACCACTTTTATATTCTGCCTTTAATTTTTTTTACTTCCCCTTCTATAGTTTTACTAGCTGGGCTTGCATATTTAAAATATTAATGTTTATTTTTGTTTTGAAATCTATAAAAATATTTTTTTAAGATTCATTGCTATGTTAGATGGAGCTGTAATTAATCAATTTTTACTAAAATAGGGTATTCTATGTATAAAACACACTTTAAGTCAGGATATTTGCTAAAATATTTTATTAGTTTTAATAATGCACTGTAGATTTTCTGATTTCCTAGTAGATAATCATATCATCTATTTAAATGAAAGCTGGGATAATGTCTTTAATCCCTTTAAATTTTATATCTTTTTCTTAACTAAATGCATTAAGACTTGCAGAACAAAATTATTACACTGGTGATACAGGCACCCCATCCCTTGATCCCGTTCTTTAAGGGGAAAGAAATGTCACTGTTTTTTAGACTAAATATTAAGTACGATGTGTTCTGTGTAGCTTTTGTAGGTATTTTTTAAATTTCTTTTTTAAGTTTTTTAAATTAAGAAAGTTCCTTTCTTTTTCCTTTGCTGAGGATTTTTTTCCCCCTCTGATTATAGATTCTGAATTAAATCAGCTTTTTTCTTTATCTATTGAGATAATGTGAGTTTTCTTCTTTATTCTGAAATGTGGCAAATTGTATTTATTGATTTTTCAAATGTTAAATGAACCATGAATTTATGAACTAAGCCTCAAAAGAACATGTTTTTGTGTTTGCTTTTTATAGATATGGGTTTCTCAGTTTTGCTTAATAGTTTTGAATTTGTGACTATGACTAAGATTACCTAAAAATAGTCCTTTCTTACCCTCACTTTGCTGGGTTTTAGTGTCAAAGTTTTGCCAGGCTTAAAAAATCATAAATAAGTATCTGTTTTTTTGTTTAGTTCTTTGGAAGTTTGTAAAATATTGGTATTTCTTATTTTTTGTGCACATTTGTTAGAAACTGCTAGAAAAACCAATTGGGCTTAGAGAATTCTGGGAAATTTTAACTACCAGTTTAATTTCTTTTAAAAGTATTAATATTCAGGTTTTCTATTTCTTTTTGTGATGATTCTGGTGTATATTCCTATAAATTTTCCTTTTCATTCAAATTTTTGGCATGAAGTTGGTTTATAATGTCCTTTTATATTTTTAATGTTTTATGTTTTGTTATGTTTTATTGTTTAATGTTTTAATTACATATGTGTTTCCATTACAATATATACTGATAAAAGGATGCATATTTACATATATATATACATATAAATGGTTCCATAAGTTTCTAGTAATTACTATAGCTTTATTAATTCTAATTTCTACTCTTTTTTTAATTTTTTATTTATTAATGATAGTCAGAGAAAGAGAGAGAGAGGCAGAGACACAAGCAGAGGGAGAAGCAGGCTCCATGCACTGGGAGCCCAACATGGGATTTGATCCCGGGTCTCCAGGATCGCGCCCTGGGTCAAAGGCAGGCGCCAAACCTCTGCGCCACCCAGGGATCCCCTCTGATTTCTACTCTTAATTCTATTATTTCCATCCATTTACTTTTCTTTGGCCATATATTGCTTGTGTTCTAGCCTCTTAAAATGCATCATGGGTTAATGATAGCTTCTTTTTTAAAAATATAAATGTATAAGGCTACTATTCTCCTTAAAGATTTTACTTATTTGAGAGAGAGAGTGAAGAGAGAGAGAGAAAGAGAGACAGAAAATGATTGGGGGGAAGGAGAGGAAGGGCAGAGGGAGAAGGAGAAGCAGACTCCTTGCCCAGCAGGGAGCCCAATGCAGGGCTTGATTCCAGGACCCTGGGATCATGACCTGAGCTGAAGGCGGATGCTTTACCGACTTAACCACCCAGGCGCCCCTGTATAAGTCTGTATAAGGCTATTAATTTCCCTCTAGCAGAACTTTAACTGTATACTACAAATTCTGATAGGTAGTGTTTCTTATCATTCAGCTTAAATTATTTTCTCATTTCCAATTCTGTACTAATTTTTTTATCCATAGGTATTTAGCAGTGTGTGTGTGTATGTGTGCGTGCATAAATATAAAATTCCAGATATATGGAATTTTTTCAATTTTGTTTTTGATTTCTAGTATAATTGGACTATGGCCAGAGAACACAGACCATATGATTTCAGTCCCTTAAAATTTCTTGAAACTTATGTCTAGTTCATAACATGGTCAGTGTTTGCAGATATTTTATGTGTGCTTGGAATCATATATTCTGCAGTGGGTATAATATACTAACAAGTTCATCAGATCAATTTAATTGATTTGCTATTCAAATATTCTATATACTATATAAGTTTTGTCTGTTTTTTCTATTTATTAACACACTAAAAAAAAAAAAGCATGTTAACATCTACTATGCTCATGGATTTTCCTCTGTCAGTTTCATCAATTTTTATTTCATATGGTTTGAAGCCATGTTAATAGCTGCATACAAATTCAGAACTGCTATATCTTCCTCATGAATTAGTTTTTTATACATTTGATATATAGATAATCCTCTTTATAATGACTAATGCCTTAAAGCCTACATTTCCTGATATTAATATCAAGCAACATAGGCTTTCTTTGTTTAATGTTTGCAATTATATGTATTTCTACTCCTTCGAACTTCCTGTATTCTTTGTTACACGTGTGTTTCTTATAAACCAGTTAATACAAGCAAAGAATGGCTTTTGTTATTTCTCCAGTTTAACAAACTTTAACTGAAACATTCATTCCATTTAAATGCAATATGATTATTTCTTAGTTTATGTTTAAAGTTAACAGTTGTTCAGCCTTATTGAGATATAATGGACATAATATTGTATAAGTTTAAGATGCACAATGTGATGATTTGATACATTTATATATTGCAAAATGATTATCACTTTAACACCTCTATCACATCACATAATTACTATTTCTTTTTTTGCCGAGGACTCTCTTAGCAACTTTCTTTTTTTTTTTTAATTTTTATTTATTTATGATAGTCACAGAGAGAGAGAGAGAGGCAGAGACACAGGCAGAGGGAGAAGCAGGCTCCATGCACCGGGAGCCCGACGTGGGATTCAATCCCGGGTCTCCAGGATCGCACCCTGGGCCAAAGGCAGGCGCCAAACCGCTGTGCCACCCGGGGATCCCTCTTAGCAACTTTCAAGTATACAATACAGTATTATTAACTATAATCACCATGTTATGCACCAGATCCCCAGAACTTATTAATCTTACAACCAGAAATTTATACTATTTAACAATCATCTCCATATTTCTGCAATCCCCAACCTCTGATAACCAATATTCTATGAGTCTATTCTATTTGTCCTACCCATTCTGTTTCTATTTCCCTTCATCTTTTGTCTTCTTTTGCATTTATTTAAAAAAAAGAAAAAGGAAAAAGGGGCATTCAATATTTCCCACCCATAGTTTGAAATTTACATATTCTTATTTTTTTTTGTGGTAATCAAAAGAATAACGACTGTTCTCTCTCTCTCATGATATTGAATCTTCCTGTTCCTTGTTATCTGGGATGATGTGCTGCAAATTATATTTGAAAAGTCATTTGTGGAAATATCTTAGGGTCAAGAATGATGTTACTTTTATTCTAAAGTGATTCTTGGGGTCCCAGGATGGCTCAGTGGTTTAGTGCCTGCATTCAGCACAGGGCGTGATCCTGGAGTCCTCAGATCCCATATCAGGCTCCCTGCATGGAGCCTGCTTCTCCCTCTGCCTGTATCTCTGCCCCCCCCCCTCTCTGTCTCTCATGAATAAATAAATGAAATCTTAAAAAAAAAAAAAAAAGAAATCTAGAAATTTCTTGATCCATTTTAAGAGTTTGAGATTTTCCAAAGTACCAAAAAGGCAAGAAATTAGGAAGGAGTCTTTTCAAAGATCAGGCCATTTTGAAAATGCTCTTACTTTTAGGTATAGCCCTTTGCACTTACAGTGCTAACTGACTCTGATTTCTCACTTTGGTCCACTTAGCTCTTTAAATTGTTCAAAAACACAGCTTAGCTTCTCAGCTACCTGATATAGATTGGCAAATGCCTCCAGGATATTTCCAAGTGCTTGGCTCAGTTATACATTCATACATATACAAATACATACACATGTTTTTGTGTGTTTGATATTTTTAACAAGATTTTTAAAAATTTCTTCCACCATTTTAGTGTCTTCAAAGAGAGGGCTGGTATCAACTAGCTAATCCACCTTTACTGAAATAGAAGGTCCTTGAGATTGACCTATTGTTACGATTGAAGTATATAGTATATAGTTTGTAATAGAAGTATATATTTTGAAAAAATATTTTAGGATAAGAATATTCTTTCCTTTATAATATTTTTCTGGCCTTAATAATAATTTGTATTATCCCAATCTTGCAATTATTACCTTTTCATATGTTTGATTTCAAATATTATGATGTCTTTTAATAAATTCAAAATCTCCAGTAAGGGCAGCCTGTGTAGTTCAGCGGTTTAACAGGGCCTTCAGCCCAGGGCGTGATCCTGGGGTCCCGGGATCAAGTTCCACATCAGGCTCCCTGCATGGAGCCTGCTTCTCTCTCTGCCTCTGTCTCTGCCTCTCTCTCTGTGTGTTTCTCATGAATAAATAAATAAAATCTTCAAAAAAAATCTCCAGTGAATATAACTAAATTTGTGGCTATATAAGTTCCCTCATTCTCTTAGTCATTGAGTTGGCAAGAGCTAGTAGTTGGACAAGTTGTGATCAGGTACTTTTCTCTGCAGTGAGGAATAGTTCTTTGACACAGGTGCTCACAGGTTCTTAGAGCACTTATTCTATCTATTCAAAGAATCAATAGGTACCTAAAACATGTTTATGGAAAGCTATATCATTTAAATGTTTGCTATACATACCGCTAACATTTTCTCCAGTGCCTTAATGGCAGAAAATATACTCTAAACTATTTGTCTTTAATTAAATGTAACTGAAAGGAAATAAAATTTAACATAATTTTCCAAGTGATCCTTTAGGTGGCATTACAAATCTGTCTAGAGATACTAAAGTCAGAACACTCACCATTGAAACTTCTTACATTTGTAACATATATCTCTTATACTCAAAATATTTCTAAGTAATTTTAAGATTAAAATTTTAGACACTAAAAATGATTTGATTTTTTTATGGTATAGAGTAAATATTTAACATGGGCATCATCATCACTCTAACTTTTTTTTTTATTTTGAAAAAAATAAAAACACAATGTAGTACAGAGAATAATTTGTAAATATTGTCATTAGGCTAGGCATGCTCCTGCTTCTTCTTAGTTTACTTCATTATCTCGTTACTTGGCTCCTTCAATTAGCTTCCTCTGAAGGAACTTTGGAAGGTTTTTTTTTTTTTTAATTTTACATGCAAAAGAGCAACTAAAATTCAAGTTTCATCTCCTATTTTCATTTGGCTAATCCTAATAATCTTTTAAAATATTTTATTTATTTATTTATTCATAAGAGACACAGAGAGAGGCAGAGAGAGAGAGAAGCAGGCTCCATGCCTGATGTAGGACTCGATCCTGGGACTCCAGGATCACGCCCTGGGTGAAAGGCAGGTGCTAAACTGCTGAGCCACCCAGGTGTCCCTAATCCTAATGATCTATATTGCTACTTGCCACCTTAGAATTTTGATAGCAAAAAAAAAAAAAAAAAAAGAATTTTGATAGCAATCTTCCATAGTCTTCTAGCTTAGGGTATTGTTAATTAGTCCAGTGTGATTCCTATCACTGAAACTATGAATGTGAACTGATTATTTCCGTCTGGAAGTTTTTCTAACCTTGTCTCCAACCCGGTATTCTAAAATTTCATAATGATGTGTGGATTACTTTTTCACTTAATTTATTGAGACCTTAGTGGATATTTTTAGTCTAAAAAATCATGCCCTTCAGTTGTGGAAAATCTTATGGTATATCTCTTTGATATTTTTCTCCAATATTTCACTAGTCTTCCTTCCTGCTTCCCTTTCTTCCCCCCCAAACTCTGCTCCATAACTCCATGAAAACATTCTTTTTCCAGGTCTTATCCCTTTGGCTCTCCAGATCTGCCTTTGTTTTCTTTCTTTTGTGTCCCCCAGACTCCTGAGTCTTGTCAAGTCTCTGATCTTCCAGACATAGTTTCAGTAATTTTAGATAAGGTAAAGTTGATTACTATTTTTGCAACCAAGCAAGAGCTCTAAATGACACACCAACCAGTGTTACAAGAAACAAATATATTGAGACTATACATGTTTAGTCTTATAAATTCTTGTTTTCAACTGTACCTGAAGATATGCACACATAGGAATTAAATAATAAGGTATAAATTTAAACTTTCTGCTTAAGCACTAGATGTATGTTCCCAGATACACAGAGAAATTCTCCACAAAGGATGGGAGACTTACTGCATCCAAGCATTTAAGGAAACCTTTTCCATTTATTATCTATTAAGCTAATGAAGAAACATTTGTAGTGGCCACATGTAAAAGAAAACAGAGACTTTACAGAACTAGATAAAAAAAATCACTAAACAAACAGAAAGCAATAATAAGCTCATAAAGGAAGGACAATGTGATTTCTAGAGTTATCACATTGCAATATTAAATTTTTCCAGTTTTATATTAAAAAATTAAGAGGAATACAAAAAACAGGAATGTATGACTGATTCAAAGGAAAAATAAATAAAAAGAAGTTGCCCCTACAGAAGCTCAGGCATTGAATTTATTAGACAGATAATTTAAATCAACTGCCTTAATATTTTCAAATGTTAAAAGAAACCACTAATAAAAGGTAAAGAAAACCAGAAAAACAATGCTTCAACAGTTATAAAATATCAATAAAAAGGTATAAATTATAAAAAGGAAGCAAAGACAAACTGTGGAGCTGAAAAGCATAACTTAACTGAAACATTCACTAAATGAGTTTAACAGCATATATAAGCATGTAGATAAAAGGATAAATGAACATGATGATAGATCAATTGAGATTATGGAGTCTAAGAAATAGAAGAATGAAGAAACATGAACAGAGCCTAAAAGGTCTGTATAATGCCATCAAACATACCAAAATAGGTATAACAGAAGTCCTAGAAGGTAAAAAAAGGGGAAAAAAAGGACAGAAAGAATACTTGAAGTAATAATGGAAATTTTCCCAAAAATTAATAATCAGCAATCTTCATATTCAAAAAATTCAATGACTTCCAGGCAGGATAAATATAAAGAGATCCTCAATTACACACATGATTAAGTGGTGAAAACCAAGCAAAAGAGATAATCATGAAAACAAAAAGAAGCTATTCATCATGTACAAGGGATCCTCAATATCTTTAACAGCTAATTTCTCATCTGAAAACCCTGAGGCCAAAGGACAGTAGAATGTCATACTCAAAATGCTATTTTTTAAGCCAACTAAGTATTCCACATTTGACAAAAGTCTCCTTCAAAAATAAAGAATTTAAAATAACCTGAGATAAGCAAAAACAGAGATTTTGTCACCTATCCTACAACAAATGCTAAAGGAACTCTGTTAGCCTGAAAAAAAAAAAAAAAAAAAAGGACATTAGGAATAATATAAATCCTCCTAGAGAAATAAACAGAGATACCTGGGTGGCTCAGTGGTTGAGTGTCTACCATCATTTCAGGGCGTGATCCTAGGGTCCAGGATCGAGTCCCACATCAGGTTCCCTGCATGGAGCCTACTTCTCCCTCTGCCTGCTTCTCCCTCTGCCTATGCCTCTGCCTCTCCCTCTCCTCTCTCTCTCTCTCTCTGTCTCTCATGAATAAATAAAATCTTTTTTAAAAATAAGGAAAACATAGATAAACATAAAAACAGTATAAATGTTGTTTTGGTTGATAACGTTTTTCTTGTATTTGATCTAAGAAAAATCTCATAAATAAATTATAGTGTTAATGAACACAAAAATGGGGATTGGAGCTATATGAGAGCAATGAATTTGTATACTATTAGTTGGTATTTACTTGAATATGTATACTATTAAGTTGGTATTTATCTATTAATCTTATTTTTTAATACTTCTTTTTTAAAAACGAACTCCAAAATAATTAACATGCAGTGTTTATATTAGTTTCAGGTGTAAAATATATTGATTCAACAACTCTATACATTATTCACTGCTCATTATTGCCAATGTGCTCTTAATCCCCTGCACCTGTTTCACCAGTACCCTACCCACTTCCCCTCTGGCAACCATTAATTAAATCTCTATAGTTAAGAGTCTAGTTTTTTTATTTGTCTTTTTTGTTTGTTTGTTTGTTTCATTTATTAAATTCCTCATACCAGTGAAATCATATGGTATTTGTCCTTCTCTGATGGATTTACATCATTTAGCATTGTACTCTCTAGGCCCATGCATGTTGTTGCAAATGGCAAGATTTCATTCATTTTTATAGCTGAATAATATTCCATTATCTATCTATTATCTATCTATCTATCTATCTATCTATCTATCTATCTATCTATCTATCATCTATCTATCTATCTCACTTTTTATGCATTCATCTATCAAATAAACACTTGGGTTGCTCCATATTATGGCTGTTATAAATAATACTGCAAAAATGTAGGGATGCATATATCTTTTTGAATTAGTGTTTTTATATTCTTTGGGTAAATACCCGTTAGTGGAATGACTGTGTCACAGGGTAGTTACACTTTTAATTATTTGAGAACCCTTCATACTTTTTTCCACAGTGGCTACACCAATTTTCATTGCTATGAACAATGCACAAAGATTCTTTATTTTTTTCCCCCACAACCTCATCAACATTTGTTTCATGTGTATTTGATTTTAGCTATTCTGACAAGTATGAGATGATATCTCACTGTGGTTTTGAGTTGCATTTTTCTGATAGCGATATTAAAAATCTTTTCATGTGTCTGTTGGCCATCTCTATGTCTTCTTTGGGAAAAAATCTATGCATGTCTTCTGCCCATTCTTTTAATTGGATTATTTGGGTTTATTTGTGTTAGTTATATAATTTCTTTATATTTTTTGGATTTTGGCCCCATATCAGATATATCATTTGCAAATATCTTCTGTCATTCAGGGGGCTGTCTTTCTGTTTTGTTGATATTATCCTTTGCTGTACAAAACCCTTTTATTTTGGTGTACTCCCAACAATTCAATTTTGTCCTTATTTCCCTTACCAAAGGAGACATATCTAGAAAAATGTTTCTACATCTGATGTCAAAAAGATTACAGACTATGTTTTCTTTAAGGAATTTTGTGGTTTCAGGTCTTGCTCGTAAGTTTTTAATCCATTTCAAGTTTTTCTTTTTGAAAGATTTATTTATTTATTTTACAGAGAGAGAGCAGGAGAGGGGAGTGACAGAGGGAGAGGAGAGAGAAAATTCCAAGCAGACTCCCAGCTGTGTGATCCCACAATCCTGAGATCATGACCTGAGCCAAATCCGTGAGTTCGATGCTTAACTGAATGAGTCACCCGGGTGTCCCATTTTTGTTTATTTTTGTATAGAATATAAGAAAGTAGTCCAGTTTCATTCTTTTCCACCTACCTGTCTGGTTTTCCCAACACCATTTATCGAAAAGACAATTTTCCATTACATATTCCTGCATCCTTTATCATAGATTAATTCACCACATAATTGGAAGGTTATTTTTATATTCTTTTCCACTGATCTATAAGTTTATTTCTTTGCCAGTACCATACTGTTGATTACTAGAGATTTCTAGTATATATTGAAATAAGATGCTAATATTCATTCCTAAAAGAACCACTATGAAAATAACTCAAATGATATAGTAAAAGAAATGGCAAGGAAATTAAAATGGTATACTAGAAATAACTATTTGATATAAACAGGAATATTGGAGGATTTGAGGGACAAAAAAGACATATGATATATAGAGAAAATATAATGGCAGAGATAGATTCTAATTTATAGTAATTACATTTAATGTAAATTATTTCAACCCTCAAGTCTAATAGCAGATATTAGCACAATAGGTTTTTTAAAAACCTATGTTCTAGGGGCACCTGGGTGGCTCAGTTGGTCGAGGGTCTGACTCCTGGTTTGTGCTTGGGTCATGGTGTCAGGGTGAGTTCAAGCCCCATGTCAGGCTCTGAGCTCGGTGCAGAGTCTGCTTGTCCCTCCTCCTCTACCACTCCCTCTACATATGCTCTCTTTGTCTCTCGAATAAATAAATGGATAAAGTCTTTAAAAATGAAAAACATAAGAAAAAAAACTTATGCTCTAATAATGTTACATCTAGAAGAATCATAATGTATTCAAAAAACAAATAGGTAGAAAATAAATTATTTTTAAAAATATACCAAGCATATGATAACCAAAAAAGAGCTGAAATGACTACGTTAATATCCAAAAAATAAACTTTAATACAAAATTTGTTATAGAGACAATTAAGGACATCTTATATTGGTGAAATGTTTTATCCATCAAAAATATGTAAAAATTATATTTGTAACTAATAACACAGACCCTAAATATATGATGCAAAAATTGGTAAAACTGAAGAGAGGTACAGACAATTACACAATTATAGTTGGATACTTTAACACCCACTTTAAGTAATAAATTAAACAACTACACAGAATATTAAGGAAATAGAAGACTTGAAAACATCATAAAACAAATAGATTAAACAGACAAATAATGCTACACTTAACAATAGCAGAATATACATTCTTCTAAAGTGCACAGGAAACATTTTTCAGAAGAGACTATATACTAGCCCTAAAACAAACCTCAATAAATTTAAAGAATTGAAATATTTAAAAGCATTTTCTCTGAGCACAAGAGAATGAAATTAGAAATCAGTAACAGAAAGTTGATTTGAATAATTCCCAAGTATGTGGAAATTAAAGAATATATTACTAAATAACTCATGTGTTAAATAAGAAATCACTGGGAAATATTAAAATATCTTGAGATTTGAAAACAAAAACACAATGTATCAAAATTTACAGATGCAGTGAAAACAGTGCCTGGGGTAAATTTATAATTGTAAATTCCTATATTAAAATGAAGATTTCAAATCAATAACTTAACATTCCACTGTTAAAAGCTAGAAAAATAAGCTCAGACTAAGGAAAAAGGAAACAGAAGGGAAAAAAATGATGATTAGGTTAGATATAAATGAAAATGAGTATAGAAAAATAGAGAAAATCAATTGAATAAAATGTCGTTTTTTTTTTTTAAAAATCAAGAACATAGACAAACCATTAGCTCTATTGACCAAAGAGGGAAAGAGAAAGAAAACAACTTATTAAAATCACAAATAAAAGAGATCAATTTATTGCTACACTTGTAGAATTTAAAAGATTATAAAGGTATTTATTATATAAACTACTCTAACAACAACAAATTAAATAACCTACATAAAATGAATACATTTCTAGAAAAGATGCTAAGTGTTAAAACTCACTCAAAAGTAAACAGGAAATCTGCAACAGCCTATACCAAAGGGAATGAATTAGTAATTTTTGAAAACTTCCCCAAAGAATAGCTCAGGACAACATGGCTTCACTTGTGAATTCTGTCAAATGTTTATAGAATTGCCAACAACAATTCTCAATTAATCTCATGAGGCAAATATTATTTTGATAGCAAAAACAAAAGGATATCACAAAAAAATAGGGATGGGATTAGGAAGAGAGACAGAGAGAGAGCAGATGGAAGAGGAGTAAGACCATAAACTAAAAGAAATTTAAAATACCTAAGTATGTGGAGGATCCTGGGTTCATCAAGTACAAGATTTATTTTTTTTTAAGATGACAATAATACCCAAAGCACAGATTCAATGTAACATCTTTCAAAATTTAGGTGCCTTTTTTTTTCTTCCAGAAATTGGCAAATTGATCCCAAAATTCATAGGGAAATGCAAGGAACCCAGAATATTTTAAAGAATCTTGAAAAGTAGAGCAAAATTGGAGGACTCTTAAATCCCCATTTCAAAATTTAATACAAAGCACCACAATCAAAGCTGTATAGTAGTACTGGCATAAAGATGGACCTAACAATCAAATGAGTAGACTCAGGAGTCCAGAAGTATGCCTTTACATTTATGGTCAATTCATTTTCAAGAAGAATGCCAAGACAATTCAATGTAGGAAGTACAGTCTTTAACAAATGGTACTGGGATAAGTGGACATCCAAATACAAAATAATGAAGCACTAATTAACATTAGATGCAAAAAATAAGAAACAATAGATTAAACATAAATATAACAAGAGAAACTAAAATTCCTAAAAGAAAACAGATTTAAACCCTGTGACCTTGAATTAGACAATGTTTTTTTAGATAAGAGACCAAATGCAAAAGCAACAAAAGAAGAAAATAGAGAAACTGGATATAATTTGTAAAAATTTGTGCTTGAAAGACATGATTAAGACAGTGAAAAGACAACTCATACAATCAGAGAAAATACTTGCAAACCATATATTTGATAAAAGACTTGTATTCAGTGGGACATGGCATGAGTTTTAATATTTATATGAGGGTTCAATTAATAATTTAAAATTCCATATAAATTCTTGAGAAATGTATATTCAGAATAAAAAATAAATCTTACAACTCAACAATAAAAAAACAACTCAAATAAGGATGAGCAAAGAATTTAAGATGTCTTTCTTAAAAAGGGCTTTCAGGGACGATGACAGAGGATGGCCTTAAAGACAGCTTCTCCTATGGATTGAACTAGATAACGCCCACATCATTGTAAATAACCCAGAAAATGTCCCAAAGACTGATAAAATAAACTCCACAGCTAAATGTAGAGAAGAGGCCACATCAAGAAAGTAGGAAAGGTGGATATGTGATAGGTAAATAAATAGAACTGTGGGAGTGTACCCTAGAGGGGAGAGATGCTACAGGAATCGAAGGGGCAAAAAACAGATTTGCCTGGGGAGCCCACACAGGAACAACAAATACCCATAACATTTGGCCTTGAAAATCAGAGGGGCTGAATTTCATGAGTTCTTACAATCAGCAGAGCTTAACACCTAGAACTCTAAAAATCAGTGGCTGGGCTCTGGAAAAGGTGAGAGATTAAGAGGAAATTGAGTCCCTATCCTTAAAGAAGGAGCACAACAAACAGCTCCCAAGAGATATAACATAGAAGCAACATCTTAAAAAGTGAATGAGATATACAGGAAGGTATTTGTTTACTAATTATAATACCTCAGAGCTGAAGGGGCAAGGATCACAGGAGACTACCCCAGGAACAAAGGAGCTGACAGGTGCCATTTCCCTACCCAGCTCCCCTGCCTAGAAACAGTAACACATTCAAGAACTAGCATTACTTGAACACTCTTCATCTAACTTGCTTAATGCACAGGGTGCACTGTGTTCTCCTGCGAACAGGCAACCTCCAGCTAGGCCTTAGCTCCAAGGCTCCTCCCATAGCAGACCCCACAAACCTTGCTAATACCACATCCTACACCTGCATGTTTCTGCACATTCACTCCCTCCAACTGGGCCTGTCTCAATCCCTGTAGCAGCAGGTCCCCTCCACAGTGGAACTGTGAAAGCCTTGCTAACACCCACTTGCACTAACCTCTGTGTTCTCCTATAGTCCTGCCCCTTCCATAAGCTCTTGACTAGAGCCAATCCAAACCAATGTCACAGGTCTGGCAGTGTGCAAGCAGCCCTGACAGGGACCAGCACCACTCCAAAGTGATTCCCTCCCAAGGGAAAGAGGAACATAATCACATACACCACTGCAAATGCCACTTTAGCAGTGGGTTGGGGCAGACATCTGGTCTAACTGCAGACACCTAATCAGCAAAAGGTTCTCAGAGAACAACACAAGGTGCTGTTCAATGTTATTGCACCTTTAATAAACTCCTGGCCTGATTCAGCTCAAGCCCAAGATAGCCCTAGACTGGTCCACTAACAACATAGGGGTCAAGCTCTGCCTACAATGGAGAGCCATTGCAGATGACTGGACTGAAGGCAAATGTAGTTCAGCCACAACATTAGGGTGTACATGACACACCTAGGAGACACACTTGAAGCATCAGATTCTGGTGAACAGGGGACATTGCACCCCAGGACACCATGGGACCTCTTCTTCATAAGGCTACTACTTCTAAGAGTAGGATACATAGCTGTCTTACCTAACACATAGAAACAGACAGAGTTAGACAAAATGAGAAGGAAAAGGAATATGTACCAAATGAAAGATCATGGCAAAATCACACGCAAAAAAAGAGCTAAATGAAATGGAGATAAGCATATGTCTGATAGAGAATTTAGTAATCGTCATAAAGATAGTAACAGTACTTGAGAAAAGAGTGGAGAACCTCAGTGGTATGCTTTACAAAGAGATAGAAAACATAAAAAGAACCATTCAGAGATGAAGAACTCAATAACTGAAATTAAAAATATGCAAGATGGAATGAATAGACTAGAGAAAGGACAGATCAGTGACCTGGAGGACAGAGTAATTAAAAGCAATCAAGCTGAATGGGAGAGAGAAAAAATAATAATAAAAAATGAAAATAGACTTTGGGAACTCAGTGACACCGTCAAGTATAACAACACTTGCATTACAGAGATATGGGAAGGAGAACAGAAGAGGAGGAACAAATTTATTTAAAGAAATAATTACTGAAAATTCCCCAAATCTGGGTTAGGAAACAGAAATCCAGGTCAAGGAAGTAAGAGAGTTCCCAACAAAATTAAACGAAGGAGGTTGACACTAAGACACACAGTAATTAAAATGGTAAAAGTAGTGATAAAGAGTTTTTAAAGTAGCACGAGAAAATAGTTACATGCAAGGGAAACCCCATAAGGCTATCACAGTAATCTTTTTCAACGGTAATTTTGCAGGCAAGAAGAGAGTAGTATGATATATCCAAAGTGTGGAGAAAAAAAAAATTGCAGTCAAGAATACTCCATCCAGCAAAGCTATCATTCAGAAAAGGGATAGAAATAATAATTTTTTAGACAGACATATGTTAAAATAATTCATGACCACTAAACCAGCTTTGTAAGAAATATTAAAGGGGACTCTCAAGGAAAGGGAAGACCATATACAGGATTTTAAAAAGTAGGAAACATAAAGTAGTAAAAATATCTATAAGTCAGTCAAAGGATTCAAAAAATAAAGAATATAAAGTAGGACACCTTTTACTTAAAACATGATGGGGAAGAAGAGTAAAGAATGGGTACAAACTTAAGATATCATTAACTTAATAGAAACTACTATACACATAAGATGTTATATACAAACCTAATGGTAACCACAAATAAAAAATCAATAATACATATGTAAAAATAGAGAAAGGAATCCTATTATATCACTAAAAAAAGCCAACAAATCATGAAATAAGCAAGTAAGAGAAGAAATTGATAGGAACTAAAAAAGAATCACAAAATAAGGAATAAAGTGGCAGTAAGTGCATATCCAGTATGAATTAACTCAAATGTAAATGGACCAAACATTCCAATCAAAAGATATAGGGTGACAAAACTGATAAAAAAGCAATACTCTTTTATATGGTGCCTGCAAGAAACTCACTTAAGACCTAAAGACACATGCAGACTGATAGTGAAGAGATGGAAAAATATTTATCATTTAAATGGAAGTGAATAGAAAGCTAGGGTAACAAAATAGACTTTAAAACAAACACTGTAACAAGAGACAAAGTTGGACATTATACAAACATAAAGGGAACAATCCAACAGGAAGATGCAGTAATTGCAAATATTTACACACCCAACATGGGACCACCCAAATATATAAAGCAGCTAATAACAAGCATAATGGAAGTAATTGATAAAAATACCTTATCCAAATATAAAATCGACAAGGAAGCAGTGGTTTTGAATGACACATTGGACCCATTAGATCTAATGGATATATATGGAATATTTCATCCTAAAATAGCACTGGCCTTCCCAGTGCACATGGAAAATTATCCAGAAAATTTCACATAGGCCACAAATAAGTGTCAATAAATTCAAAAAGACTGAAATCTATCATGCATTTTTTCTGATTACCATAGTATGAAACTAGAACTCAATCACAAGAAAAAATATGAAAAGAACACAAAAACATGGAGGCCAAATAACATACCACTGAACAATGAATGGGTCAACCAAAATATCAAAAAGGAAACAAAAAAATATATGCATACAAATAGAAATGAAAGCACAATTGTCCAAAATCTGTGGGATACATCAAAAACTGTTCTAAAAGCTAAGTTTAAATCAATATAGGCCTACCTCAAGAAGTAAGAAAAACAAAATAAACAACCTAAGCTTACACCTAAAAAAGCTAGAAAAAGAACAAAGCTGAAAGCCAGTAGAAGGAATGAAATAATAAAGATTAGAGCAGAAATAAATGAAATAGAGACTTAAAACAACAACAACAACACAGATCAATGAAACCGGTTTTCTGAAAAGATCAACAAAACAGAAAACATCAGCCAGACTCATGGAAAGAGTGAGAGAGCAAGAGCAAGAGCTAGAGTGAGAGAGAGAGACTCAAATAAAATCATAATGAAGAAAGAAAAATAACAACTAACAACACAGAAATACAAAAGATTATAAGAATATTATGAAAACGTATATGCCAACAACTGGGCAACCTTGAAGAAATGGATAAATTCCTAGAAACATATGACCTCTTAAAACTGAATCAGGAAGAAACAGAAACTCAGAACAGACTGATTACTAGCAGTGAAATTGAATCAGTAATCAAAAAATTCCTAACAAAAGCTCAAGACTACATGATTTTACAGGTTAATTATGCCAAGCATTTAAAGAGTTAATACCTATTCTTCCCAAATTACTCTGAAAAATAGAAGAGGAAAGAGCTCTCAAATTCATTCCACAAGTTATGTGACATCAAAACCAGAAAAAGACACTACAAACAAAAACAAAACAAAACAAGAGAGAGAGAGAGAGAGAGAGAGAGAGAGAGAGATAGGCCCCTATCTCTGATGAACATAGGTGCAAAAATCTTCAACGAAATATTTGCTAAGTCCAACAATACATTAAAAAATCATTCACTATGATCAAGAGGGATTTATTTCCATGATTCAAGAGTGGTTCAATATTTGCAAATCAATTAATATGATACATCACATCAACAAAAGAAATGATTAAAACAATATGATCTTTTTCAATAAATGCAGAGAAAACATTTGACAACGTACAACATCCATTTATGATAAAAACGCTCAATAAAGTAGTTTTAGAAGGAATAAACCAGAACATAATAAAAATGTCAGATGCAAAACCCACAGCTAACATCATACTCAATGGTGAAAAACTGAGAGCTTTTCCCGTAATGTCAGGAACAAGACAAGAATATTCACTCTCACCACTTTTATTCAACATGGGACTAGAAGTCCTAGCCACAGCAGTTAGATAACAGAAAGAAATAAAAGGCATCCAGAAGAAGTAAAACTTTCACTATTTGCAGATGACATGATACTCTATATAGAAAACTCTAAAGACTCCATCAGAAACTTCTAGAACTGATTCATCAATTTGGTAAGGTAGTAGGATATAAAATCAGTGTACAGAAATATGTTTCATTTCTATACACTAATAATGAAGTAGCAGAAAAAGAAATTAAGAAAACAATGCCATTAAAATTAAATAAAAAATAATAATTAACCAAGGAAAGCACTTTGGAATAAACTAAACAAAGAAGTGAAACACCTGTCCTCTGAAAACTATAAAACACAGATGAAAGAAACAGGATGACATAAAGATATGGAAAAGCATTCCATGGTCATGGATTGGAATAACAATTATTGTTAAAATGTTCATACTATCCATACAAATCTACAGATTTAATGCAGCATTTGTCACAAAACTAGAACAAATAATCCTAAAATTTGTATGGAGCCACAACAGACCCTAAATAACTAAAGTCATCTTGAAAAAGAAGAACAGAACTAGAAGTATCAAAATCTTGATTTCAAGATACACTACAAATCTGTAGTAATCAAAACAGTGTGGTATTGGCATACACACAGACACACAGATCAATGGAACAGAATAGAGTACATAAATAAATCCATACTTACATCATCTTTTAATACATGACAAACGAGGCAAGAATACACAAAGGAAAAATAAAACCAGTGTCTGGAACAAATAATGCTGGAAAAACTGAACAGCTACATGCAAAGAATGAAACTAGACAACTTTCTTATACCATACACAAAAATAAACTCAGGTATTTCTCCAAAGAAGACATACAGATGACCCACAGACATATGAAAAGATGCTCAACATCACACATCAAATGAAATGCAAATCAAAACCACAAGAGATATTACCTCATACTTGTCAAAATGGCTAAAATCAAATGTACAAGAAACAAGTGTTGGGTGAGGATATGGAGCAAAAGGAATTCTTGTGCACTGTTGCTGGGAATACAAGCTAGTGTGTTATGTTACTGTGGCAAAAAGTATAGAGATTCCTCAAAAAATTAAAAATAGATCTACCCTAGATCTTGTAATTCCACTAATGGGTATTTATCCAAAAAATATGAAAATGCTGCTTGAAAGTATGCACCTCTACATTTATTGTAACATCTTTTACAACAGCCATGATATGGAAGCAAGTCAAGTGTTTATCAGTAGATGAATGCATAAAAAAGCAGCAGCATGTGTGTGTATATATAAAATATATGTGTGTATATTCAATGGAATATTATTCAGCAATAAAAAAGAAGGAAATCTTGCCATTTGCAACAATATACATGGGTCTAGAGAATATAATGCTAAGCAAGTAAGTTAGTCAGAAAAAGACAAATACCATATGATTTCAGTCATATGTGGAATTTAAGAAACAAAACTAACAAAAAAAAAAGAGAGAGAGAGAGAGAGAGAGAGAGAGAGAGAGAAACAAACTAAAACACCAGACTCTTAACTATAGAAAACAAACTGTTATCAGAAGGAAGGTAAGTGGAGAGGTGGGTGAAATAGGTGAAGAGGATTAAGAGTACCCTTAACCTTGATGAGCACTGAGTAATGCATAGAATTATTGAATCATAATACTGTACACCTGAAACTAATATAACACTATATCAATGATACTAAAATTTTTTAAAAGATCTGCACATGTCCAATAAGTACCTGAAAAGATACTCAACATCATCATCCCTCAGGGAAATTTGGTAGAGTTGTAAGATTGTCTTACAAATCCTGGATAGATTTCAATTAAATCTAAAAACCATAGATGAAATCACAAATATCAAGTACTGGGACCCTTGGGTGCATCTGCCTTTGGCTCAGGGCATGATCCCAGGGTCCTGGGATTGAGTCCTGCATTGGGCTCCCCATGGAGAGCCTGCTTTACCCTCTGCTTCTCTTTCTGTGTCTCTCATGAATAAATAAATAAAATCTTAAAACAGAATAAAACAAATATCAAGTACTGTGAAGGGCATACCACATAAGGAGATCAGTTCTTAAAGTTAATTGTGCATATACACTATGTAGGGGACTTGTGAAAAAATATGTATTCTTAAATTTAAATAGCATCAGAGTATAAGAAAGGAAGAGTAACAAAAGAACATGAAGGAACAAAATTTTTATTTCTAACAAGTTATTTTTCCTAATTTAGCATATATTGCAATAAAGATCACTTTGTCTAATACCATTAATAAAAATACATCAGAATGTCTTAAAATATTAATGTATGTCCCCAAGTTCTTTATATCAATTAAACTGATGCCTATAGGTATCATATATTTATTAAATGATTCAAATATGTTTTGAACACCTATTAAATCTAAGACTCTTGAGGGGGCGGGGCAAGATGGTGGAGGAGTGGGGTCCTCAAGTCACCCGTCTCCACCAACTTACCTAGATAACTTTCAAATCATTCTGAACACATACAAATTCGACCTGAGATTTAAAGAGAGAACAGCTGGAACGCTACAGAGAGAAGGGTTTTCACTTCTAACAAGGTAGGAAGGCGGGGGGCGGAGGGGGTGGGTGTTGGATTAAAAAGAATCCAGTGGGGGAGGGGCCCTGTGTGGAGGCAGCTACAGGGGCGGGGAGAGCCTCCAGGACAGGAAAGCCCCGCCCAGGAGAAGCGGGAACTTTAAAAATCCTCACCGGATTTTCCCTGGAGGGAAAGGCGCTCCGCAGGGAACCCAGCAGCACCTCAGGAGGGGCAGGGGAGCCCCCAGGTCACTAGAGGAGGTGCGCCCAGGGAGAGTGCGCCCCAGCCTGGGGGCCGAGCGCCGTAGAGGGCTGGAGCGGGGCGGCGGGGCCTCGGGAGCAGCTCAGGCCGTGGTCCGCGGAGGGGGTGCGCCCTGTGCCTTCGGGAGCGCGATTCCAGCAGCACAGGCCCCGGATCCCAGGGCGCCGGGGAGCACAGCCCAGGAGACTGACCTCCGCCCGGGACAGGCGGAGGCGGGGAGGGCACAGGACAGCGAGGACGCCCCTGCCGCCGGGGGCCCCCGAGCTGTGCAGGTCAGCGCCCCCGCCCCGGAGCATCCAGGCCAGTGTGGACAGGGAGCTGCGGTCGTTACTGCGGGAGCTGACTCCAGGGCTGGGGAGCTGACTGCCGCCAGTGGGGTTGTTCCTCCTGGTGATCACCCTGTGCCTGGGACCGAGCGGGGCTGCCAGGGAACAGGGGCCTCATGGGGTAAACAGCTCTGGCTGAGCCCGGCATCCGGCATGGGGCGGGGCAGCTCCCCCAGGTGCACACACCTGAGAATCAGCACAGCAGGCCTTTCCCCCAGAAAACCGGCTGGAAGGACCAGGGAAGAGCAAGTTCTTGACGGAGCAGCACTGGAAAGCTCCAGGGGAAGTCCAGGTATTTACAGTATATAGACCAGAGGGTACCCTTACTTTTTTTTTTCTTCCTTTTTCCAGTACAACTTGTTTTTATATCAGACTGTAATTCCCAATATATTTTTCTCTTTTCCTACCTTAACTACAATATTTTACCGTCTCTTCATTTTTAAGATTCTTCCTTTTTGACTTTCATATTTCTACATTAACAGGTCCTAGATATATTTTCCACTTCTAGATTCCCTTCAACATACTCAATTTTGGGAGATATACAAGATATTTTGTTTTGTTTTGTTTTGTTTTGTGTTGTGTCTTTTGTTTTCTCTGCCTCATTTCTCAGCCTTCTACAATGGTGGAGTTAATACCTTCTAAAACATGACCAGCATGCACCAAGTGGTATACCATGCAGGTTCATTCTGTGAGATTCCTCATTCCCATTCTGCCCCTCTATTTTATCTCATTTATGTTTTGCTGGTCAATGTTGGGGCCCTCTACAAGTATTTCGTTTATATAAATTTGGGACTGAGCATCTTCTAATATACAGAACTTAATATACTCAGAAACAAGAGAATCACCCACTAGAACCCCTCAGGTACACTACATTCTCCATTCACTACAAATTCTTTACCACCACCATCTCCCAATCCCCTGCCTTTTCTTTCTTCTCCTTTTTTCTTTCTTTCTTTCTTTCTTTCTTTCTTTCTTTCTTTCTTTCTTTCTTTCTTTCTTTCTTTCTTTCTTTCTTTCTTTTTCTTTCTTTCTTTCTTTCTTATTTCTTCTTTCTTTCTTTCTTTCTTTTTCTTTCTTCTTTCTTCTTTCTTTCTTTCTTTTTTTTTTCTCTTCTTCTTTAGGATTCCTGGCCTTTATTTTTTACTACTTTGTTTTAAAATTTGTTTTTCACTTTAATGGTCCTTTAGTTTTATTTCATTCTGATTTTGTTTATAATTTCTGGTCTGACTTTGGCAGAATCAACTAGGGTGCAAGTTACTCAGGTGGTGGTTGATATTCTTGACACAGCCTGCTCATACAGCCACTCTGCACTTGGCAAAATGATGAGAAAGAAGAACTCACTACAAAAGAAAGAATCAGAAACAGTACTCTCTGCCATAGAGTTACAGAATTTGGATTACAATTCTATGTCAGAAAGCCAATTCAAAAGCACAATTATAAAGCTACTAGTGGCTCTGGAAAAAAGCATAAAGGATTTAAGAGACTTCATGACTACAGAATTTAGATCTAATCAGGCCAAAATTAAAAATCAATTAAATGATGTGCAATCCAAACTGGAGGTCCTAAGGATGAGGGTTAATGAGGTAGAAGAAAGAGTGAATGACATAGAAGACAAGTTGATGGCAAGGAAGGAAGCTGAGGAAAAAAGAGAAAAACAATTAAAAGGTCACGAGGAAAGGTTAAGGGAAATAAATGACAGCTTCAGAAGGAAAAATCTACGTTTAATTGGGTTCCAGGGGGGCAAAAAAAGGGCCATAGGGCCAGAAAGCATATTTGAATTATCATAGCTGAGAACTTCCCTAATTTGGGGAGGGAAACAGGCATTCAGATCCAGGAGATAAAGAGGTCCCCCCATAAAATTAATAAAAACTGTTCAACACCTCAACATTTAATGAAACTTGCAAATCCCAAAGATAAAGAGAATCCTTAAAGCAGCAAGATACAAGAGATTCCTAAGTTATATGGGGAGAAATATTAGATTAACAGCAGACTTCCCCACAGAGACCTGGCAGGCCTGAAAGGGCTGTTAGGATATATTCAGGGTCCTAAACGAGAAGAACATGCAGCCAAGAATACTTCATCCAGCAAGGTTCCCATTCAGGATAGAAGGAGAGATAAAGAGCTTCCAAGACAGGCAGAAACTGAAAGAATATGAATATAAGAATAAGAATAAGAATAAGAATAAGACCACCAAACCAGCTGTGCAAGAAATGTTAAAGGGACTCTGTACAAGAAAGAGGAAGCCCAAAGAAATAATCCACAGAACAGGTACTGAATAGGTATTATGTTGACACTAAATTCATATCTTTCAATAGTCACTCTGAACATGAATGAGCTAAATGATCCCATCAAAGATGCAGGGTTTAACACTGGATACAAAAGCAAGACCCATCCATTTGCTGTCTGTAAGAGAGCTATTTAAACCTAAGGACAACTACAGCCTGAAAATGAAAGGTTGGAGAACTATTTACCACTCAAATGGTTCTCTAAAGAAAGCAGAGGTAGTAATTCTCGTATCAGATAAATTAAAGTTTATCCCAAAGACTGTAGTAAGAGATGAAGAGGGACACTATATCATACTCATGAAGAGTAATGCCCCTAATGTGGGAGCTGCCAAGTATATCAATCAATTAATAACCAAAGTAAAGACATCCTTAGATAATAATACACTAATACTGGGAGACTTCAACACAGCACTTTCTGCAAATGACATTTTCTTTTTTTTTTTTTAATTTTTATTTATTTATGATAGTCACAGGGAGATAGAGAGAGGCAGAGACACAGGCAGAGGGAGAAGCAGGCTCCATGCACCGGGAGCCCGACGTGGGATTCGATCCCGGGTCTCCAGGATCACGCCCTGGGCCAAAGGCAGGCGCCAAACCGCTGCGCCACCCAGGGATCCCGACATTTTCTAAGCACAACATCTTCAAAGAAAGAAGAGCTTTAAATGATACACTGGACCAAAGGGATTTCACAGATATTTATGCAACTTTACATCCAAACGCAACTGGATACACATTCTTCTCAAGTGCACATGGAACTTTCTCTAGAATAGACCACATACTGGGTCACAAATCAAGTCTCAAACAGTACCAAAAGTTTGGGATTTTCCCCTGCATATTTTCAGACCATTAATGCTTTGAAACTTGAACTCAATCACAAGAAGTAATTTGGAAGAAACTCAAGCACATGGAGGTGAAAGATTATCCTGCTGAAAGGTGGAAGGTCAACCAGGAATTTAGAGGAGAATTAAAAAGATTCATGGAAACTAATGAGAATGAAGATACCACCGTTCAAAATCTTTGGGATACAACAAAAGCAGTCCTAAGAGGGAAATACATCGCAATACAAGCATCCCTCAAAAAATTGGAAAAAACTCAAATACAAAAGCTAACCTTGCACCTAAAGGAATTGGAGAAAGAATAGCAAATAAAACCTACACCAACCAGAAGAAGAGAGTTAATAAAGATTTGAGCAGACCTCAATGAAATAAAGACCAGAAGAACTGTAGAACAGATCAACAAAACCAGGAGTTGGTTCTTTGAAAGAATTAATAAGATAGATAAACCATTATCCAGCCTTATTATAAACAAAAGAGAAAAGACTCTAATTAATAAAATCATGAATGAAAAAGGAGAGATCACCACCATTACCAAGGAAATACAAATGATTTTAAAAACATATTATGAGCAGCTATACAGCAATAAATTAGGCAATCTTGAAGAAATGGATGTATTTCTGGAAGAGCACAAACTACCAAAACTGGAACAGGAAGAAATAGAAAACCTCAATAGGCCAATAACCAGGGAGGAAATTGAAGCAGTCATCAAAAGCCTCCCAAGACACAAAAGTCCAGGGCCAGATGGCTTCCCAGGAGAATTCTATCAAATGTTTAAAGAAGAAACAATACCTATTCTACCAAAGTTCCAAAAGATAGAAGATAGAAAGTGATGGAATACTTCCAAACTCGTTGTATGAGGACAGCATCACCTTAATCCAAAACCAGACAAAGACCCCACCCAAAAGGAGAATTATAGACCAATATCCAATGAACACGGATGCAAAAATTCTCAACAAGATACTAGCCAATAGGATCCAACAGTACATTAAGAAGATTATTCACCATGACCAAGTGGGATTTACCCCTGTGATGCATGGCTGGTTCAACACTGGTAAAGCAAACAACATGATAGATCATATAAACAAGAGAAAAAAAAACAAGAACCATATGATTCTCTCCATAGATGCATTTGACAAAATACAGCATCCAATCCTGATCAAAACTCTTCAGAGTGTAGAGGGAACATTCCTCAGCATCTTAAAAGCAATTAACGAAAAGCCCACTGCAAATATCATTCTCAATGGGGAAACACTGGGAGCCTTTCCCCTAAGATCAAGAACAGGACAGGGATGTCCACTCTCACCACTGCTTTTCAACCTAGTACTAGAAGTCCTAGCCTCAGGAATCAGGCAACAAAAAGAAATAAAAGGCATTCAAATTGGCAAAGAAGTCAAACTCTCCCTCTTTGCAGATGACATGATACTTTACATAGAAAACCCAAAGGACTCCACCTCAAGATTGCTAGAACTCATACAGCAATTCGGCAGTGTGGCAGAATACAAAATTAATGCCCAGAAATCAGTGGCATTTCTGTACACTAACAATGAAACTGAAGAAAGAGAAATTAAGGAGTTAATCCCATTGACAATTGCACCCAAGAGCATAAGATACCTAGGAATAAACCTAACCAAAGAGGTAAAGGATCTTTACCCTAAAAACTACAGAACACTTCTGAAAGAAATTGAAGAAAACACAAAGAGATGGAAAAATATTCCATGCTCATGAATTGGAAGAATTAATATTGTGAAAATGTCAACGCTACCCAGGGGAATTTACACTTTTAATGCAATCTCTATCAAAATACCATGGACTTTCTTCAGAAAGTTGGAACAAATCATCTTAAGATTTGTGTGGAATCAGAAAAGACCCCGAATAGCCAGGGAATATTGCAAAAGAAAACCAGAGCCGGGGGCATCACAATGTCGGATTTAGGTTGTACTACAAAGTTGTGATCATCAAGACTGTGTGGTACTGGCACAAAAACAGACACATAGATCAAGGGAACAGAACAAAGAACCCAGAAATGGGCCCTCAACATTATGGTCAACTAATATTTGACAGAGCAAGAAAGACTATCCACTGGAAAAAGGACAGTCTTTTCAATAAATAGTGCTGGGAAAATTGGAGAGCCATTTGCAGAAATATGAAACTAGACCATTCTCTTACACCATACACCAAGATAAACTCAAAATGGATGAATTATCTAAATGTGAGACAAGAATCCATCAAAATCCTAGAGGAAAACACAGACAACACCCTTTGTGAACTTTGCCAACTTCTTGTAAGATACATCTATGAAGGCAAGGGGAACAAAAGCAAAAGGAATTATTGGGACTTAAGATCAAAAGCTTCTGCACAGCAAAAGAAACAGTCAACAAAATTAAAACACAACCTACAGAATGGGAGAAGATATTTGCAAATGACCTATCAGATAAAGGGCTAATATCCAAGATCTATAAAGAACTTATGAAACTCAACAGCAAAACAACAAGCAATCCAATCATGAAATGGGCAAAGACATGAACAAAAATTTCACCAAAGACACAAACATGGCGAACAAGCACATGGGAAAATGCCCCACATCACTTGCCATCAGGAAAATACAAATCAAAACCACAATGAGATACCACCTCCCACCAGTGAGAATGGTGAAAATTAACAAGACAGGAAACAACAAATGTTGGAGAAGATGTGGAGAAAGAGGAACCCTCTTGCCCTGTTAGTGGGAATGTGAACTGGTACAGCCACTCTTGAACACTGTGTGGAGGTTCCTCACAGTTAAAAATAGATCTGCCCTATGACCCAGCAATTGCACTACTGGGGATTTACCCTAAAGATACAGATGCAGTGAAACAGCAGGACAACTGCATCCAATGTTTATAGCAACAATGTCTACAATAGCCAAACTGTGGAAGGAGCCTCGGTGTCCATCAAAAGATGAATGGATAAAGAATATGTGATATATATATATACATAATATTACTCAGCCATTAGTAGAAATGACAAATACCCACCATTTGCTTCAATGTGGATAGAACTGGAGGGTATTATGCTGAGTGCAGTAAGTCAATTGGGGAAGGACAAACATATGGTCTCATTGATTTGGGTAATATAGAAAATAGTGAAAGGGAATAAAGGGGAAAGGAGAGAAAATGAGTGGGAAATATCAGTGAGGGTGACAGAACATGAGACACCTAACTCTGGGAAACGAACAACGGATAGTGGAAAGGGAGGTGGCCGGGGGTGGCAGACACTGAGGGTTGCACTTGGCAGTTTGAGCACTGGGTGTTATGCTATATATTGGCAAATCGAACTCCAATAAAAAATATACAAAAAAATAAATAAATCTAAGACTCTCTTTTTGATTCTATCAGTAAACAAGATACTTAGAGAAAACTAAGTTTTAATTATTTTAATTATCTAAAAGTTCACAAATTAAATTTAAATATTTTATTAGGGGATCCCTGGGTGGCGCAGCAGTTTAGCACCTGCCTATGGCCCAGGGTGTGATCCTGGAGACCCGGGATCGAATCCTATGTCGGGCTCCCGGTGCATGGAGCCTGCTTCTCCCTCTGCCTGTGTCTCTGCCTCTCTCTCTCTCTCTCTGTGTGTGTGACTATCATAAATAAATAAAAATTAAAATAAATAAATAAATATTTTATTAATATCTGGTCTTATACTGGTAAAATATAAAAAATTCATTTAAACAAGTTTATAGAAGATTTATAGATTCTAAATACTATGTTTACTTTCTAATGAAAAATGGCTATATGAATTGAAATTCATCTAGCTGTTAAAGAAGCAGTCAATTCATCATACCAGTATCTTTTATTTTTTAATATGGTCACAAGCTTCTTTTACATACACACACACATACATATGATCTTTAAAACCAGGTGTGGAATCATACCATCTCAGTTGTTAATTGTTAGATGTTAACTGAAAGGGAGTGTTATAAAAAAAGAATAGTAAAAGGATTTTTTTCTCCATTTCTATATATTTTCAATTTGAATGTTTGCAATTAAGCAAAATTGATTGATTTAAAAGTATGATTAAGCAGAAGTGTATGAGTTGCTTTTTTATCAATGAAGAATCTCGGAGAGTTTGTAGAATGATAAATATCATAATTATAGTTGTGCTCTATTTTTTTTTTCAGATGAGCTATATAGAATAGATTGGCAGGGGAAAACATACAAAAATTGAAGAAAGCAATTCAAGTGTCCTGATCCAAGGCTAAAGTGAGACTAGAATGAACTGGATACTTACTACATACATGCCACAGATGTATTTTAATTCATTATTGTTACTAAATAGATGTGTGAGATGAAGGGAAAGTATATTCGATAAAACCATGCTTTTCAGTGTTAACAATTGGGAAGATGTTGCTAATGATAATTTAAAAACAAAATGAAAGAAAAATTAGAAATCTTGTTTGTTTAGATTGTGTATGTTTGTGCAGTATACGGGAGGAGGAATAAAAAGAGACAGGTCATTTTTGACTGGCTTGTAAGACTTTCAAGAGGAAGAAGAGAAAAATAAGAGAAAGAAGAATTGAACTTTGGGATGATGAGGACCTGCGTATATACATTTATTAACCTGAGTTCTCTGTGGTAAATTTAAAAGATAAAGTATAACGAATTCACATGTAAACAGGTCTTTGGCCACTCTTGATTTTACAGTGTACTTCCATTTATGTTTCTTTTACACATTGAATTATAATGGAAAATGAAAGAAATATACATTAATTTACACACATATTCTCATATGCTCACATTGCTGTGTGGAGAAGGAACAATTTGTAATAAAATTGACATCTCCAAAGTCATGAAGAGTTTTCTCCTTCCAACTGTATTTATATGCATAGAGTTGATATTTCAGATATTTTTGTGGTGAGATAGTCTTTTGGGACTTCAACTACTGGGGATAAAAGGAGTGTGATGTTGATAGAATTCAAAATGCTGTTTGAAGAGGCATGCAAAAGTGGATCTCTCTTATTACCTTCAGAAAAATTGTGGAAAATAGCAATCTTATGTCAATTATATTAAATACACTTATTTTTATATTTTCAGCACAGGGCTTTGAAATTTTAACAAGATTTAAATGTAAATGATAAGTTATCATGATACGATTTTAATAGCATCAACACATCAGAAAAAGATAATTACCATCTTACATTTTCAACCATCCTTGGAAAATTTAAAATATGCAGTTGGGTTTAGGCATTTGGTAGTTGTTTAATATAGAACATATTTAAATATAAATGCTTTCTAAATACAAATCATTGACAGTTAAATATGCAATGATTCACAAATAAGTATTTGGCCTCCAAAACTCTGCCATACATGTGTATATCAACATCTATCTTGAGTCATAAAAATATAGGAATTGATTTAAATACATTTAGCAAACGGCAACAATACATTAAGCTAAATTTAATAATAACTATGCAGATCATACAATACCCAAGGGTTAAAAAGAACATATATATGTAATTTTAACACACATTTGCCATCCTCTTAGCAATCTACAATAATTTTCAGTCCCATGATGGTCTCCATAGAAATGACATGAACCCTGTGTAAGTCTTGTTCATCTTAATACTAGCTAATGAAGAAATGGTCAACATCTGTCAGCCAAAGTGAGCAAAATATTAGAATATTAAGATATAATTGTAAAACATTTCCTGAGAATCTAGGCATACAGTTCTGTCCTTTGCCTTGTTGAAAGACTAAATTCATTCAACAAATGCTTATTGAGTTCCCACTCTGAGTAGATTATAGATCTACGCACTGGATATCAGGAAAGGACATGAAAGATTACTGCTCTGCACAAACTTTGTTTTAACAGATGGAGACATACAATAAATAAGAATAGACAAGATTCTTTTATTTAAGTACTATGAAGAAAAAGATTGTGATTGTATGTCTGTGTATACAGGCACACACAGTATATGGGAGAGAGGGGATGATTTGAAATGTCATCTAATGATAAGACATGATGGAGGGGACAATGCCCATGGAGGGAAAAAAGTGTAAATGCTTTAAGATTGTGTGTATGTGCACCCAAGTGCATGCCTGCACATGCAGCATGGTACTAGGGGAAGATTTGAGCTCTCATCTAATAACAAGAAGCAGGCATCCATATAAAGATGGGGTTTTGAGAGCAATGCCCATGGATGGAATAGTATATATAGTGCCTTGAGGATGGAAGGAGATTGACATGGTTGAAGGAGAGAAAGAAGAGAATTATTCACAGAACATAGTGAAAGACAGGAAGAGACGGAAACAGTATAGGTATTCATATCTCACTCAATTCCTGTTTCTAGTACAAAATTACTAATCCTGCTGAATCCTCAGGTAAATTATAAGATGACATACTATGATTATTATAGGAGCATATAGGAAATAATCTCAGAAAGTTTTTAAAAAATATATTTTGTGAATATAATAGCAAAGCTTCTAAATTTTCCCACAGCTATTCAATCTTTGAAATAAAAACACAATTTTATGAAAGTAAGGTATTAATGTACACATATTGGAATTCTGTCCAAATGTGTGGTGATTCAAAAAACATTTTTAGTAGTGGTATGTTTATTTTACTAAGTTAATACTTTACTCCATTGTAGTCAATAATTGGTTAGATTGCATTAACTCTATCACAAACTTTTCCCTAAGAAACTGCCCAAATGGTACTCTCATTATGCTGAGATCCTTTTATGTTTGTTATTTTAAATTTTGGTTAAATTTCTTATCCTAGATTTTTTTATTAAGAACATCTGGATTAAGAGTTGAACGATACACTTTCTCTCTTTCCAGCTCACTTTTTTTCTCTCTCTCATCAGATGATGGAAATATGGAGAAGCCAAGGTTAGAATTTTATTCTAAAATTTCAAGCTTAAAATAAAATAAAATAAAATTTCAAGCTTAAAAAAAGTAAAGAAGTTTTAGAGTTAACTGATGAAGTTCATAGCAGACTTGAGAGCTCTACAGATAACAGATTGGGCTAAGTATTGCCCTGATTCTGTGAGACAATCATCTGCGAGCAGGGAAGCAAAGAGAAATCAATCTTCCTTTTCGCTTATAGTTAACCTTCCTTCCTTTTCGCTTATACTTACCTTCCCTCTTCCCCAACACGTTTCCTAACTTACTTATAAGATTATGTTTGGGCCAATGTTACTCACACTTTCAAAATCACTAAAGGTTGTGTCTTCAGTTGATGTTGCACAAATGAAAGGTAACAAGTCCTATAAGTCTACTCCATGCAAATAAGTCATTGCCTAAATATTTCCCCTCATTTTTCCCCTCTGTGACATTTTCATCTTGAACGTACTCATTATACAGTGATATTTCCATTGTATGATAAAACAACATATTTGATATTATGGTTCACGATTACCTTCATGAAATTCAGCCAGGTATCAGGTACCGAGAAAGAGAGAGAGTGAGTGCTTAGAGAAGTAATTGTATATACATACATATATTGTTGCTGATTTTAAGTCTATATCTCCAACCTATCAGAACTTTTCTTGGGTATATAACAAAAGCAATAATTTATGTGATGTTTATATGATACAATTTATACACACATATATACATACATATGAATAACAGTTAAAATACTAAAAAAGTAACTATTACAGAACAATTCATTAATAAGTTTAGTGAATTGTATCAATTATGAAAAATAATGGTTCTGCTTAGGTATTTTAAAAAGAAAGGCTTATGCAAAAGAATAGTGGAAGGTGAGGCATTTTACTTGAAGGAAATGAAAACATGAAGTGAGAAAACAAGTAAGTATCAGAAGACAAACTATTTGACTAAGGTAGCAGTGTTAAGCAAAGTAATGGCAGTTATTCTTACCAAATCAGAAATGTTTTCTCAGTCTACTTTATTTCAATCCTCTTGAAGTCCTCCTTTCTTTGCTTCAGGGACTGTGTACATCCCAGGCCACCATTTTTTTTTCTAAGCATACATCTTTTTCAATTTTTTCTTACATCAAATCTTGTTTGCAGGTATTGCCTACTGATCACCTCCTGAGTCAGAGTCTTCAGCTTTTTCACTTTTGAAGTTTCAATCTAGAAAAAGTCTTTTCATCTACAGTAACTGACAGATCACACCTGTTTCAATCTATTTATTAAAATGTTAACAGAGTTCATAATTCATATCAGAGCAATTAACCAAAACTGGTACCTATTTCCAACTTCTCTCCTTACATTTTCTTAATTTATCCAACTCAAGAATTGAACAATCATTTCTTACTTTCTTCCTCATCACAATTAGCATTTAACATTTATTAACTTTGCTTTGAAATATCACCCATATTTCTATAGTTCTAATATCTTAATATGGGCATTTATTATCTCTTTCCATATTATTATAATGGCCTATGAATATTTTCCAATTTGCTTTATGTTTTACATTCTGGTTTACAAAATGCTAATCTGTAAATGTGCATTATTTTCTCTTCATGAAGCTTCAAAGTATTCTCCAGTGAGATCAGAGAAACTTGTCAGTCAGAACCAATTGCAGGTATTAGGATCAAGTATCAGGAGCAGGATAAAATAGTTATCATGAATTTGAGATCATTGTGATAACCTCAAACCAACAGGTAAAGCAAGAATCCAATTTTGAAATGTGTCAGCTAGATTGGTATCCAAATATTTAAGAGTATAGTGGGGCAAAGACAAGACTAACAATGAATTTTAGGGGTAGTAATATCTCCTTCCCTGTTTCGTCACTTCTCACATGCATGGGTGTGTGTGCACACAGTTTTTCTCTGTAATTCTTCTATTTCCAATATAATTATATATTTGATTTAGGAAAAAGGACCAAACTACTCTTTTCATTCACAATCATTTTGATAAATGAATTGGAAACAGGGGCATAAAGACAAAGAGAAGTGAAATTATTTATTAAATATCTCAAAGTAGGTCAATAGAGTACAAACTAGATGCAAGTCACAGGGAAATAAAAGGTGTGGGACAATGCATTTAAATTTAAAAAAAAATTAAGATAGCCCAATATTAGAAGTCTCTCTCATCTCTCTCATTGGGCCGGAATTCCCAAGCTGTACAAGATTTCAAGATGATTTTATATTAATGATGAACAAACTGTGTTCCAGGTAGCCTTCTGGAGCTGCCAAGTAGAGCAACAGTAAAGGGGAAAGATGAAAAGGAACTCCAAGCTCCCTACCATATCCTCAAAATTGATATACTTTTTATTTGTGTTACATGGTCAAATAAAGGGGAAAAATTCCTTTATTTAAAAAGAAAAATTTGATAATTATTTCAATGCCTGGGAACTTGCACAAATGGCTTCTGAATAATGTTGAAAATTGAATGAGAATTTTCTAAGATTTAGTTTAAATTCTGCCCTCTGGAATTTATGTTATTCCATTTTCATAACTTCAATGAATTATCTGTAAATTTTTAAAGTATAATAAAATGTCAGGCAGTACTTAAAGAAAGCACTTAATTTTTGTCCTAAAATTCCTGACGGATACATGGTTCTGATCCTTATTAAGACTCAGTGAACTTTGGTAAATGACCTTGGATGAAGAGTACAAAATTACCTCTTTGTAAGATAAGAAAGCCTTTGAAAAGATTCTAATTAATGACAAAATCAAAATACACAACTTATGTGAAGTTTCACTCAGATGCATCCCTAAGCCAATTTAAGGAAAATGGAACAATGAAGCAAAGTTTATCTTCAATGCCATCAGTTTGGGGTTCTATACTTCTCTCCCTTTCTATTGAGTACTTCAGTATAGCAAGTCTTTATGCTTCTTTTCCTTTATACTTGCCAACCACCATCTCTGGCTATCAAAATCTGCATTGTCTTATATTTAAATCAATATTTACAATAAGAGTATTATAAAATAACTACATATATGTTAAAGTACTTCCCTTAACAGGGATATCTGCATTTTTAATAAAAAAGTTTATGCTATAGAAGCAAAAGTCCTGGGCTTTTTAAATTAAATCAGGTTTCTATAAAGCTGGGTATAAGGCTCTATAGATTGGTGAAGAGCAGGGAAAATCAGAAAGTGCCACTTTTAAGATACTAAGTCATACAAATCACATCTGAAGATCAAATACACAACTTGTCTATACTCTATAACTAATAAATGATTCTCACTGGTCCCTGATATATAATGCTTCTTTCTATGTAAAACACTTAGCTTATGTTGCAAACTCTTCCAGGATATCACTTAAAATAGCCCAAAGAAACTATGATAATATAGTAACAATAATACCAACCATACAGCAACAGTAGATAGAGATTCCTGCATGTGTTCTATCAGTCACTAATCTGAGTTTTAATCTCTTTCCACCCGTATCTTTTCTTTTCATGTAGTAGGTTTTTATGCTTCTAAAGGACAACATGTATACATAGACAGCAATATGAAAATTTAATAGTGGTTTTAAAGTATCACTTATTTTCTCTAGTAAGAATAATTTTGGCCTTTAATTTTAATATGTTAATCATACTTATAAGGATTTATGTTTATTTCTATATTTTGTATGGTAATCATATAGATTATCCATATTTAATTCAATGATTAATGTGTTTGAAGATATATAAACAGGACTTCAACATAGCAATTTTCTTATTTTGGAGTTCTGAATTTTATTCATCTCTCAGTTGCCTGTATGACACTTAAAGTTCAGACATCAATTTGCTGAGAAATTTCTTCCTTGGTTATATTTTTCATATTGTGTTTCCTCCTTTTACTCTAGTTTATTCTCCATGTATATTTTTATTTATAAATTGGAATTTTACCCTTTTAATCTATTGACCTCTTTCTCACTATTTTTATCCTCTTTTTCTCTCTGCATTCTGAAAGATTTTCAAGTTCATCTTCCATAGTCTTCCTGATCAGACTTTCTGTAGCACAGGGTGCCCCCTTCCTACTCCATATTTTTTTTTAGTATTTGAGCAGAATATTCATTTCCTAACATTCATTTGTGAAATATCCAATTCTTCTCATCTGTTTTTTTGCCAACTTTCTTTTGCTTTTGTAGTTAACACTTATTTTTTAAAAATGTTTCTGTCTTTTGAAAGTTACAGTCTTCATTTTTTATTGTTTAAAAAATTCATAGGCTTAATGATGTTGTCACTATTTTCCTTTTTAAAAATATTTCTTAATCATTAACATGAGGCCAAGTTTTTCCTGCAAGAGATGAAATATTTCACTGTTGCATAGGGACTCTTCCAATCATGTGTTCAGCTATAGAGCTATTTGATGATTTAAAACATCAGTCTTAGGACCCAAGAGTCAGTGGAGACTGTAAGGTTCTCACACATGGGCAACCTACAGAGCAAAGTGTTGTCCCTGGATTTGACAAAATTGCTAGATTATTCTTTCTAGTTTTCTCTTTAATCTGACCTCCACTGTAGATAAATGGTTTGTCTGTGTGAGACTCTCATTCTAGTGAAATTACTCAGTAGATCACAGACACTTCACTACATCAAGGATGTTCCAAATAAGTTCATGTTTCAATTTGCCATGTGTGCTCTTGGGGTACTCACCCCAAATACTGATCTAAAGTACCTGAGGAACTTCTAAGGGGAGGATACACATCTATTCCGATTTTTTCTAGCCTCTAGATTTTACACCACCAAGTTAATGAATATTTATAAGGTTCTGTTAAGCCCCTAATGAAAGCCATTCACAATCTTTTTTTTTTTTTGCCAATATTTTTTTCATGATGTCTCTATAGATATTATGCATGACAAACTTTTATACTTAGTGTATGGCATGCAACCACCACAAAATTCCACAGCTAGCATAAATTTTCTTCTTTATGTCCTTTGAATGTTTTAGTCAGGATTTAATAGGATGACATTAGGTTTTTATTTTCCTCATAAATCCCATGTGTATGGATTGAGGGGCATATTTTAAAAAATCTCATAACCTGAGTATATTGAAGTTGGCATAAACTTCACAAAGGAAGTTTAATACAGAGAGAAAGGATTATCCAGTAAGCATACAGAGAATGGAAAAGGCTATTTAGAAGGAAGCGACATTTGGAGATTTTAGCAGGTAAGAAAACAAATAATTAGCATCAGGAAAGTCCATAATCCATGGACAGACATTTCTCCACAGAAGACATACAAATGGCCAACAGACAGGTGAAAAAAAATGCTTCATATCACTTGGCATCAGGGAAATACAAATCAAAACCACAATGAGGTACCACCTCACACCAGTCAGAATGACTAAAATGGACAAGTCAGGAAACAATAAATGTTGGTGAGGATGCAGAGAAGGGGAAACCTCTTATACTGTTGGTAGGAATGCAAACTGGTGCACCCACTCTGGAAAACAGTATGGAAGTTTCTCAAGAAGTTAAAATAGAGCTTCCCTATGACCCAGCAATTGCATGACAAGATATTTACCCCAAATATACAAATGTAATGATACAAAGAGGCACCTGCACCCCAATGTTTATAGCAGCAATGTCCATCATAGCCAAACTACAGAAAGAGCCGAGATGTCCTCACAGACGAATGGATAAAGAAGATGTGGGGCACACACACACACACACACACACACACAATCACATACACACATACAATGGAATATTACTCAGCCATCAGAAAGGATGAATACTTACCATTTACACCAATGTGGATGGAACTGGAAGGTATTATGCTGAGTGAAAAAAGTCAATCAGAGAAAGGCAATTATCATATGGCTTCACTAATACGTGGAATATAGGAAGCAGGGTAGAGAATCATGGAGGAAGGGAGGGAAAACTAAATGGAAGGTGTTCAGAGAGGGAGACAAACCATGAGAGACTCTAAATTATGGGAAGCAGGTTGGGGGTGGCTGAAGAGGAGGTGGGTGGGGGGAAAAGGGTGACTGGGTACTGGGCATTGGGGAGGGGCATGATGTGATGTGCACTGAGGATGAATTACTGAACTCTACATCTGAAACTAATGATGTACTATATGCTGGCTATTTGAATTTGCATTAAAAATAATGAAAAATAAAATCCACTGGGGAAATGAAAAAAGAAAGTAAAGTCTGTAAGTAGGTAGCAGGGTTTTTGCCAGAAACAAATATATAGGGTCACGATTCAAGACCCTGGAGTTGAGAGGCCTGGAGACTGGTAAGATGTAAGCAAAAGTGGCTTGAAATTGGGATCTTGTTATCACAATTATAGGATACAGGTCACAACAAGTCAATTTTCCCGAATAGAACAAAGAATGACTTATTATAGAATTCTGATCTAAAGTACCTTAATTTTTTATGAGTAGGGTCATGATGACACTGACAGTTTAGGAAAAGAAGATAACTTAGCTTGAAGAGAGGAGTGATATAGAGACAGACACTGATAGTTTGTTATACTATTAACTTCTGTGATATGAGAGTCCAAGTAATAAGAATCACAAACAACTCACTGGTTATAGTGAATAGTATGTTAAAAGGGTTTATCCAATAACTCATCTCTTAATTTTATAAATGCTCTAGTGCCTCTCATATGCGATTTGTATTCTTTAAAAATTGCAGTGCTTCATTGTCCAAAGCTCTGTTTTTTGCTTTTAGCATCTATATTATACAAATTGAAATTATCCTTAAGTTATATTCAGAAAATGCTCTCTATCACATAAGTGAAATCGAGTTTGTTATTCAAAATGAACATAAGGGTTTTTTCATGCTGTATCAATATATACATTTTAATAATGTGTCTACAAATGATTACATTTTCCTTATATTTGTATTCCTTTAGTAAGTACTTGTTGTATACTGTTTGAATGTGTAATTCTATGTTATTATATATTGAATTATAAAATAGGGATGTTATTTCTGGCCCCCAAAGGCAATATTATATCATCTATAGCATTCAAATTCAAAACTATATATGAGTAATTTATATTACATAAATTGATCTGAGAATTTTGACATTATGACTATATAAAGTTGCTTATAAATAAATAAGTATAAATTTTAAAAACCTACTAACAACATTATTCATAGGAAATTTATAAAGCTAAAAATTCTTGTGGAAAGAGAAATAATAGTATTAAGTACCATAAAGGGAAACTTCCTTAACTGGAAAAAAATAATAGATGGATATATGTTCAGCCCAATATATTCATCAGTAGCAATAAAAGTTTATTGACATTTTTACAGAAATGTCAAAAAAGGACAGGAAGAATGGTTATATGCATTTAGCATGAATTTCAGTTTTTCTATGCCTTAAAGAATCATAAACTCATCAAATATACTCAATTTATTATGATATTTCAATTGTCATAATAATACAGATTTTGATATATAATTAGACACATAGAAGGAATTAAAGTATTTTATAGGTCACACGTAGTAGTAATATGGAATAGTCCTTAAATTATTAAGGATTATTTATTAAAACAAACTGAATGGAATAATTTTGAGCTAATTATCTTTCAATTACATTTATTTAGCATTTCCCTATTCTTCCCAAAGAAACAGTACTGCATCTCAAGTACCTTGTTTATGGAGTTGAATATACATCACAATGAAGGAGAATAATATTCCTAAAACATAAATTTATTTCATGAGGTCATTCTCTTGATTAAGAATATTCCATGGTCCCTTCATTGCCCATTAAGCAAAGTAGAACACAGAGGTCATGGGCATTTAATCCTGAAGTTACATGGACCTTAGAGGTCATTTTGTCTGAGAGCCTACTTAATGTAAATATCATCTGGGCATTTCATCAACACAGAGTAAAGTCAGGGGTGTTGATCTGCATGTGGGTGTTGATCATGGCTCTATTCGCAGTGTGGCTGGGGGCTGTCAAAGGTTCTATAAAACCAGCTTTTGGTACTTGAATTATGCCCCTACACTATAGTAGAAGGAATATGGTGATTCTGGAAAACTCTACATAAATCTCACAGTTTAAACAATTACATGCTGCCAGACACTGGATACATACATGCATGCTAAATTCTTTTTTAATTCCTTCTGTGTATATAGTCTGATTGAATTTCTCAGCTTTGTTGGAAGTTAGAGGTGACCAAGAGACTAATTTCAAATCACCCTGAATGAGAATGATGTGCACTGCTTTCAGGTCTTAAAACCACCCAAATATAATCTTCCACATTTCTCTCCATTCATTCATTGGCTGAATGCAAAGGACTCTCAGGCTATAGAGAAGAGAAAAGCTACACTATGATAAGCCTAGGTCTCTACATTACCATGTAGGAAGCTGCTTGACAATTAAGAACATCACTTTTTAAAATTTTACTTAATTATAAATAAATTGTAATAACTATTGTGTTTGCCATGGAAGCTAGTGTCATTTTCATTAATGCAGTTGTAATGTGAATATATCACCTATATATGGTCATTATAACATTGATAGTCCATGTATTGCTAAGAGTATGCTTAATAATGCTCAATTTTATTCTTTATACCTCTTCACTGTTTGTTTCCAGAACTTCCTTCTATCTGGCCAGGTTCAAGTCTATGGTATGAGAAAAAGTAAGTTTACTAACCCCAAATTAAGACATTTTAAATCTTTTAAAAATCATCATTGCTATTTTCTTCTCTTTTACTTTCTTAACCTTCCCGTGTATGCTATTATGATTAGCCTGGAATTCTAACTGAAATATCCATCATAAAACAAGATTAGTTGGGCATCAATTATGCTGTATGCTATATTATACGAGCACCAGTGTTACAAAGATTAAAAAAGAACAGTGTAAATCTAAGTCTACTATAAAAGGCAATATAAACAGATATGATACATATATAACATGGTCTATAGTAAGCACACATTTATGTTTGTTAATAGTTTATCATAAATAATATAATTGTCCAGATGTAGTCTGAACACTGTAGAGTATGATCAAGCTATCATTTCCCTTAGGACATTATTTTTACAGCATTCACTCTGTCATTCAATAAATAAATACTCATGGGCATCTTCCAAGTGACAGACACTGGTATTATTTAGAATAAATATATATAGTTCATGCCTTTATGGGGTTCATTGATTAATGAAGAGATTACCAAATAAATAAAACAACCTAAGGAATGTAAATAGATTTTTGATGAATATTTTAATCTCTTGTTCTTTTCTTCCCCTTTATTCTGGTCATAAAATAATTCTCTAACATCTTTATAGTTTTATGCACCTCTAGCTGACAGACTCTGAGGTACTCCAGGACAATTTAAGTTTATTAGCATTGAAATTCCCACCCACAAAGTAGAAGTCATCTTGTTGAATGGTTGGACAGCAGAACAATGAGAATGAAAAGGAAAGACTTAGCTATAATAGATTTTTAATAAATAGTTGACATGATTTGGGGCAGCAGGACAAAAGAGAAGTAGCAAAAAATTATTCTGGGTTGAAGCATGAAAAATATTCTCATTACAAAGACTGAATTGGGTAAATAATTTGCATATAGGTGGTAATGATGGGTTTGGGGTCTGATTTGGACAATCATAAGGAAACGTTTAGAAAGCAGCTCCAAAAAATGCTTCTGAAACAAGGAAAATCTGGTAACTATAGTACTGAAGTGAAATATTAAGAAAAACTACAGAAGACAGAGATTAATAAGGGCAAATCATTCCATTCAAATAAATGACTAAGTGGGAGAGTATTCAACTTTTTGTAATTCTCTGACACTGAGGGGTATACATAGAGGTCCTGGATAGAAGTGTGCCTTTAACCAGCCAGATCCTATATGCTGCAAAATTTAACTATTTTGTAGTTTATATTTAAGAATAAATTTTATCAGTCAGTGGTCAATCAGAAAAACAAAGCTATTCTAGGCATTTCACAAAAAATTATTTAACATAGGGTATTAAGTGTTTACAAGACCATTCGATGTATTGTTAAGTGTGAAGGTCAGGGAAAGTCTTTCCTAGCTCTGAAGTAATTGAACCCTAAAAATCACAGCTGTTGTAGTAACAAGGCAGGAGATTCATTGGGGAAAGCCATAAGCTGATGCAAAATTTATATCTGCTGAAACCCACACATATGCCTTTTACTATCAGAGTAAATAGTCTTCCATTCTCATTAGTGGAATCAATGCTGACAAAGGATTTGGATCATATAGGCTTTTAGCCCTGTGGTTATAGCACAGAGGACAAGACTAGGACTAAATACCAATAGGAAATCTGGTATAGCAGTATTCGTGTGTTGGCTATTGAAGGCTATGCTTCAAAGATGTGATTCAATATGGCTGATTCACCAAAAAGCAAGCTGAAGAAATCAACTTTACCCCTTTTACCCTAGTAGCAATCAGGTTTATGGAAGCCAACACAAGAATTTCTAAAGGTTTAATTTTATAACATGTCATTTAGGAAATTGATTATGAAGGGAACTTTTTAGTGGTTATTAGTAAAACCAGAAATTTTTAGTGATTATTAGTTTAATATGTTACTCCCACTAGTCTATATGCTCCTTGTGAGTAGGGAGCTTCTCACTTTTGATTATAACTCCACATGAGCCAAAAGGAGAATAATGAAAAGATAGCTATTAAATTTTTATTAATGTTATTTATTGTTATGAAAATCTTAATATAAGTATTTAATAAATAAAATTAAAAAGCATTTAATAAATAAAAGTATTTATTTTCTTATTTTTTTAAAGATTTTATTTATTTTTTGAGCGAGAAAGAGAACAAAAGCAGGGGGGAGGGGCAGGGAGAGGGAGACGCAGACTCACAGCTGAGCAGGGAACCCCAGGCAGGACTTGATCCCAGCACCCAGAAATCATGACCTGACTGGAAGGCAGACACTTGACTGTCTGAGCCACCCCGGTGCTCAATAAAAGTGTTTCTTAATAAAAATAAGTATTAATAATGGCACAAATAAATAGCAAAATGGAAACTCAGGGTCAAAGTGAACCTAGAGGGGATAATTCCTAATGGGATTACTGAATCATCAAAGAAACATGGATTTGGTTTTTGTACAATTATTAGGTATAGTGTATCATGTCTTATCATACATTATTTGAAAAAGTAGGAAAATTATATTCATTCACCAAACAACCTGAATAAGAAAGCTCAACTAAATTCAGAAATTTAATTGGAAACAATCAATTAAACTTCAATTGAAATTTTAGGAGTAGTGTCCATTAGTAGGGGATATATTAAATAAATCACATGCTGTAATATTTAACCATTAAAATAAATAATTTTAATAACAATGAGAAACATTTACTGAGTGTTTACTTTGTGGAAAACAATTTGCTAAGTGCTTTATTTGCATTAAATCAATGAATAAGTTATAAGAAATATTAATATTAATTATTTTATTATATGAATTTCTAATACGGTAAATCTATTAGAGAAAAAAGTAACACCAAATAAGCTTTTGATGGAAGATTAGATAACATTAAGTGGGTATTTTGCAGCCATTTGATGTGAATCCTGGGATATCCTTATTCCATTCAAATAGAAGTGTTTTTTTTTTTTTTTTTAAGATTTTATTTATTTATTCATGAGAGAGAGAGAGAGAGAGAGAGGCAGAAGGAGAAGCAGGCTCCATGCAGGGAGCCCGACGTGGGACTCGATCCCGCGTCTCCAGGATCACACCCTGGGCCGAAGATGGCGTAAACCATTGAGCCACCCGGGCTGTCCAGAAGTGGTTTTTGTTCTGTTTTTTTTTTTTTTTTTTTAAAGATTTTTTAAAAAAATATTTATTCATGAGAGATACAGAGAGAGAGATTGAGACAAAGGCAGAGGGAGAAGCAGGCTCCCTGTGGGGAGCCTGATGCAGGATTCAATCCTAGGACCGCGGATCACGACCCAGGTGCTCTGCAAATGGAAGTTTTGAATTGTATGCATAAAATATGTACTAAGACCATTTCGTTAGTTATTTTTACTGGAAACTCTACATAAATTATCAATTATATT
The DNA here is from genome assembly GCF_018345385.1 of Vulpes lagopus. Classification (NCBI taxonomy): domain Eukaryota; kingdom Metazoa; phylum Chordata; class Mammalia; order Carnivora; family Canidae; genus Vulpes; species Vulpes lagopus. The sequence goes on along the minus strand of NC_054826.1, from coordinate 41,771,020 downwards.
CCCTTACCTGTAACAGGAGAAAATTATTACTTACAATAAGCTCAGAGTAAACATTATATATATTTCATAGAAACTAAAACTGAAAAGAAATGATTCATGCCTATTCCTCAGTTTTCCAACTTACAAATAGTTAAATAATTCTAAGCATACTTAAGATCCACCAGATCGAATATTGATTCCTATTATAAAAAGATCATTTCAAAATAAAATTATAACCACAAAATGAGAACTTGGGAATTGTATTCTACATGGATTTCTATAAAGGACAATATGACATCAACTTCATTAGAAGACCGCTTACATTTTGGTGAAAGACAATATTCATATGATTTCATGCATATGTGGAATATAAGAAATAATTAAAGGGACTATAAAAGACAGGAGGGAAACTGAGTGGGAAACAATTAGAGAGGAAGACAAGCCATTAGAGACTCCTAACTCTGGGAAACAAAGGGTTGCAGAAGGGAAGGATGGGGGGATGGGGTAACTGAGTGATGAGCACTAAGAGCACATGATGAGATGAGCACTGAGTGTTATGCTATATGTTGGCAATTTGAATTTAAATAAAATATTTATAAAAATAAATAAATAAAGCCATTTTATCTTTCTATACTATCCTTAATTACTTGGATGATATATTTTTGTCATATATCTAAAGTCCCAAAGGACTTATTCTAATGGTCCTCATCTACAACCTTGAACATATATAACCTCTTATACTGACTGTAAATAGCCAAACCACTTATTTTGTAAGTTCAGAGACAACAAATCAATGCATGATAAATAACACCATTCTACTCTTGACTAAAAAACGGAAGGCTAAAGTGTTTCTCATTGCTATCAGAGAAAAAAAAAAAAAAAGCAAATTTTCTGCCTTTGAAAACAGATGTAGGTTTCTCTTCCTGACAGAATGCAAGTTTATCTACGGAAGGCATCCAAGGCATTCTTAGTACACTTTTTTTTTTTGGTAATAATCTAATCATTCCTTTAAAAAATAAATGTAAGAAAAAACTTTATATATATTCTCTATAATAACTATTTAATTCATGGCATATATTTACAAAGAATTAGTTGGGTAGAGAGTGTATTAGGTACAAAGACTTTATTCCTATTTTGTGGTTCTTATAAGGCAGACAGTTATAAATGTGAATAAATAATCACAAAGTACTGTGCATTTGCAATAGTACAAGAACGAACATAGAAACAATTAGCAGTTAATATGATGGAGTCCCCATGGTGATAGTGGATGGCAGGCAAGGATGCTGAGAAGAGCACAAATGAGGGGAAAAGAGTTGTGGATGAAATGGAATTTAAATTTGGTCTTGATAAATTAATGGAATTACAGTAAATACACAGATTATAAAACAATCCATGTTGATTGAATATCATGGGTGACGTCTGAATAGTTCCACATATATAATTTAGAGATCAGAAATTGAAGCATATAAAAGTATCAGGATAGGAACTCAACTATGGGTCTAAGTATTGACAACTGAGTGCTAAAATAAAGCATTCACAATTAACTAGGTAAGGAATAGAAATTAAAGAATTCTGAGGAGGAAACCTGACTTGCAAAAGAAGATGGGAAGTCTTCTGGAGTTTGTAGAAATTTGATGTTGATGTTTCAAACTGACGTTGAAAGACAATTTTGATAGTCTAGGTAAGAACATGTGAAGCCCTGAACTGAAGAGAACTAGTTATAACAGATGCCTGATTGCTATTGACATAACTCTAACACTTGACTACAGTGAATTTCCCCAGAAAAATATCCAAAAACAAACATGCTAAAGAAAATCACATGTTATAGGAAAGGCCAGCAGAAGAAACTATATGCATGTGAATGCATTATTTTTTTCTTTTGTTTTGGATGCTATTTTTACACTATGGCAATTATCAACTTCTGTACACCATCAAAAAATAAAAAGACAAAAGTACATTGGGCTTAACTTATAAATTAATACACACACAAAAATAAAAAATAGCGGAGGATACCTCCCCCACTAGTATGTCAAAAAGACTATGTATCCTAGCTTCAGGTTTCATTCTATCCTCACATGCAATTCAGTGTTCTGTGCTTGCAAGAGACAGGAAAAAGTTCTCATCAAGAATGCTTTTTCTTTTTCCTACAGCAACATTAATTATGTTGTCGGCTAGGGCCAAAAGAATGAGATAGGCAGAGGCAATCTGATTCTCATCTTGTTTAAACTTGTCAGTTCTAAAATGAAGTCAAGAGTTAGTCAGGGAAAATCGAGAAGGTCTCCTTCCTCATTGAGAGATAAATGGAAAGTCCAACTCTTGAAATTTTTTAAAGGAGGGTTACTTTCCAGAAGACAGTTGTCTCTTTTCAAAAGTATTATTAATTCAGCCTTTCACATGACAGCTTCCCAGAGGCTAAGAGTAATTTTTTCATCAGGAGACACTCCCATCTTTAGTACAGCTCAGCTATGCATCATCTGCTGCACCTTTGACCCTCTGCTAAAAAAAAAAAAAAAAATGTATCTCTAAAGTGCTTAGAAGCTGTCAAGATTTACAAATTTTTAAGTTGAACCTTTGCTTCAATTCAGTGTTCTTACTTCCTAGCTCTGCTATTTCATGTGGCTTGCTAGGCAACTCTAAAGAGAAACTAATTACAATAAGCATTTATTTGTAGAACTCTGACTTAAAAGATAATGACCTTGGAGATTATATATAGATTCCTATCTATCTATATACAATATGCATATATTATCTATAGATATATATAAGTAATATCTATCTATCATCTATCTATCTATCTATCTATCTATCTATCTATCTATCTATCTACCATCTATCATCATTTATCTCCAGAGGAGAGAAAGGAGAGAGGGAAATCTGAGAAAAGAACAAAAATAGGTGAAGTATGAATGAGAAGATCACCCAGTGGCAAGAGGATTAGAGAGTATGATATATAGATGTGAAATAAGAGGCTGAGAGGACAAGATGGATGTGATTTGCACCAAGGATCAAAATACTCTGAATGTGCCATGTAGTGCAGGGACTTTAAATATAGATCTTATTTGTTCAACAATTTTTTTTTTCCCTCTGAGTTGTCCATCCACCCCTCTTCAAGTTTTGTATCCCTTTTTTCTTGACAAATAAAGCCTTTCATTTTGTCAAATATTATTTTAGTGGAGTGAAAAAAATAAGGCCTTTTCTTTATTTCTCATTTCTTAAACAGATTTATTACCTCAAGGAAAGTAAATAGATTCAAATAATTACTCACTAAAATTATCTGGGACAATGCTTTAAAAAACCCAATGCATGAATGATTTTATTATTCAGATTAATATATTTCACCAAATTCCACCCATTATTCCACACTGCTCTGATTGCTCACATGAAATTTTTAATTAGATAAGTTTTTAAAGTATGTTCTTAAAAGAATTTGGTTTAAATGTTGATATTTTCAATAGAAGCTTAGATATGCAAGTGAGTACTGACTTTATGGGAAAAAAAATCACTTGAATCAAGACATAAGTTTGTTCTATTCACTAATGCTGTGCCTAAAACTTTGATGAAATGTTCCAATGAAGACTCAAAAAGTTAACACTTCCTAAATTCAGGTTATCCTCACATGGATTGGGAGATAATTTCTCCATTATCTTCTTCATAACCTGAATCTTAAAGGTCAGTTAATGATTGCAAATGGATGGGAGAAAAAAAAACCCAAAAAAACAAAAAACAAAAACAAAAAGTTTTATTGTCAATTAAAAAAAAATAGCCAGCCCTCATAAGTAACAAAGAATCCTGATTTTTAAAAAGAAAGTGAATTTACCAATTTTTTTTCTAATCTCTTTAAAGTTTTTCAATAGTTCTAAATTAAATCCCTCTCACCCTTATCTCTATCCATCAGAAAATCCGAAAGGTATTTGGATTCAGACATCCATTGCACCAAGGATCTTTCATTACACAGCACAAACAAGCACTTTTATTGAACAAGAACCCAATTACTTAACCTAGCTTCAGGTTTCATTCTACCCTGCAGCATCTACCTTGACAGAAGCCTACTAATCTCTTCTGATGGACACTGCTACATATCAGTTCTGATACACAGAGATGATTCCTAACCTTCTTGTAGAGAACCATTGATTAAATAAACTGAGATGCCCATCTCAGCTTCCGTGGACCAATGAATAACAATGAGAAAGAATGCAGGCAAATATGGACCTTTTCCTCCTCTGTATAAGGCACCAGCAGAGAAAGAGTTGGGGGGAAAAAAAGGAGTATCTGCTATGAGAAAATGACCAGCGTTTACCAAAGACTTGTCTTGGCATTGTCTGAGGTTCTCTGCAGTTTATTTCTGCTCTTTAAATTACTGTCATACTTCACACATTCTGCTCTGAGAGAAGAAAATCAATTCCATAAAGTTCTTGTACCTTTGCTACCTCTATTCTTGTTTTCAAACTTATTGATAAACAAGGTTAATGACTTGACCTTTTATGTCAGTAATTCTCAACGCTAAATGCACATTAGAATAGTCTAGGAACTTTTAAAACAGCCTGAGACCCATCCCTACGGATTCTGATTTAATCCATCAGGATAAAAACCTGAGCATTATTATTTTTTTTTTAAAACTTCTCCAGATGTTAATAAAAAAGAAAAAAGTTTTTCAGATGGTTGTAATATATAGCTAAAGTCAAGAAATATTACTTAGTGTAAATAGCAACAAACAAATTTGTTAATTTTTTATATTAGAATTATGAAGAGCTACTAGGGACCGTTTAGTCTAGCTTTACTTCCATTGCAGGAATATTTTAAAGGGGGAGCCTGGGTGGCTTAGTGGTTGAGAATCTGCCCTTGGTTCAGGTCATGATCCTGGGGCTCTGGGATGGAGTCCTGTATCAGGATCCCCACAGGGAGCATGTTTCTCCCTCTCATTGTCTCTGCCTCTCTGTGTCTCTCATCAATAAATAAAATCTTTTTAAAAAGGGAATATTTTAAAGAAAAGCCTCTGAAAAGTTACATTGATGAATACTTTAATACCTCATGGCAGTCTATTTCTTTGGTTTCCTTTTAACATTAAATCTTTAGGAAAAGTCCCCAAGATACTTTGGAACACGGTGTGGTGCCAAGAGCCAGAGCCTGGTGAGGTTGGGGTGAAGAGGCTTCCTGTGGACTGGCTTGGATTGATTTGAGCTTTTAAAGGCCCTGGGTGGAAGCACTCGGACTGAAGCAGCAGCTCTGTTTCTCTGCATCGTGGCCCTTGAGGAGTGGGGCCTAAGTGCTTCATCTGCAGAATGCAGGTCTTGGGGAGGGTGGACTATGGTGGAAACCAGCCCCAAGATGCTAACACACTTCTGAGGTGATATTGCCCGTTGGGTCTGGGTACAATCATTGGAATTGCCTGGAGCAAGTTTAAATACTTGTTAGGAAAGCTGCTGGGCTTCATTACTTTGTATCCAGCTATATCCAGGCCTGAGGCAGTGGCCACTTGACACCAGGAGCCACTTAGTGCCCCTTTGGATCTTGAGCAGAGAAGCAAGGCCTGGAGGAGGGGGGGTTGGGAGCTGATACTGAGTGCCTGCAGCATCTATTCTGTCTTCACTATTCAGAACTTGTAGCTAAAATATTTAAAGAAACTGATTTTAAATGCAAGTTAAAGGGCAAATGTTCAAAAAAAAAGTATAAGACAGTTCATACTGCTCAGAACAACACTGTTTATATTAATAAGCTCAGTAATATCCAGTAATAAAGAACTGGAGATATATACACTCACACTCATACACACACACACACACGCACGCACGCACACATACACAGATGAACCCATCTAACATAAATGGAAATAGGGAGAACATCTTCAGTGTAAAATATTTTAAGGATGTATCAATGTTCATATATGTACTCTTACATGCATAAAATCTTTTTGAAGAATATTATAAGGATTGGTTTCTAGAAATTTAAGATTAGGCTCTTATTTTTAGCTTATAACTTTTAAATTATTCCTATATTCTAATCATTTGTATCAACTGCTTTCATGTATTTCAACTAGCAGAGGTTATTTGGGTTTTGGAATAAACCATTTGTGTCTCATTTTTAAAAGTTTTAAGTATTTTCCCAATATTGATACGAAAGCTACCCACACTTTCTTGTGCTATCATTTGGAGCTAATGAGGTTCTACATGATGGTCCATTAGCGAGTTGAAAGTAAACAATAATGTTTTCCCTTGGTGGATATTCATTTCAATTCTTCTTCATATTCTTGTAAAGATTGTGTATTGTGTGCTTAGTATTAATATGCTGGTATTAAGGAATATGAAAACAATCTCACAAATTTCTGACATTGACATGAGCACTCAATACAAGGAGAGTAATGTTGGTAAATAGGCATGAAACACTTTTATTAAAAATTACTTTCCAGATTAACAGCATTTGTATGTGTTAATTTATTTCACTTTTATAACAGTACCAGATATCCTTATTCCCAATTTAAAACTGCATTAAAATGGAAGCTCATGATATTATGGCTTTAAGATCTTTTTCTTCGCTGAAAATGTTCTGATTCATCAATGTTGCTCTACAAAAGCCAAGATTAAATATATTTTCTAAATGTGGTCTGATCAGTGCAGAGGCAAGTGACATTACCAGGGCTATTGATTTTGATTTTAAGATTAACCCCTCTGGTAATCTGTTCTAGAGGGAAGAGAGTGGAGGGGGGAAAATAAAGATCCAAGAAGGATTTGGATATTTGGAGGAAGAAGCAGCTAAGCCTGCCTGGAAGAGTCATTGATAGCTCAGAGAGGAGAGAGTATTGGCTCAAACTGAGATTTGAAAGGTAAGATATAGTATTCCAGGGAGACAAACAGTGGGGTTTTCATTCTAGGCACAGGAAATAACAGCATCAGCATTTCTATGAAAGCACTATGTATGCTTTCATACTGTGTAGAGTTGTAAGGATAAAACAAAGGGACAAATGGAGTGAGGTTAGGTTATTAGGGTACATATAAGACTGACCATTATTATCTGAGGGATTTGAATGTGTTTCTTTAAGGCAACTGATACAACAAAATAATGCATTTTATGTCCTGGAAAATATCTATGTATTTGCTAGAAGCTGAAACAGAATAAAAACATTGTATAACAGAGAGGCCCTCAGCTAAAATAAAACATCCACACAAATATCAGTAGTTTTTAAGTTAAAAAGCCAGTTTATTACTTTTGTAATTTTTACTCCCTGTCAGGAACATAGTCACACACTTTTGTGAGAAACAATGGTCTTTTTCATTAAGTTATGCATGATATAGAAGAGTCAACAGGTGCCTAATATAACTGCTTGTGGTTAGGATCACTTTCAAATTTATTTTGGCATATTTCCATCAGAAAATTCTAAGTCAGTTAATAACAAAAAACATGTCACACTTCTATTAGAGGTCATTTATTGCAGGCTGCTTACTATGATTTCTTTGCTTCCAATTTCTTGTCAAGTGAAAAGCCATATCTTAGTTTCTCCTGAACAATTTTGAGCTTTAGCTTCTCTAGTACAGATGTCTACCACATATTCTAAAATTGGGATCCCTACTGGGAACAACAGGAAACCATGGTAAGGAAAGAAAATACACAGCAATATGTATGAAAAGAGAATTTTTTCTCTCTTAGTTTTAATGTTCTTTAAGACAGCATGCTGTTTTCCTCTGATGTGAGACCATTCCTCAAGACACTAAATTTAGAGTCTTTAAACAATATTCTGTTCTATGAAATTCTTATAAAACATTCATTGTTGAGATTTTTAAAAATGGGTTAATAAGTAGTTTCAGACAATAACAGAACAAAGCTACTTATTTCCTATTTGGAATGAGACTGAAATGTTTTTGTGAGATCCAATGTTAAGGATTGCACTAGTTATTTTTACTTGATAGAAATATAATTTATAGCATCTGTAAATAGATTAATTGTGATTGTTTCAGGTTTTATTGTCAAATTTCCTTGGCTAATAAAGCCATAGATAATGAAGCTGGCAGAAGAAATGCTTTTCTAGAGTTTTCAAGGTCAATATGTCAATTAAGATCCATGGGCTAATTCATTAGTACTGGAAAAAAATGAACATGCTGAGCAATAGGAGATTGCAAGTCTGAGATATCAAATATCTCATGTATTGACTTATGACAGCCTCAAGTTCTCTCTTTTGTGAAATGATTTAGAGGGGCAAATTACTTTATCACTAATTTGACAAAGATGAGGCTTTTTAAAACTTCATAATATAATATAGGATCAAAGATACTGCATCATATAAGTCAGTAAACCATGATACATATACTCAGTCAAATTCTCCAAATACATATGTTTTCCATGTCATTTAGCAGCAGCATGAATTTGTTTTATTCATTCATTTGACAAAGATTTAAAATTTAATGAATATGTACTCTGCACAAAGTTCTATGTTACTCATGTGGGAGAGAAAAAAAAAGGTATCCACAGTCTTAAGTCTCAAATACCCTACAGAAATTGATATTAAATTAAACACACAGTTGTTAATTAAAGCTAACATAAGTGTCATAAAAGGAAATTCATGCAAGAGCTAATAACATACAATTGTTTTCATATAGTACCTTCAAAATAAAAAAAACATGTAGTCTGAACATATCCATGGAATAATTTATCATTAATTTAATTAATATTATTAATTTAATAATTAAATATAATTGAATATGTATTCCTTGAGAACCTACTATATTCCACTCATTCTGTGGGGGTTAAGGATACAAGAAAATTGTAAAATGTAATTGGAGAAACAGACATATGCACAACAGAATGCTAAAAGCTACAGAAGCATAGATAAAAGAGTGGTCCTTGAAATTTAAAAAAAAAAAAAAAAGAATACTTTGGATAGAGAACTCATTCATTCATTTACTAAAATATTTATTGAACATTTATCATTTTTCCAACATGGTGCTTGTTGTTACGGATTTAGTTCAATAAAATATAACCCCTGTCTTCACTTTTTAGAGCAGTAGTATAAACCAGAGTAGCTTTGCCCTCAGGGAACATATGGTAAAGTCTGGAAATGCTTTTCTTTCTCACAACTGGGAAGGGGACACTGCTGTCATCTATTAGATGGAGGCCAGAGATAATGGTTAAACATCCTAAAATTAAAAAAAAAAGAGCCCCCATAATAAATAATTAAACACTCAAAAATACCGATAGTGTCAAGACAGATAAACTCTTGAGAATCACAGAGAAATAAGCAATCAATTACAATGCAGTATTATTAGTGATGAATGGGCTATGTTTTAAAAGACTAAGGAAAGTAAAGGATAGATTGTAACATGTCAAGGAAAGTAGGCAAGAAAAATCATTTGACTAGGTGAGCTATTATTGCAAATAATGGTGAGATACTGGAAATGAAGATGGCAAGATTAATAAAGAACTGATACAAGAGGGTATTTGAAAGATAAACTTAATGTATTCAGCAATTATATAATGAAAGTTTGGGAGGAGAAAGAACTGAAGGAGATGGAAGAGTCAATGATTTCCTTAAAATTAGTTTCCTTTTGGTGGTAGGTTAAGTGGTGTTAACATTAACATACATTGGAACAAAGGAGAAAGACAAAATTTTGAAAGATATTAATAATAATAAAAAATAATACTTACATGTTATATGTCAGAGAGTATGTTTGTCACAGCAAACTATTAAATTTGTTATAACCCTTGATAGGGAGATAGAGCTATTTAAAGTAAATACTGTTACCTCTAATTTTTAAGACAGGTTTATTTATATTAAATAAATTGTTCAAGGTCACATTGCTTATTAGTGTCAACATCCAGAGTCCAACTGAGATTTATCTTCTAAAGCTAGTGTTGTCAACGTCCATGCTCAATTTAATAAGTAAGGAGAGACTATAGACAATCCAGGTGGAGTTTTCAGTTTTGATCCAGTTTGCCTGGGTTCTTCAAAAAGCAAAACCTGGCATAAAAGCCTGTATATTACCCATTTATTAGGGAGGATAATTCCAGAAAATCAGAAGTGAGGAGAAATTTGGGAGAGTCAAGATTTAGAAAGAGCAAATAATATTTATTTAAGATTTGATCTCTTGATTGTAGGACAGTCTTCTAAGAGGCCATTAACTATTGCATTTCAGGATAGTCCATGCAGAGGCTGAAAGGGAGAATATTCACTAACTCTCAACAACCTTAAATGTTTTCTCCAAAAGCTTTAACTTTCCTGCCCTTCCTAGATTGTTCATGCAAAGATACCAAGTGGGCCTCAGGAACAAAAGAGATGTCTTGGGGCAGGAGGCAAGAAAGATTCAGCGTGAACAGAAGATGAGGCACTGAACCTCACAAAATCATAAGGAAGCTAATGCAAAATAAGAGGCCAAGTCCCTAAGACAAGTACAATTGGGAGCGAAAAGAGTGTAAGAAATAGCTGAGATGTCTGGTCTCTAAATATTATCAGCTTTGTTGCTCTTTTATTTCCCATTCTGGTGTCTTAATTTCTACAAAATGGAGAAAATCATAGTATCTATCCAGGAGTGGTGTGAGAATTAAAAGATTTAATATATATCAATCGCGTAAAACAGTAACAACATAAACACCAACTGCATTTATCATTTGTTACTAATATCATCACCATCATTGTTGTTGAGAAGGAGAAAGTCAGCCCTTTTGTATTTAGGAACTGGCTGATGTTAACAGCACTGCCTGGGTGTTGTTAGAAGCTATCCTGGCACTTAAAGCTAAGAATATAATGTTCTTTTGTTGAAGATAATCTCACAGAAAACCTGAGGATCCAACAATGTCACTCTGTGATCACTATTAAGTGAGACAAAAAACAAAAGCTCAATTTATCAAATAGGGAGTACAATAGTCAATATTTCAAAGAGTATTTGAGAAAATGGGTAAAATAAAAGACAGATTATGTTGGGTAAATTGATGAGTCGGAGATGGGGAAATCATTTTTAAGGTATGGATGTGAATAGGACAAAGATGGAAATTTAACTTGAGGGAAATGTAAGGTTGTAGGAGAGGTTACTTATGATAGGGAGAAGCAAACATTTTTAGTTCATTTTAAGAAAGGGTCTGTGGGAAAGAAGTACTTGCAGATCCTAGAAAGTGAAAGGAAATTTGATGCAGTAAGTTCCTACGGAGCATAGAAGAAAGAGATACCAAGAACATGGTTAGAGAATTAATCTTGAAAAGGAAAAGGTATTCAGTCTTGGAAATCGGAGGAGAAAGGGAGATAGATCCTAGAATTGCTGATGTGAAGGATCTGTGATAGTAAAGAGAGGCAGCTAAGAAATTTTATCACTGTTGATTTGTTTTCTCAGTCAGGAAATAATCCAAGACATCTGTTGAGGGTAAGGGTTAGCAGTTTGGAAACAAAGAAACAATCACAACAAAAAAGGGAACTGAAGCCAAAAGATAGGGGGGGAAAAGGTATCAGACATTATTAAGAATGCAGTTAAGACTTTTCTTTTCATGGGTGGTGGCAAGAGTGGGGAGTACACTGCAAGTACAAAACTATGTGGTGCTGCCTGCCCACCCCCCAAATACCATACTCCTACCCTCCATCCAGGCAAATATTTGCACCTAATCATGTTGTGGCCAAGTTTCACTTCTAGTACTTTGTGTCTCAGCTGAAGACGATGGAAGTCTTCAGGGAAGGTTGTCTACTGTGGACAGGTATTTAAGAAATCTACCTTGAGGGTGAAGAACTTTGGCACCTGACTGTACTATGTCTCCGGCAGTGGCACCCACAACATATACTGGGAGGACCAGGCACTGAACCTGGGCCCACTCGATCCAGATCATGATGATAGAGGAGACTGCAGCCAGCAAGTGCCCACCAGCAACCAAGCAGTTCCACAACTCCAAGACCAAGTTCTCACTGCCCTGCCTGGTCCCAAGTTGTCAAAATAAGTTATGCTTCACCACCAAAAGACACAACACCTTCTTTTACACTCAAGGCTTCCTCAAGCCTAGGTCTGCCCAAAACAACTCGTTGGCAAAACCAGAAAAGAGAGAGAGAGAGAGAGAGATAATGCAGTTAAGTCAGATTTTATATTCATAACCCTAATGGACCTCATCAGCAAGGCTTTGTAATGTTTCTCTAGAAACATTCAGCAGCTGAAATGAAGAGAAGACAAATCAAATGCTGTTCTCAATGGCAAGTTCTCTGTAGTGGAAGGTTAGTTAAGAGGAACAAAAAAAATAAGTCTGAAGAATGCAGAGTTGAAATGAGTGATGAATGTGTCCAGGTTAGATAACAGATAAACAAAGCCAGCTACAAACTCCCTCATTAAATGGAACTCAAAGTTCTAGGTCACTGAAGGTGTAGGATGAAGCAGGCAGGTAGAGATGCAGTGTGGGGAGGAGGAATGCTGGCTAGGGTCAGTAGCAGCATCACTGAGGAAATTTGAAAGTTGGAGGGATAGAAGGTTTCAGATGAAGAGTTTAAGATTTTGGAAACTGAACAGTTGTAAAGGATAGTGAGATATATACAACAGTCTAGAAATTTGTCCTTGAAGTTGGGCTGCGCGTGGAGGGAAGTAACTAGAGAAGAGTTCCAAGACCCTAGCGGCCAGAAAAAGTATTTCATGTTAATAGGAGATAAACTGTAAAGATCACTAAATATTAGTTATCCTATTTTCTCAGGGAAAATAAGATTCCTAGTATACTATAAAAAGAAGGAAGAAGAAGAGAACTCCTTTAATGTTTCATATTATAATTCAGAAAATTTACACTATTGTATAGTTTCATTAAGCTGCAGTGAGAGGGGATCCCTGGTGGCTCAGTGGTTTAGTGCCTGCCTTCAGCCCAGGGCATGATCCTGGAGTCCCGGGATCAAGTCCCACATCAGGCTCCCTGCATGGAACCTGCTTCTCCCTCTGCCTGTGTCTTTGCCTCTCTCTGTGTGTCTCATGAATAAATAATAAAATCAAATCTTAAAAAAAAAAACTGCAGTGAGAATTTTTTTATAGAAAGCTCATATGCTACATATATACATTACCTTCTGAAGAATATACCAAATAGATTTGTTTGTGACCACAGAGACCACACACATAGAAAAGGCCTCACCTCACACATTTACTACAGCTTCTAGAAAAGAGCTCAACAAATTGCTGGTATCTACTGATACAACTTTAAAAGAGATTCAAAAGATTCAAGAAACTACATTGTTAAAAGAATGGTATATAATTCTTGTGCTGCTTTTTTATGTATGAAATTCTTAGTAGAAAAAGTAACTGGATAAATCTGATAACCCTAGTAAATATTTGGTACGCACACTGAAGTTTTATTTAGCCCTGAAAAGAAGTTCAGTATTCTCATTGCTAGTGAAATTTTAAAGAACGATTCATGAATGAATTGTTCTTCCATAATGTCTTGTATTAGAGGTGATTTGGTAGGGCAAAAAGTAAAAGAAATCCATATAAATATGGATTACTTGATATAAATAAGAATGTACTGTCCATCTATATTATGAGACATTCAGTCATATTTCTACAGAGAAAAGTTACCTGATTACATCCGTGAAAAATGCATATGTGTTAATTCTTAACTTCTTAACTTTATTGAGTTACACATTATTTTAAGGTTTGCCTTTTTCCTGCTGCTGATCATACACACTAGGAGGAATAGTCAGAACCACTAAAATAAGATGGCAGAGAAATGCCATAAAAATATTTAAATAGGATATATTGGAAACAATTTGTGTCTTTTGGGCAGTCTTACTGTGGTATGTAAAATATTCTTTTACAAAGTAGGTGATTTTGAGTGGTGTTTACAACTACAAGGAAAAGTCAACATTTCTTAATTTAACTTTTCTCGAATCCCCAGGCAATATTATAACTGACTCATTTAGCTCATCTGAATTAATTTTTAATAAGCTATCAAAGGATGGACCAATTTTCTTTAGTTTCTCCTGGGAATTGGATATAATTAAATGAAGGTACAATGCTACCTTCTAAGGATATTTTTTGGTTAATTTTTGAGACTTTTTACTTCTGATACATCTGTACAGATACTTAGATCTGTATTCCATTCTGACATTCTGACTCCAACTCCACATGGATGATACTCCTATACAGATACTTGGACCTATATTACTCTGACCCCAACTCCACTATGGATGATTAAGAGTTTTGCTTACAAAAAAAAAAAAAAAAAAAAAAGAGTTTTGCTTACTTCCTTCAATATCAAATATGAATAACTTTTAATTCACTCATGATTCACCTGTAAAGTCAAGAACCTTGTCAGTTACTACCTAGCATTATACTCCGTTTTATTCACAATCAATTAATTTATTGATTTCTTCATATGTAAGTGATGAGGCTGAGTTTTATGTTCTTTGCAATTAACTTTTATTTTGGTTTTGGTGTTTATTAGATTTCAATCCTGAAATCCTTTCTCATATCTCCCAACTTCCACATATCTTTTGGGATAATCAAAAATTATGAATATGTCATGTTTGAGAATCTAGAATTCTGCATGCAATATAACAGTCTCTAATCATGTACAGCTATGGAGCCTTTGAAATGTGTCACTAGTCTGAACTGAGATGTGCTATAAGTTTAAAATACAAAGCAGGGATCCCTGGGTGGCGCAGCGGTTTGGCGCCTGCCTTTGGCCCAGGGCGCGATCCTGGAGACCCGGGATCGAATCCCACGTCGGGCTCCCGGTGCATGGAGCCTGCTTCTCCCTCTGCCTGTGTCTCTGCCTCTCTCTCTCTCTCTGTGACTATCATAAATAAATAAAAATTTAAAAATAAAATAAAATACAAAGCAGATACTGATGTATTGTATGAAATAGGTAAAATACCTCATTAATTTTTATATTGGTTAGATGTTGAAATGGTAATATTTTTATGTATTTGCTAAAACTATTGAAATAATTTTACCAATAGTATGTATAGTATAGTAGTATGGCTATAAAATTTTAAAAATTACATTTGTGATTCACATTTCCACTTCCCATTATAACTTTTTTAGACAGTACTGCCTTAGAACAAAGTTTGAAATTAGTACTCTCAGTAAATGTTCGATCCTACAAAAGAAAGCCGATATGGATAATGTTCTAGGGAAACCCTAATATTTGCTCCACCACTTCTCATGGGTTTTGGTCATTCTTTCTCTTTGAAAATAACCAAGATTTTAAAATAGCTGTTGAAAGGTATGGATTGACAAGAACCAAGTTATAATGTGTTTCAGAGTGCAACCCAATAATTATAGTCTTTCTACTGCTTACAACATAATGTGTTGTTCTGTACCTGTAACATTTAAAATAGCTAATAAAGTATGAAGTTGAATAGAACTTCTGCATTTTCTAATTCTAGCATTCTTTAGACATTAAAATGGTTATGTAAAAGCAGACAAAATTAAAAAAAAAAAAAAGAAAAAAGCTATGGCTCTCACATATTTGCTGTTTTGGTAAAAAATGTGCTGTGATTCCCTCTGCAGCATTTTAGAAGTACCCCACTGCTGAATGCAGTGAATGATTCAGTATTCCTCTCGCCATGAATAATTCATAGAGGAAGCACCAAATACCAAATCTGTTGGGTTATATGATGTTTACAATGGCTTTTAAGAGTTATTCCCATTGCTCTATTTCTTACTATTATCTTTGTGGGAGGACAATTATTATGATGGACATAAAACCTGAAACAGTTAAATTATACTACAAAATACTCCATAAAGTTTAACTACAACATGGAATAACTTCTCTATTTCTCTAAGTACAATGACTGACCTTGGGATTCATAGAGATATCAAACCTCTGTTTTAAATAGGAATTTTTTCAAAGTATGGTAATTCTAGCTTTGTATTTACAGATGGCATATTATGATTTTCAAAAATTATTGACTTTTGTCAACTCTGTTTCTTTAATCTTCCTCTCATTTTTATTTCCTTTTAATCATCACTAGTATTCCTTTATAACAAGTTACAAATAAGAGAATGGAAATATTTTATTTCTTTTGATTTGATTTTATTTTTTTAAAGACTTATTTGAGAGAGGGAAAGAGAGAGGAGGGGGAAGGGCAAAGAGATAAGGAGCGAGAGAATCTCAGGTAGATTCTACACTGAGCATAGAGCTCCCACATGGGGCTCAATCTCACAACCCTGAGATCATGACCTAAGCTGAAACCAAGATCTGTCACTCAACTGACTGAGCCACCCATGATCCCTTGTTTTGATTTTATAATAGAAATAATACCAGGTTTCAAAAAGAATCTTTAATGTCTAAAACTTTCTAGTTGTCTAGTCTTTGATCTATCACATATGTCAATGAGAAATTACCACTTCCAAAGCTAATTTCTTACTCCTGGAGCCATGAAGGTCTCAATTTCTTTTTTAATACTTATATGATATTAACTTATCTGTAATGTATACCCACTGATACTAATTTACATTAGAACTATGAAAAACAAGTATAATCTTTTTTCCATGTAAGTTGAAGTACTTTCTCAACATTTTTTAGCTCTTTATATTACCGTAGTAGGTAATCTCATTCATATACATTTGTAAATTATATATACACATCTTGGAACATTTCTCTCTGTGCTTTAGTTCCATTAAACTTTTTATTTGCTATCCAACACTTAGCTGTCTCATGAACATCTCAAACTCCATGCATTGAAAATTAAACCTCTATGCCCAAATTTGATGAGTGACTATACTCAGAATGGAATCATCCTTAGTATCAGCTTCTTCTTCACCTCCCATATCCTGTCAATCACCATGTCTTATCAATCTCATCTCCTAACTACTTCTTAAACCAATGATTCCTCCCCAGGTCTCCAACCCCCCAACTCTCCGGATTAATTTCTATTATATCTCACCCAGATGAAGGTAATGGTTTTCTAAATGATCTCCCTGCATCCATTCCTGATACTCTTTGTTCATCTCAGAGTAATCAAAGTGTTTAATTAAATAAGATGAAGTAACTCCCTGCTCAAATTTTTGCATTGTCTTTTCCAGTAATTTAGATAAAGCTCAAAAGACATAATAGTGGCTGACCATTTGGTACTAATTCTGGGTTCTGCTTACTATACTTTTGCTTAATTTATTACCCTCACAGTTCAAATATCAGGAAAAAGACTTTTTCCCAAGAGAGCCTTCCCTAACCTCACTGACCACTGTCCATTCCCTCATTACAATTTGCTGATCATACCATGTATCTCAACTTCCTGGCATTTAATCTTGTGATTCCATATTAATTCTGAAAGAAGGAATAAAACAGTACATTAAAATTAACCTTTAAAGTACTTAAAATGTTTATGTCTATATCTAAATTTTAGCCACTGGTATATATTCATATTTAACAATGATTCACAGAAACAAAAATTCAAAGATTAATTACACACCCAAATCCAAAAAGCACAGACACACTAAATCACTATAATTCCAGGCAGCATAGAAAATGTACACCATTAGCCAAAAAAATACTATAATTTCTATGGAGAAAGGAGATATTTATTTTCAAGACTACCATTTTAATAGAGTTGTAAGTGAAGGAGAGAACACTACTCTGAATATAGTCAGAGATAAAATATATATTACAACCTTTGTTACATCAGAAGCTCTATTAGGCAACCATATCTGCTTCTGCTTGTGGGTTGGCTACACTACAGATAATGTGATAGGATTGCCTTAGGGGATATCATATTTTCCCATAAAGTCATTTTCACGAATAGATATTTCAGGTGGATAGAAATTAAAAAACAAAAAGCAAAGAAAAATGTCACTTTCTCAGCGGGCACTTTCTCAGATGGTCACTAATACATTTGCTTTAAAATACAGAATAATCTGGGAAACCATCAAAAGTAACCATCTGTTAGAATAGTCCTAAAGGGGTACATTTTATTACAGCCAAACTTCAGTGCTGACCCAACAGAATCTGAGAATGGGAGTGGCAGATGGCTGCTGGAGACTACATTTTAAATAACTTTGTTCTAACCTGTGGATATATAAGAAAGTATAAGCAGGAAAAAAGAAATAGAGATAAACAGGCATTTGTTGCATTTACTTTGACACAATGAAGGATGTAAGTTATTCTTTAAAAATCCTGATATTGGACATCAGGGTGGCTCTAATGTCCACTGGGTGGCTCAGTGGTTGAGTATCTGCCTTTGGCTCAGGAATGATCCTAGGGTCCTGGGATTGAGTCCTGAATCAGGCTCCCTGCATGGAGTCTGCTTCTCCCTCTGCCTATCTATGTCTCTGATTCTCTCTTTGTGTCTCTCATGAATAAATAAATAAAATCCTTAAAAAAAATAAAAAAAAACTGTTATGGACTGAATTGTGTCTCCTCAAAATTCCTATGTTGAAGTTCTGGCCCTCAGTGTTACTATTTGGAGCGGGGTCTTTCACGAGATAACTAAAGTAAATGAAGTCATAGGGTGAGCCTTAATACAACAGGTCTAGTGTCCTTTTAAAAAAAGAACTCTCTCTTTCTCTGTGTCTTTCCCTGTCAACAAAGACACAGAGGAGGCCATGTGAAGACACAGTGCAAAGGTGACCCTCACAAGGAGAAGGGGCCTCAAAGAAACCAGATTTTCACGGTTCAATCTGCCTTCAGCTCAAGTCATGATCCCAGGGTCCTGGGATCAAGGCCTACATTGGGCTTCCTGCTCAGTGGGGAGTCTCTCCCTTCCCCTGCTCGTGCTCTCTCTCTCTCTCTCTCTCAAGTAAAAAAAAAGTTAAAAAAACACAAAAATCAAATTTGCCAATATCTTGATAATGGATTTCTAGACTCCAGAACTGTGAAGGGATGAATTTCTGTTGCTTAAATCATCCAGTCTGTGGTGTTTTGTTATGGTAGACCCAGCTGACTCATACACTATAATATCTTTAGAGGACCTTAATTCTTTGGTTTGTTTCTTTGGTTTGTCTATTCTTGGAACAGACCTGTGATAATTTGAACAAATCCATAGTTTTGAGCAAATCTATGAATATAATTACATAAACTTTTTGATGTGTCAAAATTATGTTCACCCCCAAAGAGTTTTTATGTCATCTCAATTTTATGTTGAACTAATATTCAATACATTATCAAAATACAATAGTAAATCTGAAATTCTAGAAAATATGTGGCAATAAAAGCTTACCTTAGACTACCTTTCCAATAATTAATAATTACTTGTCCCTAGCAATATCTGTACAGATGTTATGTAGCTTGGACAAGGTCAAGTTTTGCAAATGATATCTTTGGCAAAAAGTGTAAAGTAGCTATTAAGTATGAATGCTAATTTTAATTATTTTTTATTCAAAGAATGCCTACAGTCTCCATAAAACCTCAAAGTCCTAGTAGATCTTAGAACTGAACTGGATACTGAAAAAGATACTAAAAAGCAATAAAAAATAAGGCAAATTACATAAACGTGCAATTAACAAAATTCAGAATGAATGAGTAATACATTTATTTTAAAAGTTCTTTTCTTATTTACTAGAAATATAATACAAATTAAAATATGACATGATTTTTGCCTAGTCAACATTTTTTTAAAAATTTAGCCTTTAATATTTTTAACACAAAGTAGCAAAGTAGAGGAGAAGATACAGGAATTTCCCATATGCCCTAAGGCTCCCCATACATACAGCCTTCTCCTTTATCAACATTCTCTTACAAAATGGTACACTTGTTACAACTGGCGAACCTACATGGACACATCACAATTATTCAAAGTCCACAGTTCACATTTTGGTTCACTCTCGGATAAATATTCTATGGGTTTGAAAAATGTATATTGACATATATCCATCATTACAGTATCATAGAGTATTTTCACTGCCCTAAAAATCCTCTGTGATCTTCCTATTCATCCTTCCCTACCCAAAATGCCTGGGAACCACTGATCACTTTATTGCCTACATAAGTTTGGTTTTTTCACAATATCATATAGTTGGAATCATACTACATAGCCTTTCCAGATTGGCTTCTTTCACTTCGTAACATGTATGTTTGTTTCCTCCAGGCCTTTTCTATGGCCTGATAGCTCTTTTTTTTTTTTAAGTGCTGAACAGTATTCTACTGTCCACATGTAACAGCATTCGTTTAATCATCACACTGAAGGACATTTAGATTGCTTTCAAGTTTTGCTGGATACTGAGTAAGATTGCTACAAACATCCATGTGCAGGTTTTTGTGTGGCCATAAGACTTTCACATAAACTGTCAACTCCTTTGGGTAAATACCAAGTAGCAGATTGCTAGAAATTGTGATTAGTTTTGTAAGAAAATGCCAAATAGTCTTCCACAATGGATGCATCATTTTGCATTCCTAACAGCAATGTATGAGAGTTCCCATTGCTCCACATCCTTACTAGAGTTTGGTGCTGTCCATATTTTTGGATTTTGGCCATTCTAATAGGTGTGTAGCAGTACACTGTCTTCATTTGTAATTCCCTGATGACATATGATGTGAAGCAGCTTTACATATGCTGATTTGCCATCTGTGTATCTTCTCTGATGAGGTATCTCTTAAGGTCCTCTTTCTGAGTTGTTTTCTTATTGTTAAGATTTAAGTGTCCTTTGTATATTTTATACAACAGTTCTTTATCAAATACATCGTTTGTAAATATTTTCTTCCAGGGCTCAGCTTGTCTTCTGATTCTTTTGACATTACCTTTCATGGAGCAAAAGGTTTTAATTTTTATTTTAATCCAGTTTGTCATTTATGTCTTTCATGGATTGTACCTTTGGTATCGTATCATTACCAGTTAGCATTTTCAAGTTTGTTTTCATATATAAGCATATATATTAAAAATGATCCAATTTGTAAAAATTAATTTACATAACTCCTTATAATTTTGTTTTAAAATGGAAAAAAAAGAACAACATACCCAAATTCTGTGGAAATTTTAAATATATTACAGTATATTCAAAGAGTGAAATATCATGTATTCATTAAAATGATTCTGAAAATGTTCTATGATAAAGAAAATCTTCTCTAATAAAATTTTAAAGTAAAATGCAAAAAAGCCAGGGGTACCTGGGTAGCTAAGTCAGTTGAGTGACCAACTCTTGGTTTTGGCTCAGGTCAAGATCTCAGGGTCATGAGATTGAGCCTTCTGACAGGCTCTGCTCAGCAGGGAGTCTGAGAGATGCTCTCCTCCCTCTGCCTCTCCCTTAAATAAATAAATACATAAATAAATATTTTTAAAAATGTGAAAAGAAATGTGATATAAACTAAATTTAAATTAAAAAATTGATATTCATGCAAAAGTTATAATAAAATATACAAAATGTTTTCTCTGAATAGTAGGCTTATGAATGCTTTCAATATTATTTTCTTTGACAATTTTATTTTCAAATTTTCCAAATTTTTTATTATAGAAATACAAAAGAAATTTACTCTTTAAAAAAAAAACAGATTTAGGACAAACCAGATGAGATAGTATTCTCTAGGTTATTACTGGGTTTATATATTGAAATCTATGAAAAATGCTGATGATATTACTGAGATGTAAACTTTAAGTAATCCCCCAACTTTATCAAGTCTATTTTCAGGGAGAAGGAAAACCAAAAATTCTAATTATATTAAATATTTGGTCACTGTAGATCCTTAAATTCTCTGAAACTTCTACACCTGACCAATTCTTTTGTTTCAACATATTTAAACACATACATTTTGTTTGTTTCAAATACATTAATATATAAATACCAGCAACATAGAACAAACAAAATATTTTTCATTATGTACCAAAATTGGGCAAATTTAATTTAAGTTTCTCAGTTCCCAGGTAAAGGATCTATTCATTTGCTTATCAGTTCTTGAGAGTTTAAGTGTAGTGCATGACATTTTCTAAAATTCTCAGCTTCAAAATCCTGTCCTCAACACTAAACGAGTAAATCTTCGGGAGGTAGTTTTTAGGGAGTAATAACTACTCTAGGCAAACCCAATCTAAAAACACATCAAGACAAAATTACACAAATTAAAAAGAAAGATAAATTATAAATACTATATGCACATACCCACTACAGTGCTCTAGAGTCATCTTTAATGAATTATGTTTTCTTAAAGTTCAAGTAATATATTCCTAAATTTAAGGTAGATCAGATACTAAAATAAATAGTTTGTTTCATTCACCTTATTATTTACATTTCAATCTTTTCCAACAAGCAGTTAAAATAACTTTTAAAAACTGACAATTCTAATTAAATATTGCACAGTTGCCTAATATGCTAAATAAAACAGTCCCTGAGGCCCATTCAACCTCCTTTTAAGAATAGTAGATAAACTCCAGTACTTCCTCAGAGCTGAGTCTCCACATCTATTTTCTTTCAATTTTAACCACACAGTCAATGTTGCCTTATCTTCCTTTACATTTGTTATGAAATCTTCTGCCACTTTCTTTTCCCTTTCTTGTTGAAGTTGTCAGATTCTATATTTTCCCTTCAGTATTTCACTCAGCCTTAATGAAAATTAACCTCACAGTCAAAATAAAATGGAGCTTAATGGAAGAAAAGAAGAAGGTAATAAGTTTATAAGAAAACTGATGCCATACCTAGGAAAATCAGTGTCAAAAGCTGTGATCATGTTATCACTTGATGATACAACATCATTAACACGGCTGATGTAAAGTTACCCTGAGTATAAGTAATTGTGTCTGAGAGAACACAGGTGTGAGTGTACATACCACCCACTGGATTTCACTCCGAATCTGTGAAGGTCATATGTTGTCATCACATTTCAGGACCTGATACCAAAATAGCAGCACCTTTGATGATAAAAGATAAGGCTGCAGCATGAACGGAAAACCAATCACCTTCTTTATAATGCAGAAAGCTCACACTGCAAGGCATTTCCATTCTAATAGAAAAACACTTCACACATTCCACAGATCAAAAGATATTTGAATCCCTCATATCTGATATTTCATTTCATGTTCCAGGCTATTCTCCTTTCTCTCTCTCTACCTCTTCCTTCACTCCCCTTCCCTGTTCTCTCCTCCTTAACCCTTGACCACGTTTCCTTACTAAATCACACCACAAGCAATAGTTTCAACTTTGCCTTAATCAAATACACATAAACCAATCACACTGATTAAATGATTGAGCACCAAAGATTTACAAGAGGCTCTGTAGAAAATAAAACTATGGATATAACATCTATAGTATAGTTTACATTTTCAAAGTTGCAAACTTTCTGTTTATTCACTTTTGGTTCACTTGATTATGTTTTGCAAACTTGAAGTTCAGGAAGCCAAATAAAATCCACAAGAGATTTTAGGGCCCAATAATAATCTGGTGTTTAAATTGAACTTTTCCTAAACAATTTAAAAATACACAAATAAAAAATAATAATCCATATCTTTCTCTAGTTTTCTGGAATTCAGAAATAGTTGATTCTGGAATTAATTAGTTTGGAAATTATTTTGTATCATTGATCATGATATAGTAAGCGTAAATTCTATTAGCTTGTCTGAGTGTAGTATGATCTTTTTTTTTATTTTTTAAAAGCAATATCTTCACTGAAGTAATTCTATTTGTGGCCATAACATTTAAGAATCTGAATCTTCAGTTTCCATTAGCTTATTTATTAATCAGTCATGTCTGTCCATTCTTCAAGGCCAAATTATTCTAGGCTCCTTTATAAAACTACCCAGGTTATTCTAAATCTATCATGTAGTTACTAATATATATTATTCTATTTATCCTAGTTTTGGGAAATATTCATCCCCTACTCTCAATACATGTGGTTCCCATGAAACAGATTCCATTTGTAGTTACATGCCTGGCATGTGACTTAAACCTGGCCAATACAATCCTCACATTTCTCTGCCTTAGTGATTGCCTCAAGAATGAGTACATGACCTTATCAGAACCAACTGAACAGGTTTTACTAATATTTCTTATGCAGAATTTATCTACTTTCTCTGCAGTAGTTGTCTAGTTGTAACCAACTTGCAAACACAAGGAGTATGTCTGTCTGAGAATGGAACTAATATGAAAGAGATCTAAGATCTACAGAGTAAACAGATTAAGGACATTGTTTGATCCTCTGACTCAAGCAGCTAATGAGTTTATATGTATTGCTAAAAATCTCAGTTTCCAAGGATAATGATTTTGCCTTTTGTTTGAACCAATTTAGGTTAAATTTTCTGTACCTTGCAACCAAAAGTCTTAATTGACACACAGCAATGAATACTGTTACTTCAGATTTCCTGTAGAAATTGAAACTGTACAAATTGTCATTTAATAATATACAGGGTAAATTATTTAGTACATATTAAGGAATGCTTGTTTTTAATCTCTCTGATAGGATTTAATTTCTACAAGGAAAATTTTATAATTAGCCATGTTCTCCTGTATTAAAGGAAAACTGAGACACATTAAATTTTTCAAAAGTTTATTTGGGTATACTTCAAATGGAATCACATAGGCCAACCAAGAATAGTTGGAAGTATTCCACAGAGAGAAGCTGGGGGCAAGGTTTTCATAGAGAAGACAGTGAAGCAAAGCAATTATTTGATTGGTTATAGCTTAAGCAGTTCTAATTTGGGAAAGCCTTGGCATCTGTTTGTGATTGGTTGTTGTCAGGTTTCATTTTCTTAGATTCGAGTGTATTGACTCTGGCATAGGTTTGGTTTGCTTACATAGATTATTGAGGCATTAGAGCCACCTCAATCTAATGGCTTCCTTCTTTAAATATTTTAACATCAGCATATAGTCTCCATAAATTTAAATTTGAATATAACACATAGGGACAAAAACACGCCTTACTGAAGCCAAGTTCTGTTAAGGATACTTCTAATCTGACATTCTCACCTTAACTACAATAGTAAGAGAGAAAAGGGAGGCTACCAGTTCAAATATCTTTCTTAATTATCACAGATTATTTAGGAGTGAATTTTATCACAGTAACAACATAATTAAGAATGACAGAATTCCCTAACAGGTTATTTTATTTAATTTATTGTGGTACTTAACTTAAATCATAATTATATGGATTTTCATGATAAAAAGTCAGCTTCTCATATAATTTCTCAGTACCTTGAGCAGTGGAAATCTTTACATCAGTCTAAGGGTTGTTTTTGAACTTATCAGGTCAAAATTTCCTTCTATTCACCTACTTAATGATATTTTGTTACTCTGGGTATTACAATAATCATTTATGCCAGTCTGTGTTGAGAAGTCACTCTATGTATTTGGTCTAAATTACTAATTGCATAAATGTCTGTCTGCATGCACTATTTGTCAAAGTTGACTGTTTAGGTAGAGTCTTTATCATTGGTTTCTACATTTTTCTAATGCTTTTGAACAAATGTCTTCTGTTTTTTTATTTGAGATAAAAATTTATTTGAGATTTATTTGAGAGACAGAGAGAGTGAGCACAGGATGAAGGAGCAGAGGGAGATGGAGGGAGAATCACAAGTAGACTCCCCTCCCCACTGAGAGCAGAGCCCTATACAGGGCTCAATCACCATGACCCTGAGATCATGACCTGAGCCAAAATCAATAGTTGGGATGTTCAACCGACTGAGCCACCCAGGCACACCTCAAACAGATTTCTATCTCAGGTATTATCACTTAGGATTTCTTGTTCCTAATTAGATACCTGTGAATGTGGTAAAAGGTACTGTGTCTCCACCCCAAAACCCCATCTTCTCAGTTCTCTGATTACACAGCAACATTTTTCCTAACTCTTCCTTCAGTTGCTTCAGTGATTTGACTTTATACAAGCCATGTCATTTTTAACCAAAAAAAGCCTTCCTCCTGGATAAATGCAGATCCAACCGAGAGCCAAAAAACCTAGATATCAAGTTATTTTCTATTAATCACATTAAGCATATTCCCCACCTCAAAGTTACAAGCTTTTTGTTTTTATTTAAATACTGTAAGATATGTGTTCACCAGAGTCTTACACTTAAGATATACTCAATGATTATGTTGACTGATAAGAAAAACCATTGACTGATAAGGGTAATGGGCACCATTCATTTTTCATTCTCAGTTTTCTAAATTGTGTCATTCAACATAAGTCTCATTATAGGAAGTATATTAAGTATAGATCTATTAGCTGAAATAAGAATTTACAGGGTGATGATCAGTAATTCTATAAATTACTAAATTCAATTGAATACAGGTGTCAACACCTAATTAAGAAGGTCATCAACTCAACAAGAATTATGCTACCATCTTCACTGTTTATTAATAACTTCTCAAAGAGCAGCTCTTCACTCCAGGTTCTACACTGAATCCATGCTTTGAATACAATTCCTAATCCAAGATTAATTAATTTAAACTTTACCTTTGTGTAAAACCTATCAACTACAAGCAGGCTTTAGTGGGACTATAGGTACTCAGGGACTCTACAATGCCAAAGTGTAACAGTACTGGATTTTAATATAAGAATTTATCAGAACATGTGAAAAGTCATCTTCTTTACTTGTATTTTGGTTTACCAAATTATTTAATGAAACTATTTCTCTTTTTTTTTAATTTTATTTTTATTTTTATTTATTTATGATAGTCACAGAGAGAGAGAGAGAGAGAGAGAGAGAGAGAGAGAGGCAGAGACATAGGCAGAGGGAGAAGCAGGCTCCATGCACCGGGAGCCTGATGTGGGATTCGATCCTGGGTCTCCAGGATCGTGCCCTGGGCCAAAGGCAGGCGCTAAACCGCTGCGCTACCCAGGGATCCCGAAACTATTTCTCTTGAAAATCAATTAGCCACAAAGCTTCATTGTATAACCTGTTATACACAATACCATAAGTAATAAGAATTTTAAGTTATAATGGTTACTTTTTTTGAGGAATTTCCATTATTATTTATAAATATTTTAAAACCTTTAACAACATACAATGGGATATAATAATAAATTTATTTGGTCAGCACTTCTAATGCTATGGAATGGAAATGTTGATGAAGGCTTCGAGAATGTTTTATAAAAGCAGAATACGAAATTTTAAAATTGATAAAGAACATTTTTGTAAGACACTGAAATCACAGCAACTAAAAGTGATCATAAGGAAGAAGTATCAGCACCACATCATTACAGAGGAATCAAAAAACTAACCTTAGCATCATCAGTGATGTGGATGACATAAAAAATTAAAATACAGACAGGTATTTTAGAAACATTATTTTGAAGGCAATAGATTCACAGGAATAAAAGCTTTTTCAAATTCAATAATTAGTGGGAATTTCTTTAGAAACTCTAAAGTGTAGTCTAGTTATCAGTTGTTACTATCCTCACTCCTATAATTTGGAAACCAAAACAATGCAATATTAAGTAACATGAATTTAGACCAAAAATAATCAAATAAACTTTGAACTTTAGATAATAAGAACCATAGTTAAATAGGAAGAGAACCCAAGCTAGGGAAAAAAAAAAAAAAAAAGGAGCAGATGAACATACAGGAGAAATACTAGGATACAGCAGTTTTAGGAAAACAAAAGGGAGAAAAGGACATTTCCTCCCCTGATTTTTTTCCTGCATGAGAATGTACATTTATGGCTTTATCACAACTTTTATTTTTATTTCACAGTTCTTAATAGACAAGCTAACCTATAATTATCAAAGAATGCTTAGAGTAGTTCTTCAGATAGCAGGACACTAAAAACACATTTACACTTAACAGGAGGTGATTAGTTGGTGGAACGTGTTAGAAAAGCTGCAAATCCCATACAAGTATCAGTCCTCTCATTCAGGGGTTGTTTTTCATCACTGACTGAAATATATAGTCAATTCATTAAACTTTCTTTCAAATTCTAAAATTGTTCCAGGTGAATTTTCAGGTGTTTTTCCCATCATGTCATGTACCATGGATTGGCAAAGACACAAAAAGACATGGTCACATATAAATGAATGAGCTGAAGTTTTTTGGAAATATTTACTATCCAACAGTAGTCTCTTGATAGAAAACAATGGGTTTTGGATTCAAAACTATAATAAAGAAACTTTTTTTTTTTTAGTTTATTATGTGCCAAACACCAAGGTAGACACAAACATATACTCCATCCTATGCGAAATGAAAACCAAACAAATTTACTCCAGTTGAGCTGCCATTTAGTAAAAAAATGAACGGCAGTAATAAACCAAGTACTAGTGATATGATACAGTAAGTGTTAAAGCATTCTGAAAAAAATAGAAGGGGACGTGACTATTTTGGTAAGGTGAAAAAAAGGCAAGTTGATAATTGAGTTGGATCTTAAAAAGGAGCTGTTTTCATTGTTTTGTTACTATTGTTTTAATTTTTGTTTGTCTTTTTCTTGCTGAAGAGGAGAAGTAGGTGAAGGGCAAAAGGAAACAAGTGTTAAGCTTTGGCAAAGTAAGCCCATTTCATGTTTTAGTAGCATCAAGTTTTCCATGAGATTGGAG
This sequence comes from Vulpes lagopus, assembly GCF_018345385.1. Lineage (NCBI taxonomy): Eukaryota > Metazoa > Chordata > Mammalia > Carnivora > Canidae > Vulpes > Vulpes lagopus. Next base: position 41,742,742 of record NC_054826.1, on the reverse strand, counting down.
TTTAGATACACACACACACACACACACACACAAAGGTGGTGATTGGTAATGCTGTTCTACATGAAATGGTCACTGTATCAGTCAGGGTTCTCCAAAGAAACAGAACTAATAGGATATAGACAGAATGATTAGATAGATAGATGATAGATGATAGATAGATAGATAGATGATAGATAGATAGATGATAGATAGATAGATAGATAGATAGATAGATAGATAGATAGATAGAAGATAGATAGATGATAGATAACAAAGATGAAAGAAAGAAAGAAGGAAAGATTTCTTCTAGGAATTGACTCATAAATTTTATAGGTCCACAAGTCCCATAATCTGCCCTCTACAAACTGGTATAATTGAATCCAAGTCCAAAGGCCCTTGTACTAGGGGCTTTAATATTGGAGGACAGGAAAAGGTGAACATCCTAGCTCAAGAAGAGAGTGAATTTGCCCTTTCTTTGCCCTTTTGTTCCACTCAGGCCCTTAACATATAGATAAGGTCCCCTCACATTGGTGAGAGGGCAGACTCCTCTACTCAGTCAGTCTACTGAATCAAATGCTAATCTTTTCCAGAAATTACACACTGAGAAATAATGTTTTTCTAGCTATCAAGCATTCTATAGCCCAGTTAACACATAAAATCAACCCTCATAGTCAGTTAGCCCCCAGACTTTTCACAAGTCTACAGCTGTCTTAAGTTCCAGTTTAGATATTGTATTTCCATTGATATTTTCCCTGATGCTCTAATCTAAAGCAAAATCATATCTCTTCTCCAGCTCTATCACATCACCTTATTTTACCTTCTTTGTATTTTATTTTCATCCTATATTTTCACTATAAAACTTTTGACTTCCTGATGTTTTTTGTTACTTACATATTTATTTATTCTATGCATCTTTCCACTAAAAATATAAATTCCATAAAGCAGGGTACCTATCTTTTTACTCACCGGAATATTCTGAAGGACCAACCTAGAGATGTATCTTAATATGTGCATGAGAACTAACAGATGAGCACAGAAAATTTCAAAGATCATTTAGGAGAGTGCTTATTTTAAAAATAAGCAAATATAATTCTAAGTCAATATTAAAAGCTTAAATGATTCTCCAAAGATCACAGTCTCATTCAGTAGGGGTTAATTTTCTTTTATATATAAATATATAATATTTACTCAACAAAGTAATACTAATGCATTTATTTTCAAAAATTAAAAAGATAAAGTTCAAGGAAAATGAAAGTTATTATAGTGAAAGCAAAAAAGATTTGATACTGAAAGCTTAAATTCCAAATCCTCTTTTCAAGTTTCAAAAATTAGATACTTACTAATATCTTAATGCATCAAGGAACTTTTCTCCTATCACCCCAATACCCAGTAATAAAAATCATATAATTATCTATATTAGACTACCAGCAAACTAGCTGTTCCATTAGTATCTGCCTTTAAAACTCTATAATTGTCTTTCAAGACTTCCTTTGAAGAGAGATTGGTCCCCCAGTGTTTGATGGTTTTAAAACATGTACAAGTTTTCTGACACTCCTTCCATCAGGAGGTAAAGTCTATGTTCCTTCCTTTGCTTGAATCTGGGAGGTTTGGGATTTGCTTTCAACTAATACAATGGGGCAGAAGTGACACTGTATAATTTCTGGGGCTAAGTCACAAAAACCAATGTAGCTTCTCTATTATTCATTGTAACACTCACTTGTGGAACTCTGAAATGATATGTAAGGATCTAACCATTCTGAGGAAGCTGCATTATAAGAAAGCCCAAGACACATGAAGATACCAGGTGTAGATGTACATTTGAGGATCCAGGTTAAGTTCAAGCTAATATCTAAAATGAACAACCAGATTTGTGAATGAAGACAATTCCAGGTGATGCTGGTCACTGATCCCAAGTTTTAAGTCTAAGTCTATCCAGCTCAGGCCCCAGACATCACAAAACAGTGAAGATTTATTTCTACTATGACTTTCCTAAATCCTTAACCTACAGAATCAGTGAGCATAACAAAACTGTTGTTTAAAGCCACTAAGTATTAGAGTAATTGTTATGCTGTAATTATAATCACTATACAAAGATTCTAAGTTTCATTAGCATGAACAAGAGATTCACACAAGCATGGACTGAAAAATAGAAAATCCTTCATAAGAAATCTCCATCACAAGAGCTTATCCTCAAATAACCAGATATTCACTATTAAAGAGAATTCAATGTATGCTGGGACAACTCTGACATTTGATAATTCTAAAAAGTACTTACCAGATAGGGTATTATTGTGCTTTATCAGCAAAAACTCTAGAGACTTTACATGCTTAAGGTCTTTAACTAAAACTGGGTTTGTCTTTACTTCTTACCCTAAACTGGTAATTGTGAGATAGCATATTTATCATACATATAAGTTTTACTTCTGAGTATTTCTGCTTTTAGAATAGGCCTCATAAGCATGGGAAATGACCACGTAAAACAAGCAAGTGAGCAAACAAGTGACAACAAGAGAAAACAACCTCTTTTTCATCAGAATAGTTTCAACCTAGAGAAAATGTTTTCCTAACAGTTCATATGGCTAGTTGAGTTACTTAGACCAAGGTCTGTGTGAAAAGGTATTTGGATCAGATGAAAAAATATCACTGCAGTTTGTAGTTAGAATAATTTCATTTATGAAGGTAAAAACTTATTTTTGCCCAAAGATGGTACCTGAAAAAGACATCTAAGTTTTAGTGCAGGCTGTACACAGTCATAAAGAATGAAAATTTGGTTTAACTGTCAATGTAGCTAGGTATTTCAGAAGACATTCTATGTCTCCCAAAAAATTAGAATCTTCTTTTTCTTAAATAATATAAAAATCATTAGATTTCACAGATTATTTTGTGTTAGCACGTCACTCCCAAATATTAATAGACATTGGCCATAATATAACCTCAGTATTATTTTGTCTGAAATAAGTTCTATTTGGGGACATCTGGGTGGCTCAATGGTTGAGCTTCTGCCTTTGGTTCCGGGCATGATCTCCGTGTCCTGGGATCAAGTCCTGTGTCAGGCTTCCCGTGGGGAGCTTGCTTCTCCCTCTGCCTATGTCTCTGCCTCTCTCTGTGTGTCTCTCATGAATAAATAACTAAGATCTTTAAAAAAACTATTTGGATGTTGTCATCTAAGTTAGAAAATATGCCATCTTTCATGAACATTTAATTCACTTAAATGACTAGGCTATAAATTCTCTGCAATATGTGTAAGGGATACTTGGCAATTCTATAAAACAGTGTTGACCACAGAAATAAAATGTGCCCACAAAAAAAAAAAAAAGCTGCAGACAGAATTTTAAATTTTCTGGTAGCCACATTTTAAAAAGTAAAAAGAAACTGATGAAATTAAAATTAAATTATTTTTATAATTATATATATATAATTAAAAATATATATAATTTAACATAATTTGTCCAAAATATTATCTTTTCAATATAACCAATAAAAATTTTTGGGACTTTTCTTGTATAGGCCTTTGAAATAGTTTGTGTTTTATACTAACAGCACATCTCAGTGCTAGATGTAGTGTTATTTCAAGGGTTCAATAGACATATGTGACTAGTGTTGACTAGTTGGAGAGTAAGGCTAGAGTATTACCCACAGTGGAGTAAATCTCAGGTTTTGTGCATTTTTATCCACTTCATTTTTCCCTTGATGGCAAGGTTCTAGTTATTTTAAGAACCTCAAATAATAAGTAAATATATTCTTTTATAGTAATTAAGGAATCATTTATTATTTAAAATAAACCTTTATTTCTTTCTATTAGCTTTAATTCTAAATACTGATATGCTACTTTAATTCAATATTCAGATTTAATCAGTTTTCCAAAACTGGTGACAAAAAGACTAAATGTAATAAAGGAGTAATTCTTTTGGCTGATTTATCAGCTGTGCAGAGAAATCTCTTACCACCTTCTCTTGTCCCCACCCTTCATCCTGCCAGTCACTCCATTATGCAATCCTCCTTGATTTTTTCATGTTTCATATAACTATTAACTATTTAAAAATTTTATTTAAATCAGTTTACCTGTTGTTTATCTCTGTTACTATATTGTAATACAGGTTCTGTGAGAGCAAGCAACATTTTTTTGCTCAAGCTGCAATGATGCTCATTGCTTAGAAGAGTGAATAGCACATCAGAAGTATTCAATAAACACTTGTTCATTGAACTAACAAAGATCCTCATTGTATTTTAAAAACATAGGCACTCTTTAGCATAGTTTACACCAAATTTACACCAAACAAAACAACTAAAATACTATGTAGAAAGCTTCACTTGAGAGTCCGTGAGTTCTTAAGATCATTTTAGGAAGTTGTGGAATTTTTATGGTGGTTCACATGGTGGAATGTCTCCTTTAAAAGCAAGAAATTCAGAGATAAAAGACATCACATTTCTGATTCTAGGATAAGAGAAAAGCTTATCCTTTCCCCCCAAATATCATCTATAGTCTAGTTTATACAATGCTATTAATCCAACATACAAACATGTTTCTTTCCTGTTATTGAAAAAGCCTCTCAAATTTAATTAAAGTCAATAAAGAAATTAAAAGCTTAATGAAAGCAAGAATCCTCTGAGTGTGCTCATGCTGTTATCAGCCTGTGATGTTGTAAAAGATAGGATTATGATTTCATTGCCAGACAACCAAAAGACGAGAAAGGATAACAAGAAGAGCTGTGAAAAACCTCCTGGTGAGAGAAATCTTAGAGTGAAAAACTGCTGCACTTAATCAAGTCAATGAAGAAATTAAATACAAAGGGATAGCTTCTGAACATAACCACTTATTGTTTAAATAAAAATAATTTGGAAAAAATAAGGGAAAATAATTTGACATTGACCAAAATTCCTACTCAATGTGAAATTTTGTAGGAAACTGCAGGATTGTGACCACCATCCCTTCTCAAGAAATCTCAAGAAATTACAATTGGCCTAGATCAGAATGTAAGTATTTATTTGTATTATTTCACTTTAAAAATGAGTATTATATGAACTACAGATTTTTTTTAAGATTTTATTATTTATTCATGAGGGACAGAGAGAGAAAGGCAGAGACACAGACACAGGCAGAGGGAACAGCATGCCCCACTCAGGGAGCCCAATGTGGGACTTGATCCCTATACTCCAGGATCATGCCCTGGGACGAAGGCAGGCATTCAACTGCTGAGCCACCCAGGCATCCCTGAACTGTAAATTCACTACATACTTCTAAGTTTTCACGCCCAGATTAAGATAACCCCTCATCAGTTGTTAAAAGCTTCCATAATAGTGGTCAAGAGAGAGATGTCTGGGAACAATACTGGACTTTTCCTGCTTCCCACTGCCTTCAGAAGTAGTGCAGAGGGTACCCAAGGTACCAAAAGATTCTTACCACTCCTTCCTTCTATGAGATCACCACTGTCACAGCCTTCATTCGGGTTTATTTCAGATCTCTGCCAGAAGCTTCTGACTTCACCTCTCATTTCCCACATTTTCACCACTTTAGACTCTGCACATTTCCTGTTTATTCCCTCTCTCCCTGCCTTCCACAGTTCCTAAATCTTGCCCACTGTGCTCTGTGCAATTCACAGTGCATCATCTTCAAAATTCACAGTGCAGTATCTTCAAACTTGACTCTGAATGTTTCCTTCACCACCTTGCTCATGGGAGCCTTGGATCTTCTCTGAGAATAGTGCTTTCCCAATGGATTGTTTTATCATTTTTCTCCTTCTTTCCTCACATACCCAAAGCTGTATTGGGCTAAGTGTCCTCTTTATGCCTCATTTCCAATTCTAGATTATTCCCTCTTTCTTCACTCTGAAATGCTGTAGCTTTGAATTATGTCATCAAATATTACTGCATACGACTATAGTCAGCTCTTGTCCCTCATGTTATTCCACCTCATTTATTGAAAATTTTAGTTTCTATTTCGACCATTCTCTCAAAGATCTTACAAATCATATGATATCAGTTTGTAGGAAATGATTCTTCTAACATTCTACCTTGATACAAATAACTATAAGATTTCCATATTCACAAGTTCAAATATTGACTTTCTGGTCATATACATATGTATAGGAAGAGACAGAAAAAAGAGAAGAGAGAGGGAATGGAACAATGAAGAGAAAAGAGAGAAGACTGATCCCTTCTTAAATGTTTGAACATTAATTTTATTTATTTATTTATTTATTTATTTATTTATTTATTTATTTATTTATTTATGAGAGACACAGAGAGAGAGCCAGAGACATAGGCAGAGAGAGAAGCAAGCAGCCCGGTACGGGACTTGATCCCGGGACCCCAGGATAACACCCTGGGCTGAAGGCAGGAGCTCAACTACTGAGCCGCTCAGGAGTCCCTGAAGATGAATCATCTTTTTTTAAAAAGATTTTATTTATTTATTCATGAGAGACAGAGAGAGAGGCAGAGACACAAGCAGAGGGAGAAGCGGGCTCCAATGCAAGGAGCCTGATGTGGGACTTGATCCCCCCCAGGATCATGCCCTGAGCTGAAAGCAGATGCTCAACTGCTGAGCCACCCAGGCATCGCTCTGAACAAGAGTCTTAAGTGATTCTTTAATATTTAATAATTCCTTTAAGACTCAGTCATTAAGTTTTACTTTCATAGACAACTATAATGCTTTTTATTTCTTTAAATATTCAACTTCTCCTCCCTCAGATTCTCAATCGACAATCTTTTCTCTCACTTTACTGAGAAAAATCAAAGCAACTTCCACCACAACTCTCACCCTCCTACCAACTTCTGTACCCATTTTTTCTTTCATCTAAATGATACTGATGAAACACCAACACTCCTATTGATAAGTCACCCTCTGCAATGTGAACCAGAGCCTATGGCTTCTTACCCACGCAGAGATATCAGTCTCTTTCAACATCAACCTTATTCTTGCCAATAGATTGTTCCCATTCCCACCTCCCCTTCAGCTACCACTTCTTTTATTTGCTTTCCTTTCCAGAAAAATACTTTGAGACAATTTTCTATCCTCACTGTTTTCAATTTTTTTCTTACACTGGCTTTTCATCCCCACCAATGATCAGTTTTCTATCCTAGTATTATTTAACCCAAGAGCAGCAGGTGTCATGTTTGTTCCCTCTTTCTTAAAGCACTTTCTTCCTTAATATTCAGGTTATTTTCCTACCTCAATGACCAACACTGAGGTATTCCAGTCTTTGGTTCTTAGATCCTTTCATTTGTCTTTCTGATCTACTCTCTCATGACTTTGAATCCTAAGGTAAATATTTAACTGCTTATTTAAATCTCCACTTTGATGTTTAACTGGCATCTGAAAATTAACATGTTCAAGATAATTTTTATTGTCCTACTGAACATGCTTCATATTGTATCTTTCAAATTTCAGTGAAAGCTACTCTATCCTTTTGGTTATTTATATATGGGAGTCACACTTGACTTACTTTATCTCATTTCTCTCAACTGATTCAAAAGCTAATCTTATTCGGTCTACCTTCAAATTATATCTAGAGTATGACCATTTTTCATTTTCTTACTGCCACTGTCCTCCTCTATACTGGATTTTTTCAATTGTTTCCTACTTCAACCTTTGCTCACATTCCTCAAGGAATTCTCAACACAAAAGCCAGAATGATTCCATTAAAATTCAAGCAGTTTCTTGTAACTCCTATACTTAAAATTCTCCAATTTTCCCCCATATTACTTAAACTAACTTATTTACTACTCTAAAACCCATATGATGTACATTCAAATATTAGTACCATTTTCCAGACCAGGAAGTTTGGCTTAAACAACAATAGTTAAGTGGTTGTATGAAGATTTAATCTAGCTTCAGAAACCATATTTTCAGCCATTATTATTTACTGAAAAAAATAGTTTTAAAAACAAACAAAATCCTAAAGCATCCATATGTCTGGTGTATGACAGACCTCTTCTCCTACAATTCTCCCCTTTGCTTACTCCTTCAGCCACCCTAGCCCTACTGCTATTCCTTATACTATTCAAATGGAAATGCTTACAGTTCCTTCAACTATACAAAACTTTCCTTGCCTCTTAGTTTACATGTCTGTGTGGCATTTCAAGTTTCCTATTCTTCCAGCTGATTTCTTTCATTCTCTAGTAAATGCCATGTTGTTTCTATTATGAAAATGTTCTCATTGTCCATTTAGTAAGTGATATCAAAGAGATGGGGTGGCATTTGATTAATGCTGCCTATCAGGACTTTGGCTCTAGAAAGTCAGTACTCCAGACAATTAATTACTAAGACTGAGAGACCTTAATCTTTAGGTCCTTAAAACAAAGTTCCCTAGCTCTTTCCCATCTTAAAGTCTTTGCATTTGCCGTTCCCTTATTCTAAGTTTGTTTCTGCATTGCTCACTCCAGCTCAGCTTTCATGTCACTGTTCATTTGGTGCCTGCTCAGAGAGGTTTTTCTGACTATTCTAGCAAGCATAGCCATCGTTACTCTCTCTCTAACCACTCAATCTACCTCATCATCCTGTTTTTTTATTTATCATTAATGGATGCATTCAACAAAAATCTAGTATAGGTCAGACATTTGTCAGTAAGTAAGCATTCTAGCTTCCCTAGAAGGTACCATCTAATGAGAAAGATAGTCAACTAGGCTATAAATAAATAAAAATCAAGTGGTGATATGTACTATAAAAAATAAACCAGGTTATGTTTCATAAACAATTAAATAAATAAATCAGGTTAATGGGAAAAAAGATTGCCTGTAAGCAGAAGCAATCTACTTTTTCTCAGCTCTTTGTGTACTGGGCATTCTATTTGAAAACAAAGAGAATGTAAAGCAATAAACAAATTATGAGCATTATTATAATATTTTGATTGATTAAATGTCCTTACCATAAGAAGTTCTTCATAAGATCCCAAAAGATAATTTCCCTAGTGGGGAAAAAATCATGAAAATTAGAAATAATGAGTATCACATATTTTGTGATTTATTTAGGTTTCATTAGCAAATTCAGATTTCTCTTTTTTCTTTAACTTAACCATACATATTAAAATAAGACTACCACCAGTATTTGAACAGCCAGAATACTTTTACATTTGTTATAATACTACTGGTCTATTAGCAAATAAAAAACAAACCAATCACATGGGGTGAAAATACTCAAGAAATTTCCACTTCTAATTCTAATACTAAGCATCTAACTTTTATTGGACTCAGTTTCCTGATTTTACAAAATCAAGGAATTTGTTTCAATTGATTTAGAGCATATCTAAAATTCTAATTATGTTCAAAGCTAAGCTAAAGTAATTTTAACTAGTTTAAAGAAAAATTTTATACATATAAATTTTTAGATACCAATTACATACACACACATTGTCAAGATGTATTGCATGTATCTCATGTTTTAAATTGGAATTTGAAGTTATTGATTAATTTGCAATTATTTATTTCAACCATGAGCAGAACACATTTTCCTTAAACTTTATTATTCTGAACACTAGAAGCCTGAGATGAAAAGGAAGAAAGAAAATTCTAATTTGTCTCTGAGTGATTTAAATGGCTTTTAAAAGAATCTTTTGATCATAGAAAATATTTGTCTATCCATTACCTTTTTTCAAACTCTACTATGTTTTTTCCAACACCATACTTTAATTTAAATTTTGACTACCAACTTAGAATTGAGCAAAAGCAATAGATATCCAAAATCAGTGGGCTGCTGTGAATCACTTTCAATAAGAGAAGAAAACAAATGAATTACAGCTAGCATTAGGCTCTGGAATTGAAATTACAAGCACTCTGAGGAGTAATTATAGTATGTGGTCCAAGGATCCTGCTGCTCAGGTCCATTAACATTGCAGACCCTGCTGAATTATGAAAATGTTCCTAAGATCTAACATTTTTACAAAAAGATGCTGAAATCAAATCCCCAAAATACTCCCTTGATAAATACAAGGTTATATAAAACTCAATATTTATATTGTAGTCTTAAGAAAACTTTGAGACATACAGATATATTTCACATGTTAAAAGCAGTGAAGTGTCTGTTATTAAAATGAATGTGCAAAGCAAGTTAAAACTCCATTAAATAGATCTGATTTTAAATTCCATCACCAGAAGAAAATGACTCTGGTATTCCCAAAGTAATAAAGCCCAGAGTTCTTCTGCAATTCAAGAATGCAGACCTGGGGCAGGTGAAAGTTTCAGAACAGTTGATTTCATCTTAATATAAGTTGGGGGGGAGGGGGATGCATCGTGGGATAGATTATTCCCAGCTACTAAAACATTTAAATGGAGAATACGTTCATGTTAGACCATTCTAGAAAAGGTTTCTGACTAGAGGCCCCCAACACTTCTTTCCCATTCAGGCTATATAATTCTGTGTTTCAATAACCTTTGTAGTGACCATACTAAAAAATCGAGATCCAAAACAAATCTGCATTAATATATTTTAAACATCAAGTCCATATTATGCATTTCTTTAAAAATGTGCCATGCTGTTTACGAATATATCATAATCACAAGTAGGACCCTCACATATGGAGTTTCCTAGGTCTCAAACACTCTTTCCCAACCTCTTTCCCAGTAATCCCTGATTAACCTATAGGTTCTAGCCACATATTCTCTTTTCCAGAAATTCTTTCCTGTCCCTCCCACCTTTGAGACAAATTGTGTTTTACCTATTACCCTTACTAGATCATAGGATACCATACCAGTAGTTGTGATTATAATTAAAATTAGTCCTGTGAAAGCACCAGTTCCAGATTGTTGATATACTTCAAAAAGATTATTTTTTTTAGATAAATTAGGAAAATGCTGCATGATTCAAAGCTTAGGCAAATTCATTTACTGGAAGACATCATAGAGCCATGAAAGTGTTTTAGATTCTGTTAATTATAAAGGTAATTATAAAGGTAAGTGAATACAGAATTTCTCAACATGATTTTACTCCAGATTCACTTTTTTCATGGAGCATCTTATAAGACTAAGGTTCCTTCACTTTTATTTTATTATTTATTTTTTTATATTTTCCTTCACATTCATTTTGGAGAACATTGAATTATTTTATTCCCCATCCTCTAGATTGTACCTGGCGCAAAGTAGGCTAGTAATAAAAACTAACTGTAAATTAACTAGTTTTCATGTTTCTTGATAAATGCCACCTTACTTACTTCCTTAAAGGGACTTTGTGATCATCATATTTATTCTGAGCACAGGACTCCTCTGTCTGATACACTTGCTCACTTAACTTCTATGAGAATAACTCAAGGCTGGTAGTATACCTGCCTGTGGCATATGTTTCATTTTCAGATAGCAATTGTTGAAAGCATTCCTTTTCATTGAATTTATTAGCTGAGTCCTTCTAATTTTAATGCAATGACTCAAGCTCTTCCTCTTCAAATAACTACACTTGATCTTAGCCAAAAAGCCAAGAAGCAATCCTCTTCAAATAACTAAAAAAAGTTTATACTTTCTTCTACATAACACTTCATAGGCATTTCTTTTTGGTTTCTCTCTTTTTTTTTAAGATTTATTTATTCATGAGAGACATAGAAAGAGAGAGAGAGAGAGAGAGAGAGAGAGAGAGAGGCAGAGACACAGGCAGGGGGAAGCAGGCTCCATGCAGGGAGCCCAACGTGGGACTCAATCCCTGGTCTACAGGATGACACTGGGCTGAAGGCGGCCCCTGAGCCACCCGGGCTGCCCATGGTTTCTCCTTTCTGAGGTAAATATCTTAGCTTTCTTATTCCTACTGTGGTTTTCAGATTTCCAAGTTGACAGCAACCTTTCTATAAAATTTTGTTTGTTACTTCTGTTAAATTCTTCTAAAGCATACTTCAAGTCAAAATAAGACAGAACCTTAATACTTTGGAAAGATGCTGTGGCTCAATCCTGTGTTCTCTATTCCATTCATATTTCTCCTCTTGCCTAGAATGCTTTATCTTTTTTTCTTGACCTCTACAAACATTATTAATCCTTTGAGGTAAAGTTCAACCCCATGGCATGCTCAACTACTTTAGCTGTCTCACTTTTTAAAACATTCCTCTGCATTAAAAACCTCTTTGAGCATATACAAATGGACATTAAACATGAAAATCCATCAGAGAAATAGAAACTAACACCATATTGAAATACTCTCAATAATCACCTAAGTAAGCCATTTAGAAAATACAGAAATAGAGCACCTCACTGGCTCAGATAGAGCATGCAACTATTGATCTAGGGTTGTGAGTTTGAGCCCCACGCTGAGTGTAGAGATTACTTAAAAATAAAACCTTTTCTTTTTCTTTCTTTCTTCTTTCTTCTTTCTTTCTTTCTTTCTTTTCTTTCTTATGATAGAGAGAGAGAGAGAGAGAGAGAGAGAGAGAGAGAGACAGAGACACAAGCAGAGGGAGAAGCAGGCTCCATGCCGGGAGCCTGATGTGGGACTTGATCCCGGAACTCCAGGATCGCGCCCTGGGCTGAAGGCAGGGGCCAAACTGCTGAGCCACCCAGGGGTCCCAAAATAAAATCTTGAAAAAAAAAAAAAAAGAAAAAGAAAATACCAAGTATTGATGAGGATGTAGAACAACCAGAATTCTCAAGCACAGCTTCTGGAAGTGTAAACTTGGTATAACCTCTTTGGGAATCTAGTTGGCTGTTTCTACTGAGGGTGAACATTTTTCCCATTTCTATGGTCCAGGAATTCCATTTCTAGGTATATGCTCATCATAAATGTGTACAAATGTTTACAAAAGTTGCAGAAATATTTACAAAATATTTGTACACAAATGTGTACAAAACACATGTAATAAGATTGTCATAGCATACTATTTGTGGTAGCCAAAACCTGGATATTAATCAACTCTTCATTAACAATAGAAAGATGAATTGAGGTATATTTACATAATGGGGGTATGATACAGCAATAATGATGACTGTCTATAACTACATGCAACAATATGAATGAATCATGCAAATATAATATTGAGCTAAAGTAGTCAAGCATAAAAGTGCATATATTATATTACCTCTTTTATATAAAATGAAAACAGACAAAAGTAATCTGTAAGAAGTTAAGATAATATATTATCTTGGGGGAAGCAGAAGAAGACCTAATGCGGTATCAGAAATGATCTGTTTCTTTATCTGGGTGCAACAGCCAAGGATATTCAGTTGGTTAAAATTATTGAGGTGCTTATTTTCTGTATACATATTGTACTTTAATACAAACTTTTTAAAAACAAGTTCTTGATCTACTTCAGACCAGGAAATACCAGTGACTTTGTCGATGCATAGCTGGGGTAATATTAGCCCGGGTAATATTAGCCTGCAAAAAAGTGAAAGTGAGTATTCTAAATATTTCTTTTATTTTTTTTTCTAAATATTTCTTTTAGCCATTAAAGCAAACAAGCAAGCACTAATCAATCTATAGTTAACTAATCATCTATAGTTAGATGTTTCCTCAGAACATCTAACTATAAAAATTAAATAACTGTTTATAACCTAGGGAATCTTCTGTCTTCTTGACTTAATGCATATAAGATGTAGATGTTTTTTTCAAGTTAACATATGTAATTCTCCTACTTCAAAATAACTTTAATCATTTATATAAAACAACTAAAAATTCCAGAACATACATGTTAAAATCTCCATCAAATCCCACACAGTATTCCAAATTGGTAAGAAATAATTCAGGTTTTAAAAATACATAACATACATAACAGTGGCATTTTCACATATTTTTAAACACCACCCTTTATCTTCCAGATCATATTTAAGCATTTTCATTCATTATCACTATTTTCATAACATTTCTTGAGTCTTTCACAAGGATAAAAATTCCTGTTTCCAGAGAGGAAAAGGAGTTATTAAATAAAAAACTTGAAAGAAGATGATTTGTTTTATTTGTCTCTCATTATTAAATAAAATCCAGAGACTCAGACTATTTAATGGAATTATTTTAAACATATAAAAGCATATAAAAGCATATTGCCTATTTATAATTACAAATGCTACCATATTTCTCTAAGGAACTCCTCAGTCATGGGGACAAGATTATAGAAATAACATACCTACAACTTTGCAAAGCAATTATAGCAGGCAATGACTCATCTAGACAATATCTTAGCCATTTTAGAAAGTGCTCCAACAGAATGGGAACCATTATTATCTGAAGTGATCAAATGAAAAAAAGAGATCCTATATAAAGCACAGGATATCATATTAAGGTAACCTATTAAGTTCTGTAAGTTTTATCATTTACTGTTTATCATCTTTAAGTAACCTTTTCATTGAGGATATGTTGTTCATATATATTTAGTGTCTTGCAAAAATTTGGAAGTATTTCTATCATCTTTGCCCATATAAAACACTTTGCTTTGGAACAAAATTATGCTACACCATTTCCTCATCAAATTCTAACAAAATTTAATGTTATAGAAGAGAATTCTAAGGCTGAAAATCTTATGTATTTTTATGTAAGTCTATATTTCTTCTAGAAAAGTACAAGATTTTCCCTATTTTTTCTTTATAATCAAAACAAAATCCAGATGTATCAAAACTGGTCTTTTTCTAGTAATTTTACTTACAGTGCCACAATATATTCTTTTTGAATTTTGTTTTCAATTTATATTACATTTGGGGTATATCATTCTATAAGTTACACCAAACATTTAAAGAGGCAGCAAATTTTTTAGTTTTTATTTAGAACATTTAATTAACTCTGTAGTCACCCTGTCAATAATACTCTCTTCCAAAATTTAAGAATAATAAACAAATTTGTGTAACTTCATCCCATAAGGTACTATAGTATAAGCATCCTAAATGATTTTATTATTTCAAGTATCTTTTCAATTCATCATCTATATCAGAGTTTCTCGGTGTGGGCCCCATCAACATTTGAGGCTGGATATTTGTGGTGGGGGCTATATGTACATTATAGGATATTTAGGAACACTCCTCTTCCCCCTACTATAAGACGGTAGTAGCCACTTCCCAACCTGGTGACAACCAAAGTGATCTCTAGACATTGTCAGTTGTCTCCTAGGAGGTAAAAGCACCCCTGTTGAGAACACTGATCTTTCTTTCTTTTTTTTTTAAGATTTATTTATTTATTCATGAGAGATACAGAGAGAGAGAGAGAAGCAGAGACCCAGACAGAGGGAGAAGCAGGATCCAAGTAGGGAGCCTGATGTGGGACTCGATCCGGGGACTCCAGGATCACGCCCTGGGCAGAAGGCAGGCACTAAACCACTGGGCCATCCAGGGATCCCAACACTGATCTTTCTTAATGCTAGAGTTATCTTTCTAAAATACTAATTATATATTCTACTGCTTAAAGAATTCCTTTTAATGATTATTTTTATTCATCTTTAGATAAGCATATTACCCAGAACTTATACAATAAGGCTTGTTGCTCATTTCTAAAATTAAATCATTACATGATAGACTTTTGCTTCAACCACAAAGAACTATTTGCCTCTCAACACACTGTTCTCTTTCATGCTTCTGTCTTTTTGCTTATGTTGATTCCTCTAAAAGGATTTCCTTTTCCTCCATTTCTACTTGGAAAATTACAACTAAACTAATAAGACGAGTTAAAATATCACCTCTGTGAAGTTTTTCCTTTCACAGATACATAGCATTAAATGTTATATACATATAGGAAATACTTTCTTCATCATTTACTTGCCCAAGTTTATTTTTACTATTTTGAGCTATAACCAAATTTTGTTATTTTAGAGAATAAAGCACATTAGCTACATAATGAAACCAATATTGGTCAGTTGTTTACCAGGAAAACAGAATCTATGATCCTATAATGATGAAATCATCCCCAACTATATTTATCACATTTATACTTGCTTAGAGAGAAGCTCCTCTGATGCATATCTGACCTCTCATAAAGCCTTCAGGCACAGTTTTTCAATTTGGCATTTCTACTCCCAGAAGAACTTAGTTTCATCTGTACACTTGAAGATTTCATTGGGTTCTGTCTCTTCCAACTCATTTATAAGCCCATTTGATAGTACTAGTCCCTAGTGAACTCAGTAAAATTCTGTAAAAAGCAAGAAGCACTTTACCTAAAAATATAACTGAGGTCACTAGTGTGCACATTCGCATTGAACAGCTACTGCATACTTTGGGTCAGCACTGTCCAATAGAAGTTTCAGTAATGATGGAAATTTTCTATATTTACACTTTAGCATGGTAGCCATATGTGGCTACTGAGCACTTGAAATCTGGCTAGTGTGATTGATGAGCTGAATTCTGCATGTTGTTTATTTAAATTTTAATTTTAATTCAGTCACATACAGCTACAAGGTGAGGATTTGGGCTTTCACCAAACTGTTCTCCTAAATTTTCACAAAAATGTAATTTCAGATTTTTATCAATTAGTCTTTGTACTTTTAGAGTTTCAGAGGAAAAAAGTAAGTTTTACACTACATCATCTCATCTTTTTATTATTTTATTTTATTTTATTTTATTTTATTTTATTTTATTATTTTATTTTATTTTATTTTATTTTATTTTATTTTATTTTATTTTTAAGTAGGTTCCGTGGCCAATATGACAGCCAGGGACCACTAAATCATCTCATCTTTTACCTTATATTATCAACTCCAGTTGAAGGTATGAAAAATAAGAAAAGCAAGTGTGAACAAAAGTAAACATAATTCAGAACCATCTCAGCAAGATTTTTTTTTGTCAGTTATTTAGAAGAAGTTGAGAAAAGAAGAAAGACAATGTTTGATTAAACTATACTCATTGGGGTATCAAACACATTTTCTGCAAATGATAGGATTTCTTGGAGTAATTTTAGAAACGCTAAAGAGAAAATATTAATGTTTAACAAAGTTTTGCAGGAGAATGTTTTTGACACAGAGAGGGAAAGAATAAAATTCCAATGAGTCCAATGAGATGAATAGCAAGCACTTGACAGTGGTAGTGGTCAATAAGAAAAATAGCAGGGAGGGTCACAGAACCAGAGAGGTGACTAGTGACCATAAAAGCCCATGATTTAACATGATTTAACACAACCTTTCTAAGTCTGATAAGGAAAGAAAAATGACTAAAGTGAAACTTGAGATAGATGGTTCCTGTAGTTTTGCTAAACAAGACAAAAACGAAGAGAAAATTTACAAAGGGAATGTTTCAATCACGCAGAGTCAAAAGGAAGGGCAAAAAGATGAAACAGGAAAAGGGAAATTGAAAAAGCAGAGTACTTTATAAATCAATTATTTCCCACTGCATATTTATTCATTTTAAGAACAAAAACCTGCTAACTGCACCATGATGTATTCTAATTTATCTCTCTTCTACAGTACAATTTCTTCAGCTATGATTTAAAATTTAATTATGTTCTTAATTAGCCATTTCTGCTCAAGGATTGATATGCCCTTAGAGTGACAGAATACAATTATTCACTCACCCAATTCATGTTGAGCATATTCCATGTACTCCCAGTGATCCTTGGCCTAGCTCTTTGGACTTCCAGCTGGGTGATCATAAAGACCAGAGTGGAAGTGAGATGTAAATTGACCATAATGGATGGATAAGAAATAAGGGGAAATGGCATCTGTGTTCCGTTAGTGTTATCCTGGGGAACTGTTCAACAGGACATTCAATGATTATTTATTATTTCATTTTCTAGGAGGATACAACTTTGTTCAACGTACTACTATTTAGGGACCAAATTCTGAAGTTGCATGTTAACCTGGAGCTTTTTTATCCTGGAGGATAGTTCCAAATTAGCAATCTTATTCTAAATTTTTCCTTTCCAGCCTATGTTTATTTGGTTCCTCAAGTGCTCTTCAAATTAGCTTCATCATCTTGTCAGTTCTCTTATTAATAAGTTAAATAAAGATTTACCACATGCTCATTTTGTTTTTATATTAAGGTCATGCATATAATTTTAAAGAGATTATATTTTTACAATATATATGGGTTAAAAAAAAGAGCCAAACAGTTCAAGTAGAGGGAATTGAGTGATAAAATGCAAAATTGATAAATATATTTGATCCTGAACATGCTGAGGTTAGAGACACCAAGCTCCCCATGCAGTTGAAAATTCACATATAACTTTTGACTCCCCCAAAATTTAACTGCTAATACATTCTACTCACAGAAAGCCTTAGAAAAAACATAAATGGTCTATTAACAGATATTTTTATATGTTAAAAACTGTATTCTTACAGTAAAGTAAGCTAGAAAAACAAATGTTATTAAGAAAAACATAAGAAATAGAAAATAAATTTACAGTACTATATTTATATAAAAAAATCCACATATAAATCGACCTGTGCAGTTCAAAATTATACTGTTCAAAAGTCAACTCTATAAAAAGGATCAAGGAAAAGCCTTTTTTTCTCACTAAATCCACTCAGTATCTGTTCTAGGATGACACAATAGTCTGCTGCCACAACATTGGATGACCTACAGTTTATATATATATGTATATATATATATATACATATATATATGCATATGTATATATTCCAAATATATATTCCAAAAAAGAGGCAAAGCTAATTTATGCTATTAAAGGAAGTGGTTATTATTTCAGGATGAGGAGCAATGTCTGGAAGGAAGTATGGGGGAACTGCTTGAGTTCTCAGAATGCTCTGATTACACAGATGTGTACAGTTTATGAAAATTCATCAAGCTTATGATATGTATTTTTCCAAATGTCAATTATAGTCCAATGAAAAATAAAAGTTTGAAAATGTTCATAATAAAAAGAAGAATGTTTATTTTTTAAAAAGTTCTGGATTTGGTACAACGTCCTCTGCATCATATTTAGATATCTATTTCTGTCACTACACATATGATGTCTGCATGATCCATAATTTCTTTCCCAAAGAATTATCATCATTAATACACCATTACATATGTCTTCCTATAAATTTGTCATCTTATTTGCATAAACCACACCCAAGATATGTGACCTTAAAATTACATTTTCAATTTCTTCAAAATGTCACAAGTGAAACCTAAAGATATTTGACTACAACTATAAATGCAGAATCTTTCTAGTTTTCTGTGACTTTCTCCCAATATTTTAGAGCTACCTTGGCACAGCCAATTTGACAGCAATACTTTTGGAGACATGTATTATTATTTCCAAAGTATGGGACTTAATTTTCATAGGGAAAAAAGTTATTTTCAACTTACAGTTATCAATTATTAATTTATATTAATAATTAATTGTTTATGATTATAACAATAGCCACCTGTATAAATAGGCTGGGCCACAATCCTCTCTCAATAATCATATTGTTCAACTGGTTGATGAAATGGAGGTCCAAATAGCAATTAGCTTACTCCTTGTGTGTGAGGAACATGTGACAAATATCAGGCATATATTTTAGAAAGAAGAATGAAGAGTATATAGATGAATCTGGTAAACTAATTGAATAGAGGTAGGTTAAGTGGAGATAGATTGAGGACATTTTTGGCATACTGCAGTTTTGGTTGTCAGGGCATAAGGAAAGCTAGTAAAGTGACGTCTACAGTTATATCAAGACCAGATCATGGAACGTTCTAAATTGAGGCTACTGAACATTTGTATTATTTTCATTTCATCAAGAAACTAGAGAAGAGTTTTGAGTAAGTGGCATAATAAAATCCTACTTCAAATAATGTCATCTGGAAGCACCATGTGAGTCGGAAAGTTTTCAGCTTATCCTTGCATAAAGTTGTCCATTCAAGGATGAAATATGGGCAGCCCGGGTGGCTCAGCGGTTTAGCGCTGCCTTCAGCCCAGGGCGTGATCCTGGAGTCCCAGGATTGAGTCCCATGTTGGGCTTCCTGCATGGAGCCTGCTTCTCCTTCTGCCTGTGTCTCTGCCTCTCTTTGTCTCTTATGAATAAATAAATAAAATCTTTTTTAAAAAGGATGAAAGGTACTTCAATAGATGTGTTATTAGTGAAAATGAGTGAACTTGGAAACCAAATATATATATATATATATATATATATATATATATATATATATATATATATAAGAAAAAAAGTATTCTGTTCTGATCACCAAGGAGTTCTTCTTCTATGAATGAAAATATTAACAATTAATCAGTAATCAATTTCTTTAATGATATTGGACAAATATGTCAGCTCAGTTAACAGTTTATGTCAAACCAAAAATGCAGATGTGTGTACTACAAGCACTTTCAACATTGTGCTTTTTCTCTAATTTTATAAAACTGAATTGTTCTGTGAAGGATATTTGTTCAAATTTGTTTTTTTTCCTCCCTCAATATAGTATTGATTATGTTACAACTCCTTTGTAATAGATGTCTTTACTCAATTACAATGTATTATTCACTAATATCCATTAAGGTAGAAGGATTACTATTACTCATATGACAAAGAACCATAATTTTTTTTTTATGTATTGGTGTGCTTTTCCAGTAGTTTCTAGTTTGTTCCAGGACCAATTAGGCAAATAAAATTTCAGGTAGAATTAAAATGGCTTGAATGTGTATTATTATCCCATTAACTAAAATGAAACGCACAAGTTGAGGATAAAGTTTAAAAGAAGTCTCTCAATGTCAAACAATAGAAGACTGTTTATTTTACATCTTATGAGGTTGCCTGGAGCAAAAAGAGTATGTAGGTTAGATGCCCCACGTGGGGCTCAGCTCACCTAGGGGTACTCCCTAAGTTAAGTTTAAGGATGTTTATCTTTCATTACCAATGTTTGTATTGCCAGTCTATTAGACTTTCTTAGAGTTATGTCTGCTCACTGGACTTTTTTCCAGCAAACTAAATGTGGTATTTCCAAAAGAATTACTCTTAGTTCACCAAGAAGAGATGGAGTGCTGATTTACTTTAAAACTCATTACTAAAAACAAAACAAAACCTCATTACTACTAGAAGGGAGAAATGAAGGTATAGAATGGGAAACCACTGTTCCTAAATTTTTACATAATAAGGTATAGGAGTCTGTGAAAGTGAAAACAGAGTATTACTTTTCTTACTTTCATTATCATAACAAGATGTGACTGGTCCCTAACAGTTTGACTCTTCTGAGTTGTAAGGATTTCACCTAGACTGAATCATACCCTGGAGCCCTGTTTTGTAAGCAGAACCCCCCACTAATAAAAATGACCTTAATGGCTGACTTGGGTGTTTACAATGCACCTGCATCCTCAGTGGGCCAGCCTTAAACAGCAATAAGCTGAGGTGGCCTCTGCTGTGAGCATTCAGGTATCATCAGTGGACCATCGAGTCAATAGATCATGATGGCTCCTTTGGAAAACTCCGACTCCATATTAGCATGCTCTGTCCAGAGAATTAGAGAGAGATTTTAACAGCCCAGAGTGTGACTTAAAGAAATTCAAGAGGAAAAAGAGATGTGTTTCAGTAAAGTCAAAATGATAGATTTAAGAGAATATGTAGCAATCTTAAATAAACATGGGATACTGGAACATGGAAAATTTATTTAAAAAATTTTATGTTATGATATTTTTAAAACATAAATATCACTAACAAGTAAATGAATAAATAAATAAAACTTGTGTCAGTTTTCTTATAGATGCTTAAACCATATAAACACTATACTCTCTCCTTTCCTGATGTAGTTTTGTTTTTGATCTCCCTCTCTGAGATATCAAACAATATACACTTTAATTCTTTTGGCCTAGGGTCATTTTGTGGATGATATCTCAATATTTTAATAGCTTCGAATGCATTTTTAAAAATCATATATGAAGAGTCTGTGCTAAGCCCTCTATGGTAGGACTAGCATTTATTAAATAAATCGATCACTTACAGGCCTCTTGGTTTGTATGAATGGAAGGAACTTGCTATATTCTACTTTTGTGTATTAAACAGAATTTGCATGACTAATATTTAAACATGGGTAAATGAGGTGAATTAGAACTAGAGAACCTGATTCAGGATTCAGGAAAAATTTACTAACTCTTCTTAACCAAGAGTCTACTTATTTTCTTGTTTAATAACATTACTTGGTTTAATAATATCAAGCATTAATGACAGCCTGCTTTTGAATGGCACTACCAAGTTTTTACACATATTATTTTTATACCCCAAATAACCTTTTATTTATATGTATATAATATATACCCTACATCTGTGGCATTTTCTCCATGTCATAAATAAGAAAGGTAAGAAAAGCATTTTACCTCACCTCATATTCCTAAGTTCCTTTGTATATCTTTCCTGCCCATATCCTCACCTCCACCTCTACCACTTGAGATAAAAAATAAATTTAAAGGACACCTAGGTGGCTCAGTGGTTGAGTGTCTGCCTTCAGCTCAGGGAGTGATTCTGGGTTCTCAGATGGAGTCCTGCATCTATCTCCCTGCAAAGAGCCTGTTTCTTCCTCTATGTCTCTGCCTCTCTCTGTGTCTTTCATGAATAAATGGATAAAAAATTAATTAATTAATTAATTAATTGATTAATTATTTTGATATTTTAATGGGCAATGACCATATCATTTTATATATTGTCTGGAACCAGTATGACTTTATTTTGTATACAAGTATTTTATAAGGACTGGGAAAGCATCATAAATCTTATGTACACTTTATCATGCTGCCTTATGTATATAGTAATTATGCTGGCTATAGTTCAGACTCTTCATTTAGTAGCACCTATTGCACTAGGTTTGATATTAGTAAAGGTCTGTTTGATAGTGTAGTATAAAATCTGTTATAAGATTAATTACAGTTAACATTATAATTTTTAGAAAGATGCCATAGAATCTAATCTTCAAGGAACTATCATTACAGAAAGTGGTTTTAAATCATCATTCTTACTTTTCCCTCTATTCATGACCACTCACTGGGTCAAAGTCAGTAGTGTATACTTTATTTCCTTTTTAAAATGTATTTATTTATTTATTTGAGAGAGCAAGAGAGAGTGTGGTAGGAAGGGACAGAGGGTGAGGGAGAGAGTCTCAAGCAGACTCTTCACTGAGCACAGAGCCCTAGGTGGGACTGGATCCCAAGATCTCCAGAGCACCACCTTTGCCAAAACCAAGAATTGGACACTTAATTGACTGAACCACCCAGGAACC
This sequence comes from Vulpes lagopus, assembly GCF_018345385.1. Classification (NCBI taxonomy): domain Eukaryota; kingdom Metazoa; phylum Chordata; class Mammalia; order Carnivora; family Canidae; genus Vulpes; species Vulpes lagopus. The sequence continues at coordinate 41,719,768 of NC_054826.1, read as the reverse complement.
TCAAAGTCAGAAGTGTATCTTTTAAAAAACACGGAAAACTGTGAAAAAAATGCAAAAACTAAAAGAAAAGAATCCTTGACAACTTTGTTTTATAACAAAGGAATTTGCATTATCAGTGGTGACCTGAAACTACCAAGTCCAAATGTTTTCTATGTTGATGACTTATCCCTGATTTACTATATAAAGGGACTGGTATCTGCAGGATATGATCTATGGAGTACATTCAGGTACATGTAGAATTATTATGAGTGGAAAATAGAAGAAAGCAAAGTTCCTGGGTGGAATGCACCATTTTACTGAACCTGGTAAAAATAGGGACTTGATAGACATTTTAGGCAGAAACCAGGTAATTTCCAGTGTTAACAAGGAAGGCATACAGAAGACACTCCTGTTTCCACATGAAAGATGGGTTAGTCCAACATTCAGAGTAGCACTGGGTAGGCTGAAGGCTGTATTGAAGGCACCATTGTCCATTTAATGGTGAGACCAGATGTTTTCAGTCAATAAAAGTAATACCATACACAAAAATTAGTTCAAAGCAGATCCCAGACCAAAAAAATAAGAGTAAAAAATGTAAAACAATCATAAGAAAATATAGGAGTAAATCTTTATGATCTTGTATTAAGTGAAGTGTCCTTAGGTATATGATGTAAAAAGCACAGGTTATAGGAGAAAATATAGATAAATTGAATGTTATCAAAATTAAAGCTTTTGAACTTCAATGGACATTATACAGAATTGAATACATTTTCAAATCACCTATCTGATAAAAGACTGTTGTCAGAATATATAAAGGACACATAACTCAATAATAAATAATTCAGCTAAGAAATGGGCAGAAGATCTAAATAAACCTTTTTTAAAAAAAGATACATGAATGCCAAAAAGCATGAAAAGCAGCTCAATATCATTAGTCATCAGAGAAATGCAAATCGAAACCACAATGAGATACCATTTTTCACACTCTAAGATGGTTCTAGTCAAAAAGACAGGTAATAAAAAAACACTGGCAAGAGTGTGGAGAAAATGGAAGCCTCATATGCTGTTGGTAGGAATATAAAGTGCCACCACTTTGAAAAACAGTCTGGCAGGTATTCAAAAGTCTAAATACAGAGTTACCATATGGTTTGGCTATCCTACTACTAGGTATAGTCCCAAGAAAAATGAAAATATATGTCTACATAAAAATGTGTACGTTAATATTTATAGTAACATTATTCACAATAGCCAAAAACTAGAAACATTCCAAATGTTTATCAACTGATAAATGGATAAACAAAATGTGATATATCCATTAAATGTAGTATTATTTAGCAATAACAAGATCAAAGTACTATAATTACTGCAACATGAATTAACCTTGAAAATATGCTAAATGAAAGCAACAAATGACAAAAGACCACATATTGCATGATTCCATTTATATGAAATTCCTAGAGTTAGGCAAATCTATAAAGACAGAGTAGATTTCTGGTTGACTAGGGCTGATACAATGGGAATCAAATGAGGAGTAACTGCTAATGAGTACAGGGTTTCCTTTCCAAGTGATGAAAATATAAAACTGATTATAGTGATAATTGCAGAACTCTGAATATACTAAAAACTACTGAATTGAAAAAAAGAGAGAGAAACTTGAGAGCCCTATCAACAAATTTTTTACAATATACAGACTTTGTTTACATTCTGATTTGAACAAATATGAAGTAAAAAATCAAGAGAAAAAAAATAACAGTTGTAGGGGGAACACATAGTATTGAAAATAATGCCTCCAAATTGGTTTAAACTGAATCATCAATGGTAGCTCTGTGTGTGTGTGTGTGTGTGTGTGAGAGAGAGAGAGAGAGAGAGAGAAAAGAGAGAGAGAAAAAAAAAAGAGAGAGAGAGAGAGAGAGGTGTTCCTGGAAACAGGTTTACCCATTCAAGATTTCCATAGGTTCTGGGTCCATCACTGAACCTGAATCCACTTGCTCAAAAGGCACAAGAATTGGTCCATCTTGAGAATCTTGCTAATGTGTTTGCTGACCTGGGACCAGACCACATGGGATCAGACTGCATGCTTTCTAACTCTCCTGGAGCTGAAACATGGAGAAAGCCTTATTCAGACTAAGGTCTGAGAAAGAACACATATGCCCTCATATTCAAATATAAGAGACTGAGCCATACAATCTTGCTACCTAAGCTTAATGAGTCTAGAAACTGTATTCTTTCGTGGTAGAACAGTATGGTCTGGTTGAAAATATCAAACTTTATGGTATCTGCTCATATATATTTATTCTATAAATATTGATGCCAGAAAAAAAAGGCAGTCTGTGGCCATGCAATCAGCATTATCTTTGGCACAGTCATTGGATGATGTGGTTCAATGTCCAATATTGACTGCCTTAAAATCTCACCATAGTTCCTTCAAGCTGTGTTTAAGTGGATCCAGTAAGGTGTTCTGAGTTGGAGATTGTAGGAAAATCCATATTTCTGCCTGACCTGACCTCATAGCAAGTAATCAGAAACATGTCCTGGGACTAATCATAGTATGGTGATTATCTAAAGCCACACGTCAATTATTAGCCATATGAGTTAACTGTAGGTTTTTATGAAAATATAATAGGTATTCAAGAAGACAGATGGCATCAAAGGGGCAGGAAAGGGACAGCTTATACAAGGTCATATCTATATAGCTCTTATTAGCTATTTTATCTGCTTTCTATGTTCTCAATTCTCTATCCAGAAATAGTTTCACTTTTAGAGAACAGAGCATCCACTAACTCCTTTATCTAAGAAATATATGTGTCTTAGTCTTACTAAGCTTACAAAGTCAAGTGGAGTACTTTCTGAGTACTCAGGCAAAGTCTACAGTCAGGCTGAATATTGTAAAACGTATAGAGGTAATGCATATCACGTGGGATACAGACAAATATACATAAATAAGCTTTTAGAGGCTTTAAGATAGGGAAAAGAAAATCAAGTATGAAAAACCAACAGGTGAATAGTAAACTTCAAATAAACTGAAAGAAGATGCAAAATGGAGTACATGGCGATTCAGACAAAAATACTGAATACCTGAAAGAGCCTGACCTGGTTTACTGAGTTTGAAGCAAATACAGCAGCATTCATATACTGGAAACAGTTCTCTCATGAAGTGTTCAATTTTGTATCTTGTAATGCTCACCATGCCTTCCTATAGATCCATATTTCTACTTTATATCATTTCCTTTAATAATTCTTACAGAGTACATGTGTATTTCAGCTTTTTGTATGTCTGAAAAAGTATATAACTTTCATTATTAAATATATTTTTGCTCAATATATCATTGTAAGCTGATTTTTTTTCTTTAGTACTATAAAGATGTTTCTGTCATCCATACTCTTGTTACTCTATAGGTAATATTTCTTCCCCCAACTACTGGCTTCTTTTAAGATTTTTCTCTTTATCAATGGTTTTGATCAATGTGATTATACCATGCCATATAGTAGTTTTCTTCATGCTTCTACTTGGATAAGTCACCTGCAATTGTCCCATAGTTCACAGATTTTTTTTTCTCATTTTTTTAAAATTATTTTTTCTCTTTTTTTTTTTATTACGGATTGCTTCTCTTGCTAACTTCAAGTTCATTGATCTTTACCTCTGCAATGTTTAATCTGCTATCAATATATTCCCATGTATTTTTTCAACTCCAATATTTCAGTTTTCATCTCCCAAAGTCTGATTTGGGTCTTTTCATATCTTTCCTACTCTATTTAATGTTTGAACATAGGAACTCAATTGTGACTATTGTTTTAAAGTCTTTGCCTGCTAAATATGTTATCTGTATCAGTCTTGGGTCAATTTCCATTTATTGATTTTTCTCTTCATTATGGGGTATATCTTCCTTTTGAATGCCTTTTGTATGTCGGTTACTTTTTTGCCAAATGCCAGAAACTTGATGGCATTTTTTGGTCAATATATTTTTGTATTCCTTTATATTTTTAAACTTTTTCTAGGACACAGTTATGTGGAAATAGTTTCATCATTTGAGACTTCCTTTAAGAATTCATTTGATAAGACAAGAGCCACTTTTAATCTAGGACTAGTTATTCCCTCTTACTAAGGCAAAACCTTCTGATACTCTATCTGATGCCTTGCAAATTATGAATTTTTCTAGTCTGGTTGGTAGAACACAAAATATTCCCAGATTTGTGTGTGTTCCAAGTATTCTTTCTACTAATCCTTTCGGGTGGTTTCTGTCTTTGCCCATATAATAGCTTCACAAACGTGTTCATCAATACTCTACTAACCACTCAGGGTTCCCTCTGTAGATCTCTGGAGTTCTCTCTCTTGCAGCTCTTCTCTCAGGACCCTCTCATGAAACAATACCCTTTGAAGATTTAGCTCTCATCCCTCGACGATCACTCTTCTTACTGTATGATATCCAATATCTTAAAAATTACTGCTTCATTGATTTTGTCTGTTGAATTTTCTTGTTTGTTTCTTAGTTTTTGGCAAGATAGTAAATCTGGTCTCTGCTACTCCATTTTGGCCAAAAACAGAAGTTCCCCCATAATTAATTCTTAATCTGACCTAAGAGTTAGTTTATTTTTAGTTCTGATTGTAATTGGTTTATATTTCTGATCCAAAATAATTTATGCATTAGGCATTATCTTAATTAGAGTGACCTCTAAAATTATCGGACAAATGGATTAAATATTAGTTAAATATAGGATTCCTAAATTTGAAAGATTTTACTGGAGATTTGAAAGATGAACCTTACAAATTCTTAAGAATTATTAATTTTCCATATCATTTTATCTTTCTTTTCCTCTGAACTGTAGGGAATGCTAGCCATACACTGCCATGTGTTAGCAGATTGGTTTTCTGAATAATTTTATTGATTAAATAATATTTTGACTCAAGTATTTATTTCAGATTTCAGCTATGGTTCTATATGCATATCATTAAAAATTACTTAGAGCAATGTAAATCTCTTTTGGTAAGGTTCTCTCCATTTACACTGATTATAATTTGTGGAAGCAAATTTCATATTGAAAATCAAAGAAATCATATCCAATGATTAATTGTGAAAACTGAACTAACATATTTTATCGTAACTGATTAAAAACTCTGCCTCTTAAAATTAGACTTAAATTTGCAGTGCTGGAAACCAATGATGAGTGAACAAAGAATTGACCCATTGCTTCTTCTATTTTTTTAATTTTCCTAAAAGTAATTAATTAGCATCATTATTTGGGAAAATTATTTTTCATACCATTTATATATGGCATGTAAAATCATATATGCTTGACATGTTTTTTTTTTTATTACAATTCTTTAGTAAAGTAAAATGGCAAGTAAAATATTTTCCAGAAATCACAGCTTAATAGCACTTGAAAACTGGAAGTCTTCAGTCTGAATTGACCCTGAATGCTCAATCCTTGGCCATTCTTGTGTGTGGTTATTTTTAAAGTTGAATTTCAGTTAAAAAATTGATCATGATGGCTTTGTGAAAGGGTAGTGGCTTAAAGCAACATAAATTTATTCTCTTATCATTCTGGAGGTCAGAAGTTTAAAATCAAAGTGTTGGCAGGGCTATGTTCCTTCTGGAGGAAGTCTGTGCTCCTTCTGTTCCTTCTTTCTTTAGGATAATCTGTTTCCTTGCCACTCTCAGCTTCAAAAGGCCACCTGCATTCTTTGACACATGGCTCTTTTCTGCATCTTCAAAGCACATACTCCAACCTCTGGTTCCTTTGTGAAATCATCTTCTCTGTCTTTGGCTTCCCTTGCTTCCATTTAAGAGGACTTTTTTTATTATCTTTTTTGATTATCCAGGTTCACCCTAGATAATCTAGGAGAATCTCCCTATCTCAAGATCTCTAAGTAGATCACATGGTGGGAGCTGGAGGGCATTATTCAGCCTGCCACAGTCATTCTCTGTGGTTGTTTTCAGTTGTTTTATTAAATATTTTTATTAAATATTTTCTCATTTATGTTCTGCCTGATTCCTATGAGCACTGGAATTTACAGATCTTGATTTCCAAAAGAGTGTACTGTGTCCTCATATTACTGAAACAGCACAAAGGTAGTTAGACATTGACTACCAGATCATAGATACAAATGGGTTTTAATAAAATATGACTTGCAATTAGCTTTATTGATGGATGCAAGACAAGAAACACATTTGATATAATACTGTTAACTCAACAAAAGGCCCAGTTACTCAAGAACACATCTTCTTTTGCTCCCTCACCCATGTGTGGCATGGTAGGAGGGGAAAAGATCAAACACCTGTAGGCCTCACCTTGATATAAACTGCAAATTCTCAGAACACAAGTACTATACCATGTCTTTTTTTCTTGTTTTAACAGACAACCTAGTACTAAGACTATCATGATTTTGGTAATTTCCACCAAGTCTTTTGAGAGCTTTGCAAGGTAACACGATAATCTCTTTTCTTTTTCCTCTTTTTTCCTTCTTCTTTCTTCTATTCATCATTGTTATAACATCACCATAGTTATAATCTACAGCTATTATTTATTGACCTCTTTGTCTTTTCACTAGGCTAGATGTAAATATATGCAGTTGTCTATTACTATACCTACTTATCTACTTTACTAGAAAATAGTGAATAGTGATATCCTCCTATTTCTCTCAAACCTGCTTTACCTATATTCCTCCTTCTAGGTCAGAGGTAACTATATTCTTCTAGTAGCTAGGCATCCATAATTCTTCTCTTTTTGCCATTCCACAGATATATCCTGCCAGTAAATCTTACTAGCTTGACCTTAAAAAAATTTACAAAACTCCAGAACCTGATCACCTTTACCTCTTTCAATGCTGCAAATGTATAGTAAGCCACCATTATATTCTATCTTGATTATTACAAAAGCTTCTGTATCCCTTCCATCCATCTTAGTCTATTGTCAACACAGCAATCAGGGAGGTCCTAGCTGATCATAATGTCCAAATATATTTCCCTGTCTCAAACCCATCATGGTATTCTACTTTTCTCAAAATAAAAGAAAAGGTAGGTTTTACAGTGTTATGCAAGATCTGACTCTGTTTTCTCCTTGGCCTCATCTGCTATATCTCTCTTCTTTGTCCCAGTTGCACTGGCCTCTTTGATGTTGCCAGAACACTGTCAAACATGTTCTTACTTCAGGGCCTTAGCACTTGTTCTCTGCAATGCTCTACTCCTGTGTTAGTTATTTGACTTATTCCCTCTCTGTTATGAGCTGAATTGTGTCCTCCAAAAATTTATACGTTTACATCCCAATCTCCAGTACCTCAAAATGTAACCATATTCAGAGAATATATCATTAAAGAAAGAACTGATTACAATTTTCAGAGGGCTTTTTTTTTAGAGGCCATTAGGATTGGGCCCTAATTTAATATGACTGATGTCCTTAAAAGTAGAGTAAGAGACACCAGGAATATGTGTAACATGCATACACAGAGAGAAGACCTTGTGAGGACACAGCAAGAAGCTGGCCATCTGCAAGCCAAGGAGAAAATACTCAGGAGAAATCAAACCTGATAACCCCTTGATCTTAGATGCTCCAGAACTGTAAAAAAATAATCCTTTGTTGTTTAAGGTACCAATCTGTGGTATTTTGTTTTGGAAGCTTTAGAAAAATAATACTCTCTCTTTCACTAGGTCTCTGATTAAAAGCCATATTCTCTGTGTAACCTTACCTAAAATTTCCTATGTACACAGATCCCTTATATCCCATTTCCTGCTTTATTTTCCTTTTATCACATATGCAACAAAATACAAATTGCATTTCTTTATCTTGTTTATTGTTTATCTTCTCTATTTCATGAGGTCAATGAAGATTTTGGCCTTTTATTTATTTATTTTCTAGGTTTTATACTACTATCTCCCTGGAATCTAGAATAGCATTCTTCACAGAATAAGACCTCAGAGATGCAGTAACTGGGCTGCATGTTTACAGAAATGTAAGGACTAGTAGAAAAGAAAAAAAAAAACACACAAAATAACTGAAATCCATGTCATAAGAGTAGAAATAGAGGATATAACCTAGGTCTTTAACCTTTTATTGACTATTCTCCAGATGATCCCATTCTAGAAAGAAAGAGAAAATAAGCAGATACTTAGAATACGGAGTGATGAGAAGTATGAAGGAAGTAAGACTAGGATGAAGTGGATTTGTCAAAGGGGACATGTTGGTACATATAGTGAAATATTAGGAAAGTTAAGAAAGGCTCCCTGGAGGAGGACTTTCTAAGAGTATGAAAACCTATTTCAGAAAAAAAATTATTAGGTATCGCCCTAGGGCCTTATGTTTCAACTTTTATGTGTTTTTCTTTTCTTTTTTTTAATATATAAAAGTAGAAAGACAAAAATATCACAGAAAATCTATGTTAGGAGCTAGATAGGGCAGAAAATGTTCCATTATCCTTAGAGTGCTCAAGAACTGTTCAAATGCATCTAGATCTGGAGGGTCTTTTTGGCTTAGCTCTGTCACTTACTTGCCATTTGATTTGAAAAAAAAATTGACTTGTAGTAAAATGTGTATCTTAACCATTTTTATGTATACAGTTCAGCAGTATTAAGTATATTAATATATAATATACTGTATAATATATTAATATATTGTACAGCTAACCACCATCTGTTTCTAGAACCCTCTTTATCTTGCAAAACTGAAACTTTATACCCATCAAACCATGATTCCTCATTTTCTCCCACCTCTAGTCTTTGGTAACTACCATTATACCTTCTGTGTCTATGAATCTTATGAATTCATACTCTAGGAAATTCATATAGGTAGAATCCTACAGTATTTGTTCTTTTGTGACTGGCTTATTTCACTTAGCATAGTGCCCTCAAGTTTCATCTCTGTTCTAGCATATATAAGAATTCTCTTCCTTTTTTATGGCTATGTATTATGTATATGCACATTTTATTTATCTGTTCATCTGTTGATGGTCACTTGGGCTGCTTCCACCTCTTGGCTATTATGAATAATGCTGCCATGAACAGGAGGTTACAAATATCTCTCTGAGGCCCTGCTTTTAATTCTTTCAGGTATATTCCAAGAAGTGGAATTTCTGGATCATATGGTAATTCAATTTTTAACTTTTTAGGGAATCATCAACCACAGGGGTTGCAACATCTTACATTCCCACCAACAGTGCACAAATGTTCCAATTTCTCTATAGCTTCACCATGATTTGCTGTTTTCTGTTTTTCTTTTCTTTCCTCTTCTTTTTCTTTCTTTCTTTCTTTCTTTCTTTCTTTCTTTCTTTCTTTCTTTCTCTCTTAAGTACGTATGAGGTCATTTGAATGTGAATCTAAATTGTCTAAATTTCTGTTTCTTGTCTGAATTGTCTAAATTTTTGTCTCCTGATTCATGTTCAGTATGAAATTTGTTTGAATGATCTAAAAAGATGTAATACTAGTAAATACATGTGAAACTCCTTTGTAAAACTTAAAGATTCTATTTTGTTCTCGGACTTCTTTGGATCTTCTAGAATTCTTATATGTCTGGGCTTTTCAAAAAAAAAAAAAAAAACTACCAAAGTAGACTTATAATTGAATATATAAATAGCCAAAGAAAGATGGAAAGAGTCAGTTATTTTCACCTTCCATTGCCTGCCCTTTTCTTACAAACACAAGTGTGAAATTTTATAATTTTCAAGGAATCATAACTTAACAGCTATTTAAATGATTCAGAATATAGGAAAGCCCCTTTATATCCCCATCTCATTCTGAAATGCTAGCAAGACCCTAAAACACAAACAAAGATACTATAATTACAAGAAACTAATATCATTTGAAAACTGAAGCAAAGAAACTATTAGCAAAATGAAATGTCAGTATATTAAAAGGATACTTAACTATTATTCCAAGATGTCAAATCTGTTAGTGAAGTATATTACACTAATAGAAGAGGGAAAAATAACTCTTCCGAAGTTGAAAAGGCATGTAATAAAATTTACTGTCACTTCATGACTAAAATAATAAGCATTCTTTGGAAATTGGGCAGATGGTACCCATCAAAAATAAAGTATTTTTGACTAAGTTCAAAATTTTATAGCTTCATGGTAGTCTATACATTATTAAAGACAATATAAAAATTAGGACAATAAGGACTCACATTTATATGTAGAAACAGGATTATGCCCTTTACCTGGATTATCTCATTTAATCCTCACAAAATCATAGAACGGGGGGGCGGGGGGGGGGCGGGTATTATTGTTTCAATTTTCCAGGTAAACAAATTGATACTCAAAGCAATTAAACATACCCAGAGTCACAGAACTAGTATTAGCTGATAGACCATCAAATAGGAGCCCCGTCCTTAGAATTAAGCAGGCCAGAGAAAGACTTCTAATTTCATACCAATTTCGATACTGTATCACTAATAATTACATAGAATACTGTCCCTGAATTCTGCAGCCATTTTTGCAATGGCACTCCCATTAAAAAACCTTAGATGAATGTTCCTGTAAAATTGAGTTCCTCTTACTCTTTGATACCATCTGTGATCATATCAGTAGGTGTTAATTGTTCTTTTGTTAATATCCAAACTAATCCTATTAAGGCTAACAGTGGGAGTGTGGCCTACTACAATTTAGTAGGAAGGTCCAGAACTTAAAAAGAGATCTGGTATCCATTTACGCCTCTAAATAATACACTTTTTAACTGCAATGAAGTGGTCAATTCCCCAAAGACATTCTAAGCATCTGCCTGAAGTGTTAAATGAGTTAGTTCCCCTATCAAACCAATTAGAATAGACAAATTAACTGGAAAGGAAATTCATTGTATTATATTATGTACAATTTACTGGCTTAAATAAAACCCAACCTGTAAGATAAGAGAGGCTTCTCTTCTGTGTAGAAAGATGGAATTTCTGTTGGTTAAACATGGCATACACCAATTAGGAAAAATAAAAGTTAATTGTATTCATTCAAAGACCTCTCTAGGCATTTGTAAGCAATAGACTTGAACCTTCCCCTTTATGTTTTCTTGGAGGCCGAAAGAAAATCCAGGGAGTAAGCTTTTATAGGGCTTTTAAAAGAGGACATATACTTTACTTCCTTTTGCTAGACTGATAAAAGCTTGCCAAAAAGAGGATTTGGGAATCAAAATATCAAATTTGGCAATTTAGCTTGAATTATAAAGTAATCCTTTTTACAGTTTTTACACAATTGAAAATAACATATATCTATATGTACCTATGGGAATTTGTGAGTATAAAGAGTATAAGCAGCAAATTTTAATATACATTATGTAATTCATACTTTGTATTTATGCTAAAATTAGGTTCATTAAATAAATGGGGATTACATTTATTAGAAATGAACTGCTACCAAGTTAAACTATCATTAGAGCCTAGCAAATTGACCACAGAGCTAATCATTTGTTTTGCTGAACTCTCTTTTGATGTGCTAAGAGCCCCTAATAAGGATAGTTAAAGCATTAAGCTGAGAACTCAAGTGTGAAAACTAACATTATCTCCTAATTTGATGATAGACATTAATTGTTGCTTATATTTCACTGTTAATGATTGAGAGAAATTTCCACATCTGCATAGCTTTTTAGTTGCCCACATAGTAGTCCTCTAAATTACACCCCAATGAAAGTTGAGTAGAAAGTAGCTACACATCTAAGGTGTGATCCTGGAGACCCGGGATCGAGTCCCACGTCGGGCTCCCTGCATGGAGCCTGCTTCTCCCTCTGCCTATGTCTTTGCCTCTCTGTGTCTCTCATGAATAAATAATAAAATCTTAAAAAGAGAAAAAAATATAGGATAGACTTTTAAAAAGTTCTTCTATTTATATTTAAATGCCTGCAACAGATTGCATACGGATCTGTTTGTTTGGGTTGTCTTCTAGAAAAGAAGGCCACATGCTCACAAATAAGCAAAAACACCATATTACCTAGGGAACAGGGAAGGTTTGAATTGTTAAAGCTTAAGTGTGAGCAAACATTTTTTTTTCCATTCTCCCAAATGTATTCACAAAGGTAAGTAATCATATTCATTGCATTATTATTTATTTTTTTATCTTAGAATTAAGTTCAGAATGTTGTCCTGATGCATTTCCAATACTAGGAGTACATATGTTCACACACACACACATGCTCACACATTCCTCCATGTGTATATACCCACAAAAACCCCATCTCCACATTCATGCCCACATATTCTTTCTTGCTATGCAATCCATTCCATTCTTGAGCTAAGATAGCAATAGAAACATGCATCTGCTTTTTAAAATTCCTATATTCCATATAGGTCAAAATACTAATTAACTTCCTTCAGCAATCTATATATTCTTAGACATGTAAAATGGGTATTTTTGTCAATTTACTGCCTTTTTGCAGTATGCAAACTGAAGCAGAGCTCACATAATCAATTTCTTTTATTCTATCCACTTTCAGTGAATATGTAAATGTATCCTATAATTTCTAGAAGTCTTTTTAATCTTAGTAATATTCTTCATAATATTAGACTATTTCTTATATTATTTTAAAAATAAGTTTCATGAAGACTTTATATTAAACCTGAATTACTCTCAAAAATAAATAGGCAACATTGTTTGGGACATCACTATTGAAATTCTATAATTATGATTTTTCTGTAACATTTTCAAAATATCAATATCATTGTATTCATTCCTTTTAATATTCGTTATATCTGCAATCTATTAAGTGTCAGATACTTTGCTTGATTCTAGGCATACAAATATGAAGAAAGTTTTCTGTGTTTTAACAGGCTATAAGCTCCATTGAATGAAGTGGACTAATTTTAAATACCATTTATTAAAATAGGAGGACCATGGATAAAGGCATGAAAATGTGAAGACCTACAAGATAGCTCTGCAATTGACTGATTACCTTCTGAGCACAAGGAAATGCTGGAATGATGGAATGTTAGAAAAGTTAAAGCTAAAAAAGAATTAAAAATAAAAAATAAAAAGTTGAAGCAGACCTTCAAAGACACAGTCTAACCTGGATTCCAGAGTCCGTTGCAATTGTTTGTGATAGATCTAACTAGTACAATTTTCTAGAGTCTCTTACCCATATTCAAGCAAGCTGAAAGCATATATGTGAGTATGTGTATGTGTTCATTATTATTTAGATTGCATTTTGGGATTTTAGTTGTTACGATAAAGCAAATGCTTTGTGTTAAACAAATGTTCAATTAGGATAGCTAATACCTGTACACATTGTATAATACCCTATATGAAAGTGTTTATTTAAGCAAATTTTGAGGCAGTAGCAACTCCTTCCAATTTCTCTTGGCTCTGATATGAACTCTTTTCATAGAACATCCCTGAAGACATTAAGGGGGCTAAAAAGCATATGACTTAGGTTTTCTTAGTTGGCGTTCCTATGTAGCTGATGGTAACCATAATTCTGGCTCTGAAAAAGAAACAGTGAAGAAAAGAATAGAATATGACTTATTGAGTGCATAGAAAGAAAACAATTTTTATATTAGTTATACGATATGACAAATGTACAAGTTCCCTTCTAAGAGTGAAGATATTATAGTTATAGAAAAGATGGTAAGAAAGTGCTGAGAATCTGGAGTCTACAATAGTTTTTTCTCTGATTCCCTTTACAAGAATGGATTATTTTAAAGATTAGTTTATTTTAATGAATCTTTTAGTGTACATTAAATTATTAAAATCTAACGCATAATATTTTTATGGTACCAAATAGGGATTCATAAGTACAACAGTAATATTTCCCTTAACACATGAATCTGGTTGATTTTCCCAAATTGAGTCCCTCACAGAATGAATACTAATGTTAAATTCAGTATGACACAATCAGTACTCTTGAAATTAAGGAATTCTTTATCTTTAGCCTTAACATCTCCCATATACCTCAAAGCACCCCTTGATGAAAGGCTCAATTTACAATTTTGTAAGCCTAATTTAAATGTGTTTTATTTTGTTGTTGTGTTCTATTGACATAGATAATAGCTGATTACAGAGCACATATGTGTGAGTGTGCATATAATTTTATGGAATATAAGAATATTGATTCTGCATTATTGATTGAGATAACAGGTAAGAGATCTTTTTATGTGTGTTTCTCATAAAATCATACTCGTTTAAACTGCTTTGAATATATATCCTGAAGATTAGCTAATGTCATAGTATATTTTTCTAAATCATGATTTTGGATAGTTGTACAGTATTTCAGCATGTAAATATAACACAATTTATTTATTCAATTCTCTAAATTTTTAGATTACCTTTCAGATTTTTTGGATTTCATTCTTATAAATAATGATATAATGAACATCTTTACATATAAATTTCTTGTACGCATCTGATTATTTTATTAAGTTAAGGAACTATATTTAAAGGTATGAACATTTGGATAGCAATGATGATTCTTGTCAAATAGCTCTCCAATAAGGTTGTGCAAGTACAAGCACAATGTATAAGTACACCATATCTGAGTCATTGTGTTTTCCATACTTTTATTAACAATATGTATTAAAAGCAAACTTGTACAACCACTGTTGAAAACAGTATGAAAGTCCCTCAAAAAGTTAAAAACAGAGGGGCATCTGAGTGGTTCAATCAAATGACTCTTGGTTTTGGCTAGGATCACAATCTCAGAGTCCTAGGATTAAGACCTTTGTCAGCTTCTTGCTCAGTGCAGAGTTTCCTTGTCCCTCTCCCTCTGTTCCTCCCCTCGTGCTCTCTCTCTTAAATAAATAAATAAATAAATAAATAAATAAATAAATAAATAAATAACAAATAAATATATTTTTTTTAATATTAAGAATAAAACTACCATAAGGTCTAATAATCGCACTACAGGGTATTTACCCCAAATTACAAAAACACTAACTCAAAAGGACACATGCACCTCTGTATTTATAATAGTATTATTCACAATAGCCAAATTATAGGAGCAACCCCAATGTTGGTTAACAGATGAATAGATAAAGATATGGTATACACACACACACACACACACACACAATGGAATATTACTCAGCTATAAAAAGAATGAAATCTTGCCATTTGCAACATTGGGAGCTAGAGAGTATAATGCTAAGTGAAATAAGTCAGGCAGAAAAAAACAAATACCATATGATTTCACTCATAGGTCGATGCATGGAGCCTGCTTCTCACTCTGCCTGTGTCTCTGCCTCTCTCTCTCTCTATCTGTGTGTGTCTCTCATGAATAAATAAATAATATCTTAAAAAAAGAGAGAGAGACAGAGATAAACTGGAGACTTAAGAGAGGGGAGGATCCCTGGGTGGCGCAGTGGTTTGGTGCCTGCCTTTGGCCCAGGGCGCGATCCTGGAGACCCAGGATTGAGTCCCACATCGGCCCCCGGTGCATGGAGCCTGCTTCTTCCTCTGCCTGTGTCTCTGCCTCTCTCTCTCTCTCTCTCTCTTTGACTATCATAAATAAATTAATTAATTTTTAAAAATTAAAAAAAAAAAAAAGAGAGAGGAGACAATGTGACCATGGAGCAGAAATTGGAATGATGTAGCCACAAGAAAAGGAATGTTAACCATTAGTGGAAAATTGAAAAGGAGGAAACAAATTTTTCCCTACAGCTTCCAGTGGGAGGTGGCCCTGCTAAGATCTTGATTTCATCCCAGCAATACTAATTTTGAATTTCTGACTTTCAAAACTGTGAAAGAATAAATCATTGATTTCAGCCACCCACTTGGTGGTTGAGAAATTAGGAGGAAAGTTTTTGTTTTTTTGTTTGTTTGTTTTGTGTGTGTGTTTGTGTGTGTGTGTGTTTAATAGAAATTAGGGAATAGAAGTCTTAGATTATCTGACAAATGAACACAAATTATTTACTCATGCTACTCTTCCTTCTTGCTTTCTATTGTAATTCCAACAAATGTTTTGGTAGATGCCATGTAGGGACATCTGAAAAAGGTTTTATTTGCCCCACGGAAGTTAACTGCAGCATTTAAAAGAAATATAACTCTATACTCAAATTTCTAAAGTAATATCAAATATAAATTTGATCACATTGTGACTCCTTCTCTCCAGGTAAATAATTCTCAGTCTTCTATATAAAACGATACATTTAGTCAAAGGAATTTGTTTGAATGAGACACAATCAATTCATCATAACAGCAAAGTAATGTGCTAAAAAAAAAAAAGGCAATGTGTTTATGACTGGCACATCCACCCACTGGCATAGGAAGAAGTCTTGAAGTTGGTCAAATCATCATTTAAGTCATTTGGCTGACTGGCTAGACCCAAATTCCAGTAAACACATCCTTGGACTCCGTGCATAAGGCTTTAAAGACTTCCACTCCTGCTGGGAAAGCTGCAGGTCATTACCACATAAAACTGCCTCTGCTGTTACATATTTCAAATTAGTATTTTTTCTTCTCTCCCTTCCATCCGTTTCCAGACTATTGGTGCCCTTCCCACTGTGCATAAAATTAAGCATTAGATGGTTGCTTAGTAATCATGATGTGGTTTGTTTGTTTATTTTTGGAAGTGCATATAGGGGGTGCTTTTACAATTATCTTTATTCTCTGTAATTAATTTCCAGAGCATTAAATGTAAATTAGCCCTCTGTGTGAAGTGTCAATGCTATCACCTAAGCATGGAAAGAGGTTCAAATTTCCCAACTATGGGGAGAATTTTCTCTATCTCATTCTATTAACTCATTGTGGAGAGAAACACTAATGTTAAAAAAGAGAAAAGGAAAATTTTATGAAGGTAATCTTGCTTTCTCGGGCTTCATCTCTTCCCAAACTCATAATTGCTTTCTATAGCTTGTGGTGAATCCTTGAAGGACCAGCACAGGATGTTGCAGTACAAAGTAAGCTAAGATCTACATTTCCAATAGGTCAGAAAGCCCTAGCTTGATGACTATTAACCTCAGTGGTCAGTTTATTCAGAGCAGAGCATGGAGCAATTTCAAATGCACAATGAGCTCAGGTGCCTGAATGTGCTTAGAATTTCTTTGGCATTTTAAGGCCGACTTTAGCAATTTCCACATGAAAACCACATAGTAGAACATTATTGGAAAAGCAATGTGAAATTTTAGTCACTATGTTGCCCTTTCCTTTAGGATGAACTGATGTGAATCACACACATTTAGTATGATTAATGTACAACATATCTTGTTGGAATATGTCATGTCACATTACAAGTTTCTGTGGTAATCTTTTTGTTTTAATCACCATATTTCTTTTTTTTAAGATTTTATTTATTTATTCATGATAGACACATACACACACACACAGAGAGAGAGGCAGGGACACAGGCAGAGGGAGAAGCAGGCTCCATGCAGGGAACTTGATGTGGGACTCGATCCTGAGACTCCAGGATCACGCCCTGGGGCAAAGGCAGGCGCTAACCCATTGAGCCACCCAGGGATCCCCCTAATCACTGTATTTCTGAATCTAAAATGTAACTGTCTACAGGAAGAATCCAAATTAGTTACTCCCCCACGTTTTTCTCTTGTCAATATACCAAATATGTTACTAAAATGTATATTTAGAAGAAGAGATAGCCTTAAATAATGTAAACATTTAAAGCCCACATTTTTTGCATTTGTCATGAGGCTAATAGAACTCTTTGGTCTTGCTGGTAAACAAGTGTCAGCCTTACAATCCCAGGACCAGTTTCATAAAAGTATGTCACTCAAATGCTGTATTTAATTTACAGATATTTCAAATTCTATTCTAAGTGTTTTGTAACATTTTGATACACAAATCAATACTGGAGGTCTGATAGAAGCTTATGGAAAAGAATCTTGTATCAATTCTCTGCCTTTTTTCTTTGCTCTTACCTTTATCTGAATACGTTTCAATTATAAAAATAACAGTAGGCCTATGGGGTACCTGGGTGGCTCAGCAGTTGAGGATCTGCCTTTGGCTCAGGTCGTGATCCTAGGGTCTTGGGATGAGTCCCACATCGAGCTCCCTGCAGGGAACCTGCTTGTCTCTCTGCCTGTGTCTCTGCCTCTCTCTGTGTGTCTCTCATGAATAAATAAATAAAATCTTAAAAAAAATAATAGCAGGCCTAAAAATACAGCAAACATTACAAGTAAAAGATGACCTCTTTGTTTCCATGCATGCTTCTTCAAAATTCAGGTATATTGAGAGACAAGGTAGAAAGTGACTAATGAACTATAAAATATAGATTTCATATCTCTAGTTTGAAATGTGTTAAGATCTTATGTTCTCGATTGCAATATACTAGGATCCCTGTCCTGCGACTTGCTGACTATGTGTCATCAGGGCAATCATTTAACTTTCATAAACCTCAGTTTCTTCATTCATTAGTAAAAGAGAAAGACAGTTATCTACTCCTCGGGTGGTTGTGAGGATTTATATTATGTGCTGTCTGGTACATAATAACTCAATAATTGATATCAGCCATTAACACTGATTTTCCATGGTACCTAGATAACTCTTGCATATGTTAAATTTAGATGTCACCTTAGAAATCATTCAGAACAGGAGACACAAGCCCAAATGTCTCTGAAGCCCAAGTGTGTAACATAAAAAGTAAAACAACTAGTGTGCAAAACAGACTGCCTGTTCTATCTAAAAATTAAAATACTCCCAACTCCCCCCTTCACCTTTAATATTGATTAAACAGAATACACAAAAAAGCCAAATTAGCCCACGGCTATTGGTATAGAGTCCCTGATTTAATTTCAACCCTCTCATCTCACAGAGCGTAAAATGGAGACATAGATAGATGGTCTTCCCCAAATCTGTATGTTTAATTAGTGGCAAGAGTTCATTCATTTGCAGGACAATATTCCTCACTATGAATAATCTGACCACAAATACAAAATTTTATTTGTAATTTTAAAGAAAATACTACTTTATATGCTGTATCTTTCTCTGAAGCCTACAACAAACTACTCCCCATAATTTTCCCAGAGTTAGGACATCTCTAACAGCAACTGGAGGCAGCAATCTAATAAACCTAAAGGAAGAAACGTGGCCCTATTCTAAGACATTGTTTAGTGGGTCGCTTGCTATTAACATCTTGGATGTATACAATGTATGGTTCTCAACTTCACTAAAGACTAAGGATGAAACATTTGCCTAACGATACTGTTTCAATCTGCTTTAATCACCAAGGTCCTATCTTTTGCTCAAAGTAACTTTGCCACTCAATTTACACGTTTAATGCAATCCCTATCAAAATATCATGGACTGTCTTCAGAGAGTTAGAACAAATTATTTTAAGATTTGTGTGGAATCAGAAAAGACCCCGAATAGCCAGGGGAATTTTAAAAAAGAAAACCATATCTGGGGGCATCACAATGCCAGATTTCAGGTTGTACTACAAAGCTGTGGTCATCAAGACAGTGTGGTACTGGCACAAAAACAGACACATAGATCAATGGAACAGAATAGAGAACCCAGAAGTGGACCCTCAACTTTATGGTCAACTAATATTCGATAAAGGAGGAAAGACTACCCATTGGAAGAAAGATGGTCTCTTCAATAAATGGTGCTGGGAAAATTGGACATCCACTTGCAGAAGAATGAAACTAGACCACTCTCTTTCACCATACACAAAGATAAACTCAAAATGGATGAGAGATCTAAATGTGAGACAAGAGTCCATCAAAATCATAGAAGAGAACACAGGCAACACCTTTTTTGAACTCAGCCACAGTAACTTCTTGCAAGATACACCCACGAAGGCAAAAGAAACAAAAGCAAAAATGAACTATTGGGATTTCATCAAGATAAGAAGCCTTTGCACAGCAAAGGATACAGTCAACAGAACTAAAAGACAACCTACAGAATGGGAGAAGATATTTGCAAAGGACATATCAGATAAAGGGCTAGTTTCTAAGATCTATAAAGAACTTATTAAACTCAACAGAAAAGAAACAAACAACCCAATCATGAAATGGGCAAAAGACATGAAGAGAAATCTCACAGAGGAAGACATGGACATGGCCAACATGCACATGAGAAAATGCTCTGCATCACTTGCCATCAGGGAAATACAAATCCAAACCACAGTGAGATACCACCTCACACCAGTGAGAATGGGGAAAATTAAC
The DNA here is from genome assembly GCF_018345385.1 of Vulpes lagopus. Taxonomy (NCBI): domain Eukaryota; kingdom Metazoa; phylum Chordata; class Mammalia; order Carnivora; family Canidae; genus Vulpes; species Vulpes lagopus. The sequence goes on along the minus strand of NC_054826.1, from coordinate 41,699,773 downwards.
AAGACAGGAAACCACAAATGTTGGAGAGGATGCGGAGAAAAGGGAAGCCTCTTACATTTTTGGTGGGAATGTGAACTGGTGCAGCCACTCTGGAAATCTGTGTGGAGGTTCCTCAAAGAGGTAAAAATAGACCTGCCCTACGACCCAGCAATTGCACTGTTGGGGATTTACCCCAAAGATTCAGATGCAATGAAACGTCGGGACACCTGCATCCCGATGTTTCTAGCAGCAATGGCCACAATAGCCAAACTGTGGAAGGAGCCTCGGTGTCCATTGAAAGATGAATGGATAAAGAAGATGTGGTCTATGTATACAATGGAATATTACTCAGCAATTAGAAACGACAAATACCCACCATTTGCTTCAACGTGGATGGAACTGGAGGGTATTATGCTGAGTGAAGTAAGTCAATCGGAGAAGGACAAACAGTGTATGTTCTCATTCATTTGGGGAATATAAATAATAGTGAAAGGGAATATAAGCGAAGGGAGAAGAAATGTGTGGGAAATATCAGGAAGGGAGACAGAACATAAAGACTCCTAACTCTGGGACACGAACTAGGGGTGGTGGAAGGGGAGGAGGGCAGGGGGTGGGGGTGAATGGGTGACGGGCACTGAGGGGGGCACTTGACGGGATGAGCACTGGGTGTTATTCTGTATGTTGGTAAGTTGAAGACCAATAAAAAATAAATTTATTAAAAAAAAAAGTAACTTTGCCACTAGGTGGAAACCTTTAAAAGATGATGGCTGTTTCTTATTCAACAGTATCAGATTTAATGCTAACATGGATGTTAGAAAAAGTTTAAAATCTTTGTTTCCTTTAAATTAAAAAGGGAGCTTTAAGAGGCTCTGAAACAATTGGAAATGTAGTTCAATTTAAGTCTAAGTTATCTTTAAAAGTATTTTTTTTTGAAAGAAGCTATTCAGAACATAGATAAGCTAAATGTTTACAATGAAGTTTAGTTCAAAAGCATTTGGAAAAGCCTTATTGCTTTTGTCTATTTTCCATATCTTTTGCTATGCCTTAATATGAGTTTATTTTGCTCTTTCTAGTAACAATTTTATATAATAGTTGGCATATTTAAATTTTCCACATCTGCTTCAGAGATTCATTAGGCATTTACCTATATATTTATGTGATTTAGCACTTGGTACTCTATCTCATGAAATTGACTGTTCATGCTCTGAGCTAGATTCAACTTTAGAGAAGCCAAAACAAGCACCCTTGGCTGTGGGTATAGATTATACTGCCATGAGTTTAGCTAAACGTCTGCTTTGCCCCATTATTAAAATGCAAATAAAACTTTTAAAAAGTTTTAAGCATATAAACATGTCCTTATGTATTCATATTCATCCACTCAGAACCTAAAGCTACTTGGATTTATTTCCTAACCAAAACATCAAAATCTCCATTTTTAAAGTTGAAATTCATTAAAGCATTTTAGTTCCAGAAGCAGGAAATAGCTGACACAGATTCCAGAATAATTTCTTGGTATTATTTAGAACACACAGGAACATATATCTGTTACTGAAGCACATAAGCTAACTGTGGGGCTGGATTTTTACAATTTATGTGCAGAGGATTTGAGGGTAGCTGATCCTTATTCTCAGAGCCACACAACTAAAAGTATAAAGCTAATAGTTCATAATGTCTGAGTAGAATCTGGAGGAACAAGGGAGAATTTTCCCCACAGTTTTGTGCAGCTAAGTGGTAGCATTCAGGAATGTTCTGGTCATTTCTGTCTAGCATCTGGCAATAACTTCTGCTGACAGCAAGTGAACAGATTTGATGGATCATATGGAATCTGGAATGGAAATGTTATTTTCCCTAACGTGCCCGGGTCCCTTTCAGGATGTCTGATAAAGCTTTATTTTGGGGATGGGATATATAAGCTATCTTTAACTATCCATTAATCTAATACCTATTTAAGGGGAAATCTGTCATATTAAGTCCATGTGAGAATGTTGATTTAAATAGCCAAATGAAGGAGAAATTTGAATTGTGTTTGATTTTAGAATTATGCTATTTTAGAATGACAAGGATTTTTTTAATTAAATGCAAATTAGGGCAGCCCAGGTGGCTCAGCGGTTTAGCACTACCTTCGGCTCAGGGTGTGATCCTGGACACCCAGGATCGAATCCCACGTCGGGCTCCCTGCATGGAGCCTGCTTCTCTCTTTGCCTCTCTCTCTTTGTCTCATGGGTGAATAAATATAATTTTAAAAAATTAAATGCAAATTATTTTATTTTTCTAAATGATAGGAGATCTACAAAATTCAAATTGTTTTCACAAAATTCAGAATTAGAACCTAGTTCTTTTGAATCTTAATCTAGAGACCATTCCAGTGTACCTAAATACTTCACCCCATTTGGTTTCTGTGATTTATATGCAAGACCATTTCAAACCTAGTTGCATACAATAAAATGCTGCACACAAAAACTATTTTGCTAGAGCAATTTATAAAATGTTGTTTGTATCTACTAAAGTTTTAATGTATTATTTTGCCCAGGAGTATTTGCATTTTAGAAGAAAAAAAAAAAAGAAACGGAGCTTCAATTTAATGGGAAGTTTTTAGATAGATCAAAGATGGCGAAAGTTATTTTAGGTGAAAGACCTTCCTAGAACCTCTAAAATGATGCCATACTTACAAATGTCTACTCTACAATCCTGATCATTCCAATGCATTTTTTACTGTGGTTTAACTTGCTACCATCATATGAATACCCTTTTTCATATAAGTTTTTGATTGTGATAAGGTACCAATGATTAAATGTTTATGTTGTAAGCACCGCATTTAATCATCACAGTCAATCTTCCTTCCTGGGAAGCAGATGCCATTATTCCCATGTAAGATATGGAAACATCAATAAAGAAGGTAAATTGGCTAAAGTCATTCATCTACTCTGCAGTAGAACCAGGGCTCAAAACAATTTCTATCTAATTCCACAGCAAATGTACTTTATGATATCATGCTTTATGAAGTCCAGAATGATCAGGATCAAACAAAACAAAACAAAACAAAGCAAAAATACCTATATGGAGCCAGAACATAAGTCAGCTTGACATTCCCACTGCTTACTGATTTGATATATGCCTTTAGAAGATTTCAATCAAAGTTTAAATATTTCATTGGCATTAGACACACAATAGTCAACACCTTGGACAAACCAGTGCTATATTTTTCCTAACACCTTATAAAAATAAAACTACTACATACTGTTTCTGGAGGAGCAGTTTGGTTTTCATACGTAGCTCTGTTAACATTAAATCCCTTGTTTGTCCTAAGAGAAATTTCCAAAAGAATGGTGCATTCCCAGAAAAACAGTACTTTAACAGGGCAGTCAGGAACACACTTCAAAAAGGGCTGTGGTACTTCCAGCACCTCTAGCATAAGTGATGACTCCCTGACCCCATGCTCACCTAGGGACCCAGGTGTCATGGAGATGACTTGATGGATATCCCTGGTGTCAAACTCAGAACCTGCAGTTTGCATGTCGTACTTGTTCTGGTCTTTGGCCACCAACATGCCCACTGTGAATACAGATGACATCTTGAAAGTGAAGAAATCCTCAGAAAACTTTGGATACAAAAGTTAAAAGGTTCTTCATTTTTATGATGATGAAGGTGGGAGATTGACTAGGATAAGTCCATGGCATTCTTGATGCCAGTAGCCATACAGGGTTTTAGGTCTCGTCCTAAAGTCATTACACTGGCCCCTTAGCCATCTGGCCACCAGCCAGGCACAAAAACAAAGGGCTTCCTTAGCCACAGGAATGCAGCAGCACTTAGGCTACACAGCGTATACTGGCTCTTCTGGGCACTTGAGCCACACCGTGCAATACTGGCTTTCTCTACTTCCTTCTCCTCTTCTTCTGCATGTTCAGCAATGCTTTACCTGCCTCTTCTTGTTATTATTCTTTCTCCTTCTTTTCCTTTTCCTTTTTCCCTTTCTTCTTCTTCTTCTTCTTCTTCTTCTTCTTCTTCTTCTTCTTCTTCTTCTTCTTCTTCTTCTTTCTTCTTCTACTACCACTTTTTCTCCCCTAAATTAATTTTACTGGATTGTTGTCTTGTTTATAAAATTAAAATCACCCAAGGGAAAAAAGCATTTTATTCTTCAAAATTGTATTTGATCTACAAGATTTACATGATAAAATTTACAAAAAGCTGATGTAAGAAGTCAAAGAAAAAGCTTGCAAGAAAATAAAGAGAAAAATACCATCTTTATGTATTGAAATACAACATAGCAAAGATGTTGATTCTAAGATTTATCTGGAAAGGCACAAACCTTAGTATAGATAAACAATTTTGGGGAAAAAAAAAGAATAATGTCAGAGGAATCACTTAATCTTATATTAGGGTCTACTATATGGCTACATGAATCGAGTTAACAAGTATAGTGGAGGAATAGACACAAGGATCAAATGCAGAAAATAGAGAATAGAAACAGGCCCAAAGAAATGGGCCTAACTGATTTTGGACAATAGAGCAACAGCAATTCAACAGAGGAAGGATGGCCTTTTTTGACAAATGGTGCTGGAACAATTAGACATCTATAGGTAATCAACAACCAGCTTCAATCCAAGTTTCACACTTTATACAAAAATTAAGTAAAAATGTAAAAATATAAAACTATAAAACTTTAGAAAAAATAGGAGAAAATCCTTGGGATCTAGGGCTAGGGAGAAAGTTCTTAGATTTAACATCAAACCATTACGCTTAAAAGGAAAAATAAATAAATTGAACCTCTTCAAAATTAAAGTTTTTGCTCTGCAAGAGACCATATTAAAAGGCTGGAAAAACAGTCTCTCTTTTACACACACACACATACACACACACACAAAGACAGAAGGACAAGAAACAGACTGGGAGAAAATATTTGCAATTCATTTATCCAAGAAAAGACTACTGTTTAGAGTATATAAAGATTTCCCAAAACTCTGTAGTAAAAAGAAAGAAGAAGAAAAAAAGAAAGAAGCAAAAGACATGAACAATGAAGAGATATTTCACCAAAGATGATGCCAGATAAACACACTAAAAGATATTCAAATTTATTTGCTATTGGGGAAACATAAATTAAAACTACACTGAGATATTATATATCAGAATGTTTAAAATAAAGAGTAAGACCAAATTCTGGGGAGAATGAAGAGACACTAGATCACTCATAGGTTACTGATAAGGTTGTTAAGTGCCTAGCCATTTTGGCAAATAATTTAGAAGGAGCTGAAATATAATTGGCAGTCTCTAACTAAATTAAATATGTAGCTATTATATGATCCAGCATTTGTACACTTGAGAATTTATCTCAGAAAAACAAAAGTTGTTTTGATGCTAAAACCTGTGCATGAATGTTCCCATCGCCTTCATTCATAATAGCCCCAAACTAGAAACAACCCAGACGTTCTCTAAATGGTAAATGGCTCAAAAAACTGTTTTACCACCATACCAATAAAAGAGAATAAACTACCAATACACAGAACAATTTGGACTTTCCAAGCAATTATGCTGAGTGGAAAAAAAAAAGGGCCAATCCCAAAGATTACATGCCGTAGGACATATATGCTGTATGACCCCATTCATATAACATTATGGAAATGACAATATAATAGAAATGGAGAACAAATTAGTGGTTGTCAGGCATGAGAGATAAAGTGGAGAGGTCTGAGCAGGAATGTAGGCCTGGCTATAAAAGGCCACCAAAAGGGATTGTGGTTGTGCACCTGGGTGGCTTAGTTGGTTAAGCATCTGCCTTCACCTCAGATCAAGATCCCAAGGTTCAGGGATGGATCTCTGCACACAGGCACCTCTTTCTGTATTTTTTTCTTATAATTGCACATGTATATACAAATATTTCAAAATAAAAAAGTTTAGTTTAAAAAATTATTTTTCTGCTCAAAAGTAAAGCTATTAAATGCTATCATTGATAAAAACATAAAATGTGTTTATATAATTTTTTTAAGGTTTTATTTATTTATTTGAGAGAGAGAGACAAAGATAGCCTCAGAGAGCACAAGTGAGGAGAAGAGGGAGAAGCAGACTCTGAGCTGAAGGCAGAAACTTAACCTACTGAGCCACCCAGGTGCCTCTATCCAGTATGTTTAATTAAGAACTAAAATACCTTTTTTTGTTCTATACATAGATTAAAATCATTTTTATTATATTTGAAATTGTAGAGGCAAAATTTTTAGTAAACTAAGAACACTTATAAATAATTGAGAACTCCCTGCTTAGCAGGGAGTCTGTTTCTCCCTCTGCAACCCACCCCCAACTGGTCTTCTCTCTCTTGCTCATTGACTCTCTCTCAAATAAATAAATAAATAAATAAATAAATAAATAAATAAAATATTTTAAAAATAAATAAATAGTTGAGAACTCGAAAGAAATAGACCTGGAATTGTAGCCAAAATTCACTTTTTATTAGTTCTATGTCCTCAGGTAATTGGTTGGCATCTAACAGATTTTCAAATATTTGAAGAGGAAGTTGAGAATGAGAAGGAAATAACTGGGGGTGGTGATAATTATAGCGATAATGTTAGTGGTAGGGATGGCAATGGCCATGTATTAAATTTTGGTATTAGGGATGTAGGTTTTATTTTGGAAATCAAACCTTTCTTTGTGTATGGTAATGAGGTGACTAGAGTCTAGATTTAAGATTCTAATTGTATTTTTATTGTTATTTTTTTTACAAGTGTTCTTCACTTTGTAATATACTTCATGATCTTTCCTTAAAATAGAAGTGTTTTGTGATATTTGTATATTTTTTTAAATTAATTTTTATTGGTGTTCAATTTAACAACATACAGAAAAACACCCAGTGCTCATCCCGTCAAGTGTCCGCCTCAGTGCCCGTCACCCATTCTCCTCCAACACCCGCCCTCCTCCCCTTCCACCACCCCTAGTTCGTTTCCCAGAGTTAGGAGTCTTTATGTTCTGTCTCCCTTCCTGATATTTCCCACATTTCTTTTCCCTTCCTTTATATTCCCTTTCACTATTATTTATATTCCCCAAATGAATGAGAACATACACTGTTTGTCCTTCTCCGATTGACTTACTTCACTCAGCATAATACCCTCCAGTTCCATCCACGTTGAAGCAAATGGTGGGTATTTGTCGTTTCTAATTGCTGAGGAATATTCCATTGTATACATAAACCACATCTTCTTTATCCATTCATCTTTCGATGGACACCGAGGCTCCTTCCACAGTTTGGCTATTGTGGCCATTGCTGCTAGAAATATCGGGGTGCAGGTCTCCCGACGTTTCATTGCATCTGAATCTTTGGGGTAAATCCCCAACAGTGCAATTGCTGGGTCGTAGGGCAGGTCTATTTTTACCTCTTTGAGGAACCTCCACACAGTTTTCCAGAGTGGCTGCACCAGTTCACATTCCCACCAACAGTGTAAGAGGGTTCCCTTTCTCCACATCCTCTCCAACATTTGTGGTTTCCTGCCTTGTTAATTTTCCCCATTCTCACTGGTGTGAGGTGGGATCTCATTGTGGTTTGGATTTGTATTTCTCTGATGGCAAGTGATGCAGAGCATTTTCTCATGTGCATGTTGGCCATGTCCATGTCTTCCTCTGTGAGATTTCTCTTCATGTCTTTTGCCCATTTCATGATTGGATTGTTTGTTTCTTTGCTGTTGAGTTTAATAAGTTCTTTATAGATTTTGGAAACTAGCCCTTTATCTGATATGTCATTTGCAAATATCTTCTCCCATTCTGTAGGTTGTCTTTTAGTTTTGTTGACTGTATCCTTTGCTGTGCAAAAGCTTCTTATCTTGATGAAGTCCCAATAGTTCATTTTTGCTTTTGTTTCTTTTGCCTTTGTGGATGTATCTTGCAAGAAGTTACTGTGGCCAAGTTCAAAAAGGGTGTTGCCTGTGTTCTCCTCTAGGATTTTGATGGAATCTTGTCTCACAGTTAGATCTCTCATCCATTTTGAGTTTATCTTTGTGTATGGTGAAAGAGAGTGGTCCAGTTTCATTCTTCTGCATGTGGATGTCCAATTTTCCCAACACCATTTACTGAAGAGACTGTCTTTCTTCCAATGGATAATCTTTCCTCCTTTATCGAATATTAGATGACCGTACATTTCAGGGTCCACTTCTGGGTTCTCTATTCTGTTCCACTGATCTATGTGTCTGTTTTTGTGCCAGTACCACACTGTCTTGATCACCATAGCTTTGTAGTACAACCCAAAATCTGGCATTGTGATGCCCCCAGCTATGGTTTTCTTTTTTAAAATTCCCCTGGCTATTCGGGGTCTTTTCTGATTCCACACAAATCTTAAAATAATTTGTTCTAACTCTCTGAAGAAAGTCCATGGTATTTTGATAGGGATTGCATTAAACATGTAAATTGCCCTGGGTAACATTGACATTTTTACAATATTAATTCTGCCAATCCATGAGCATGGAATATTTTTCCATCTCTTTGTGTCTTCCTCAATTTCTTTCAGAAGTGTTCTATAGTTTTTAGGGTATAGATCTTTTACCTCTTTGGTTAGGTTTATTCCTAGGTATCTTATGCTTTTGGGTGCAATTGTAAATGGGATTGACTCCTTAATTTCTCTTTCTTCAGTCTCATTGTTAGTGTATAGAAATGCCATTGATTTCTGGGCATTGATTTTGTATCCTGCCACGCTACCAAATTGCTGTATGAGTTCTAGCAATCTTGGGGTGGAGGCTTTTGGGTTTTCTATGTAGAGTATCAAATCATCGGCGAAGAGGGACAGTTTGACTTCTTCTTTGCCAATTTGAATGCCTTTAATGTCTTTTTGTTGTCTGATTGCTGAGGCGAGGACTTCCAGAACTATGTTGAACAGCAGTGGTGAGAGTGGACATCCCTGTCTTGTTCCTGATCTTAGGGGAAAGGCTCCCAGTGCTTCCCCATTGAGAATGATATTTGCTGTGGGCTTTTCGTAAATGGCTTTTAAGATGTCGAGGAAAGTTCCCTCTATCCCAACACTCTGAAGGGTTTTGATCAGGAATGGATGCTGTATTTTGTCAAATGCTTTCTCTACATCTAATGAGAGGATCATATGGTTCTTGGTTTTTCTCTTGCTGATATGATGAATCACATTGATGGTTTTACGAGTGTTGAACCAGCCTTGTGTCCTGGGGATAAATCCTACTTGGTCATGGTGAATAATTTTCTTAATGTGTTGTTGGATCCTATTGGCTAGTATCTTGTTGAGAATTTTTGCATCCATGTTCATCAGGGATATTGGTCTGTAATTCTCCTTTTTGATGGGATCTTTGTCTGGTTTCAGAATTAAGGTGATGCTGGCCTCATAGAACAAATTTGGAAGTACTCCATCTCTTTCTATCTTTCCAAACAGCTTTAGTAGAATAGGTATGATTTCTTCTTTTATTAAACATTTGATAGAATTCCCCTGGGAAGCCATCTGGCCCTGGACTCTTGTGTCTTGGGAGGTTTTTGATGACTGCTTCAATTTCCTCCCTAGTTATTGGCCTGTTCAGGTTTTCTATTTCTTCCTGCTCCAGTTTTGGTAGTTTGTGGCTTTCCAGGAATGCGTCCATTTCTTCTAGATTTCCTAATTTATTGGAGTACAGCTGTTCATAATATGTTTTTAAAATCGTTTGTATTTCCTTGGTGGTGGTAGTGATCTCTCCTTTCTCATTCATGATTTTATTAATTTCAGTCTTCTCTCTCTTCTTTTTAATAAGATTGGCTAATGGTTTATCTATCTAATTAATTCTTTCAAAGAACCAACTCCTGGTTCTGTTGATCTGTTCCACAGTTCTTTTGGTCTCGATTTCATTTAGTTCTGCTTGAATTTTAATTAACTGTCTTCTTCTGCTGGGGGTGGGGTCCATTTGTTGCTTTTTCTCTAGTTCCTTTATGTGTAAGGTGAGCTTTTGAATTCGAGTTCTTTCCAGTTTTTGAATGTATGCTTGTATTGCGATGTATTTCCCCCTCAGGACTGCTTTTGCTGCATCCCAAAGATTTTGAACAGTTGTATCTTCATTCTCATTAGTTTCCATGAATCTTTTTAATTCTTCCTTAATTTCCTGGTTGACCGTTTCATCTTTTAGCAGGATGGTCCTTAACCTCCACGTGTTTGTGGTCCTTCCATACTTCTTGTTGTGATTAAGTTCTAATTTCAAGGCATTATGGTCTGAGAATATACAGGGGACTATCCCGATATTTTGGTATCGGTTCAGACCCGATTTGTGACCCAGTATGTGGTCTATTCTGGAGAAAGTTCCATGTGCACTTGAGAAGAAGGTGTATTCAGTTGAGTTTGGATGTAAAGTTCTGTAGATATCTGTGAAATCCATCTGGTCCAGTGTATCATTTAAAGCTCTCGTTTCTTTGGAGATGTTGTGCTTAGAAGACCTATCTAGTATAGAAAGAGCTAGATTGAAGTCACCAAGTATAAGTGTATTATTATCTAAGTATTTCTTCAGTTTGGTTAGTAATTGGTTTAAATATTTGGCAGCTCCCACATTCGGGGCATATATATTGAGGATTGTTAAGTCCTCTTGTTGGATAGATCCTTTGAGTATGAGATAGTGTCCCTCTTCATCTCTCACTATAGTCTTCGGGGTAAATTTTAATTTATCTGAAATAAGGATGGCTACCCCTGCTTTCTTTTGAGGACCATTTGAATGGTAAATGGTTCTCCAACCTTTTATTTTCAGGTTGTAGGTGTCCTTCTGTCTAAAATGAGTCTCTTGGAGACAGAAAATAGATGGGTCCTGCTTTTTTATCCAGTCTGAAACCCTGCGCCTTTTGATGGGGTCATTAAGCCCGTTCACGTTCAGAGTTACTATTGACAGATATGAGTTTAGTGTCATCATATCTATTCAGTCCTTGTTTTTGTGGATTGTTCCACTGAACTTCTTCTTAAAGGGGAATTTTAAGAGTCCCCCTTAAAATTGCTTGCAGAGCTGGTTTGGAGGTCACATATTCTTTCAGTTCCTGCCTGTCTTGGAAGCTCTTTATCTCTCCTTCCATTTTGAATGAAAGCCTTCCTGGATAAAGTATTCTTGGTTGCATGTTCTTTTCATTTAGGACCCTGAATATATCCTGCCAGCCCTTTCTGGCCTGCCAGGTCTCTGTGGAGAGGTCTGCTGTTACCCTAATATTCCTCCCCATAAAAGTCAGGGACTTTTTTTCTCTTGCTGCTTTAAGGATCTTCTCCTTATCTTTGGAATTTGCAAGCTTCACTATTAAATGCCGAGGTGTTGAACGGTTTTTGTTGATTTTAGGGGGGGATCTCTCTATTTCCTGGATCTGAATGCCTGTTTCCCTTCCCAGATTAGGAAAGTTTTCAGCTAGGATTTGTTCAAATACATATTCTGGCCCTCTGTCCTTTTCGGCGCCCTCGGGAACCCCAATTAAAGGTAGGTTTTTCTTCCTCAGGCTGTCGTTTATTTCCCTTAATCTGTCTTCATGGTCTTTTGTCTGTCTCTTCTTTCCTCAGTTTCCCTCTTTGCCATCAACTTGTCTTCTCTGTCACTCATTCTTCCACCTCGTTAACCCTCGTCGTTAGGACTTCTAGTTTGGATTGCATCTCATTCAATTGATTTTTAATTTCTGCCTGATTGGATCTAAATTCTGCAGTCATGAAGTCTCTTGAGCCCTTTATGCTTTTTTCTAGAGCCACCAGTAGCTGTATAATAGTGCTTCTGAATTGGCTTTCTGACACTGAATTGTAATCCAGATTTTGTAACTCTATGGGAGAGAGGACTGTTTCTGATTCTTTCTTTTGAGGTGAGGTTTTCCTTCTAATCATTTTGCTCAGTGCAGAGTGGCCAAAAGCAAGTTGTATTGGGAAAAGGAGAAAAAGAGAGGAGAGAAAGAAGGAAAGAAAAGAGAAAAAGAAAAAAGGAAGAAAAAAAGGAAAAAAGAGAAGAAAAAGAAAGAAAAAGTAATAGGGTTGGGGAAGCAATCAGAAATAAAAAAAAAAAAAAAAAGAGAGGGAGAAAACAAAACGGGGGAGTATCTTCCGATTCTGTATACTTTAAGTCCCTTGACTTCCCCTGGAACTGGTCCGTCTAGCTGGTCTTCTGGGGGAGGGGCCTGCTGTGCTGATTCTCAGGTGTTAGCACTTGGGGGAGCTGCTCTGCCCCTTGCCTGGTGCAGGGCTCAGTGGGGGTTGTTGACCCCGTGAGGCCCCGGGAGGAAGCCACAGTGGCGGGGGCAGCTCTGGGACCCTGGAGTCAGCTCCCGCAGTAGCTCCGGGGCTCTCCTTCTGCAGGGCCTGGGGGCTCCGGGCGGGGCCGCTGATCTGCTCAGTTCCAGGCAGGAGTGTCCTCGCTGTCCTGGGCCCTCCCGGCCTCTGCCTGTCCCGGGGGAGGCCGGATCCTGGGCTGTGTCCCGGCGCCCTGTGCTCCGGGGCCTGCGCTGGTGGATTCGCGCTCCCGGCTGCAGCCCCCTCCGCGGAGCCGCCGCCCGAGCCCCTCCGAGCTGTTCCCGGAGCCGCGCAGCCCCCTCCGCGGAGCTTCTTCCTCCGCCCGAGCCCCCCCGAGCTGCTCCCGGAGCCCCGCAGCCCCCTCCGCGGAGCCGCCGCCCGAGCCCCTCCGAGCTGCTCCGGGCCCCGCCGAGCGCTGCAGCCCTTAGGGAGCTCGGCGCATCTCCGGGGCGCAGTTCCTCTGTTACTGTCCCAGGGAGCCCGAGGGCATCCCCGCCTTTCTGGGGATCCTGCTCTAACTCCCTGAGTCCCTTTCCGCGGGGAAGGTCGGTGCAGCTCCTGCTCCTCCGGGACGGGGCTCTCCTGTCCTGGGGACACTCGCCCCGGCCTCAGCCCGGCTCCTCGCGGGGCCCCTCCCCCTTGGAGGCCTTTTGTTCCTTTATTTCTTTTTTCCCGTCTTCCTACCTTGATAGAAGCGCGAACTCTTCTCACTGTAGCATTCCAGCTGGTCTCTCTTTAAATCTCAGGCCGAATTCGTAGATTTTCAGGATGATTTGAAGGTTTTCTAGGTAATTTGTTGGGGACAGGTGATTTGGAGACCCTACTCTTCCGCTGTCTTGCCCCTCCCCCTTTGTATATTTTTGTTTTATTCTTAAGGTACCTTGTAAAACTAATTGCACTTCTGACTACTAACTCAGCTTCAGTCTTAGTGGTATCTTTGCTATTTTCTCTTTTCCCAACTCTCTTAAAATATCATATTGCTATGTTGAGGTCTCTTTAAAATATTGACCAATTTTTATGAATTAAATTTTCTTTTATTATTTTAATTTTCTTTATTTTTTTTTAAAGATTTTTTTAATTTATTCATGAGAGACAGAGAGATAGAGAGGTGGAGACACAGGCAGAGGGAGAAGCAGGCTTCAGGCAGTGAGCCTGATATGGGATTTGATCCCAGGACTCCAGGAATGATCCCTGGGCTGAAGGCAGGTGCCAAACTGCTGAGCCACTCAGGATCCCTGACTTAAAATTTCAAGAAAGCAATAGAAAGTCAACCCATAGAATATGTCTGTATATAATGACTCTCATGAAACTATGTTTTTTAACATGTATTGCCAATCTCTATTGAAGGATCCAACTTCCCTTAGAGAAAGAAGCAATAACGATTATAGTTTTATAATCTTGGACAAACTAGACATGTTTGCTTTAATGTGTTTAAAAATGTAAAACAAATGTTGTGTATTTGGAAATACCTTTTTTTTTTTTGAAGTAGGGTAATAGTACAATATTTTCTCTTTCACACAGTCATTGCCACACAAACCTCCAGTACCAAAGCGTTTTTTACATTGTATGCTAATTGAGAATTCTCAGTCTATCAAAGTGACAGAAGTGTTCTGAGTTCATATTAATTATAGCAAAATTATACCTAGAGGTAAACTTATCCTTTTTATTAGTGTCTGATTTTTACCTGCTGCATTGTTCTGGTATCTGAGACATGAACCAACACATCATGTGTCGTAAATTTGGTTTGCAAATATGCACCTAAGGTGGGAAACTCAGCAAGGTTTGATAAACTGTTTTCTCTTTAAACATAAATTTCATGGTGGTATTTAGTACAACGTGAAATATCTATAAGGTGCCCTTGAGCAGGAACTCTTTGTTAACAAGCTATCAAGCTTAACTGGGATAACCTGTAGGAAATCTTCACTAAACAAACACAAGCCAGTCATTCTCAGGAGATGCTTGCATGTATCAGCATGACACAGTCATCGTCATCTTTAAAAACTAATCCCTAAACTACTGCTGGTTGTATTCTGATTATTGTGCGTCAGTTCAAATTTTCTAAAACATCCCCTTGTCTTCCTAGTATAAATCCCATTTTCTTACACCTGTTAGGATTTTTTTCTTTTATGCAAAAACTAGTCTCCCTTGAATTTAATTTAAAAGCTGTGCACTCTCCAAGTTCAATAGTTTGAAATGGTAGAAAAACATGCAGTAATTTTCAGCTAACTTTCAATAAACTCTGAATGATAGAAGCATGCTGAGTTGAAGGCTATATGAAACATGAGAAGAATATTGATCATTTATCTGTTATCTGGCTTTTCCAGCAATTCTTGGGAAGCCTGTTGCTTAGGTAGAAGCAGGGTGGCAGTAGGAGCCCTATTTTTGAGTGAAGGTTTGGTGAAATACTGACCTCTCTTCTCTTTTCTGAACATCATTAAAAAGTCCATGAAAGTGGAGTCTCCTCCACTTTCAGTTGCCCTAGGAGAGTACCCTTCAGGGGATGACTCTGCTTGACAAAAATCATTAATCAATGTTAAAAATATCAGTTTCTGCTGCTCCTGACCCTAGTGTATAGTCTATGGAATTGCCCACTTGGAAGGTGTCTGGGTTTCTAATTAACACATGCACATGTTCTGGAGGGTGGATGCCTTTTGATGGTCTCCCTTGCAGTTCTGCAAAGTGATTGTCATATGTATCACATTGACTATAATCTAATTCCAAGCATCACAAGTGTCTTCGATTTAGTGCTACTTTTACTTGATGCAGATATGGATAGGAAACCTGATTTTATTTGTATTGGTTATATAGATCTACATACTTCAGAATAGATATTATGTAGGAAAATCAAATATTTTTAAAATACTTTGGTACAGTTGTCTATTTTCTTGTAAAAAAATGTATAGCTTTGTACCTTAAGGAAACTAAATACAATATGTTTAATTTTGTTTACTTCTTTTACAAAACTGAAATGTGACTAAATCAGATAGCCCTTTATTGTGAAAAATAGTCATTATTCTTCATATTGGGAAGAATACTTTAATGAACATTAACATAAATAAATATTTGCATTACCTTCATATTATAGTAAGTCATCATAGATTCACATTACAAAAATATCATGGCCTAAGATCATATTCTAGCATGTTCTTGGAGGCTAAAGAAATATTAAAGTAGGATGTTTATATTCAGAATTTACATTACAAATACAATTTACATATTTGGGGTCATTTAGAATCCTTTAAATATGCTTTTAAAAAATAAGTAATTATGCTCTTAAATTACAAGATTGTCAAATTTCTAAGTTGAAACCTAGAATTTCTAACTATGTCAATGAAAGCTTAGTACTTATCCAGGTGTTTGAGTTTTCTGATAATGGTCTAAGAGAAAATAATGTTTATTATTTTACTTTATTTTTAAAAAGATTTTATTTATTTATTCATGACAGACAGAGAGAGAGAGGCAGAGACATAGGCAGAGGGAGAAGCAGGCTCTCCGCAGTAAACCTGATGCCTGACTCCAACCCAGGATGCTGGGAGCATGACCTGAGCCAAAGGCAGATGTTCAACCACTGGGCCACTCAGACATCTTGAGTTTTAAATAATGATTAAAATGTCTGTAGATTTTTTTAGGCTCAAGATATTAAATAGATTTTTAATATCCATATTAATCCTGTGATTTAGGGAAAATATGAAAAAAATATCAAACCAAAGCTATATTAATGTTACACATTTTAGAAAAATAGCCAAATGTTTTAGTAAATAGTGTTGCTTGGACCTTGGACATGTTGATCTTTAAAATTTATAGAAAATTAAAATGTCACTTAAATAATAAATACCTTTCTCAACCTTAATCTATTATTCAGATAAGATTTGGACAGTCATTTTTGTCATAGCAATACCTCACTAATTCTAATCTGACTTTAATATTTTCCCTAAGAAAAAAACCTCATTGCTTAAAGAATGCAAGAAATATTATTTTTCCAAAGTCTCAATCACAGCCGTAATGCCCCAGCTATGGGAAGATGAGAGTGAAATAGTCAATGTAAGGCAAAAGTGTAATAATTTTTTAAATTGCAGTTGGATATACACCATTTTTGCAAAATGAATTGTAGTAAAGCTTGGCTGGTCAAAAAAAATTACTTATAGGAAATATATTTGTGGAGAATTGTACATAAAACATTAGCCAAAACATATAATTATGCTAATAATTATAATATTGTCTATATATTAGGTTAAGAAATCTAATAGACTATTCCTAGACTGCAAAGAGCTATAGTATACTTTTGTTCAAAGTTAACAAGTACCTCATTTGGGAACTAGACCCTTGACTTGTTCTGACTTTGGGTTCTATTTAGAACCATAAGGTTTGCTTAATACCAACTTTTTTCAGAAACTTCCTGTAATCTAGCAGAGCAGGTGTTTAGGGGCAGATGATTCACACAATAAATATTTATTGAACTCTTTCTATACAACTGGTATCAGGCAATTGTCCCAGGGGTGGAACTAAATATGTAGGAGAAAGATTTGTCCTTCCTTAATGGAGTTTCCATTTTAATGTAGAAGTCGGCCTTAAATAATCATACAAATAACATTTATCGTATTTTTAAATTATATATACAAACTAAAACTGGAGAATATATGAGAAAAGATAATAGAAACATTGATATTGATATGGAAGTCTGAGGAAGTAAAGCTAGGGATGCATTGATATGGCAAGCTGGAGTTTGGACAAGGGCATTTCAAGAACAGGAAATGACTGCATGAGTTTCTTGAGGCAGGGAAGAGCTATGTCCATTTGAAAGCCCAAGAGCAGAATCAGTCATTGGAAGTGGGATCCCTCATAAGAGGGATGAGGCTAATGTGATACAAAAGTTAGAACATGGCCAGGTGTTACAAAGCCTATTCTACAAGTGTTGTGGAGGCCATCAGAAGGTTATGGGTAAAGACTCAGTGCGACTGGATTAATATGTTACAATTCTGCACTACACAACTAAATTAGCTATAGCGAGTTTCACCATTCTTCCTGAGTCCTATGAAGGGCAAACCTAAGATACACATGCAAAAGGAAGGGAAATAAAGTTTATAAGTATCCTTTGGGTTATTAGGAGTTAGAACAGAGCTGGTGAATCATCATTTCCAACCCTAGGGGTGGGGATATAGGCAGGGATTTTGCATCTGAGATACTGTTTTTAAAAAATAGTATTTTTCCACAAGAATGATTGTATTTGCATGGTGATACTTTACCTTGCTGCACCAGTCTGCATCACTTACATATACATTTCAATTAAAAATTTAGCCTACAAACTGATGTTTTAAACTGGTATTTTAGACTTTAATTCTTAAGTTTAGAAGAAAGCATCTTTCCAATAAGTCTTCCCTGTTGCCATGGAAAAAAAAACTGCAATATTATAAATAAACAAACAACCTGGGAGCTCATGCTTCTAAACAGATTGAAGACAGATGCTAACATGTCAGCAAAATCAGAGTACAAATCCAACATCATTCTGTATATCAAATGTTTACATAGATGTCATTTAAATGAGATTCTCATTATATTAAATGAATATACAGCATCATTTCTCAGTACATGGCAAGCAATAAAAACTCAAGTATTTTCTATTAAAACTCTTTTATCTTGAATGACATTACAGTCTTTTGGTTATCCAGTACTCATAGGAGCACTTAACCTGAGAATTCAGTTTCTGTAAGATACAAGTTTGCTGCAAGACATAGCTCTCCAAATTTAATGTACAGAAAGTCATGTTTCAGTTACCTTTAAAAGTATCTTTCTAATTGGTATTTTTTCAATAAATTTTTGATATCATAAATAGCATAGCTTAACTATATTTGAGACAAATATTTAATTAAAATGGTCATTCTTGGGGTGCCTCAGTACCTCAGTCCGTTAAGCTCAGTTGGTTAAGTTTAGTTCAGGTCATGATTTTAGAGTCCTGGGATCCATTGGCCTGCATCTGGCTCCCTGCTTATCGGGGAGTCTGTTTTTCCCAAAGCCACTTCCCCCTGCTTGTGCTCTTTTTCCCTCTCTCAGATAAATAAATAAAATCTTTTAAAAATTGGTCATTCTTTGCTATAAACAATATTAGTCATTATAACTTTGCACCATGATCTTTATATTTCAAAGGTATATGAGAGAGGGCCTAAACTTTTTTCACCATACAAATTAGTCATCAATATTTTTAAAACTGACTTTATCTAAGAGAAATTCATTCCAACTAATTAATTACTGTCATTTTTTTATGTCTAACCTCTATTCATGAATTTATGTTATTAATGAAGTAGCTTTGGTTTGGAACTCAAACTGAAATTAAAACCCTGACACTCTCCTTAACTATATGTGTGATCCTCAACAAGTTACTAAATCACTCTCCATCTAATTTTTTTATCATTAAGATGATAATAATAACATACTTGGAAGTGTTACTGTGGAAACTAAATAGCCTAGGGCCAATGTGGCCCACTATAAACGCAATAAACTGTTGCTGTTATCATTAATAATAATGGGGACATCTGCATCTGTACTCCCTGAGTGATTTTCAGTATAATCAACTAAGTTGTTTGAAAATCACTGTTTTAGTGTGATCATGTGATTTGTATGATAGTCAAAAAAGCATGTAACTGATGCTGAGAATGAAAATAAACTGGATGTCACATGCATGGTTTATGAGAGTACAAATAGTACAGCAATTCTGGAAAATAGTTTAGCATTTATTTAAAAACTAACATACCTACATGCACCTCACAAAAACAATCATAAGTATGTATCCTACAGAAATTAAAACTTATGTTCACAAAAAAAGTCTGAATACAAATGTTCATAGTAGATGTCTTTCGACATACAAGTAGCTAAAAGAGATAATACATACATATAATAAGATACTACTTAGCAATAAAAAGCAACAAATTATTGTTACTTGCAATGACTTTGAACCAATATTATGCTGAATGAAAAAAAAAAACAATTTCAAAGAGTTTACATATTGTCTTATTAGTCCATTTACACAATGTCCTCAAAGTGACAAAGCTATGGCCCCATAGAGAAAAGATCAATGATTGCCCAGAGTTAAGTTTAAGGGAGGATGTAAATATTAAGGGCTAACATTAAGTGGTATCTTTGTGGTGATGGAAGAGTTCTATTTAGAGATTGAGGAGATGGTGACTCAAAGCTACTCTTGTGATAAAATTTTCTAGAACATATACAAACACGGCCACACAGAAACACACTCAAAGACTGCATATAAAAACTGGTGAAATCTGTTTAAGGTTCATACTTTAGTTAACAGTATTATACCAATGGCAGTTTCTTGGTTCTGACAATATACTACAGACACATAAGAGACCACTGTTAGTTGAAGCTGAATGAAATGCAAATGAGTACATGTAGGGATTCCCTGCACTGTTTTTGCAAAATTTTTGAGTCTTTGACTATTGTTATTTTTTAAAGATTTTATTTATTTATGAGAGAGAGGCGGGGGTGGGGGGGTGGGGAGAGGCAGAAACACAGATAGAGGGAGAAGCAGGCTCCATGGAGAGAGCCCAATGTGGGACTCAATCTTGGGATTACACCCTGAGCTGAAGGCAGGTGCTCAACCGCTGAGCTACCCAGGGGTCCCAACTACTATTATTATTTTTTTTTATAAGGCATTTATGTGAATGCAGCATCCAGAGTTTGTTTCATTTGCTTCAGTGACATCTTTTGTAGCCTAGGTAAATAGTGTGATATATTTTTAATGCTGTAGACATTAATTTGATTTTTTAGAATAATTAAGAGTTAAAATTGATTTAGAATTATAATAATTTAAAAACACCTAAAAGAAAACATTTATTTTTAAAAGCCTTATTTTTGTTTGTAGTTTTTTTTTAATCTCAAAGTGAGATTAAAAACTGTTTATTTGCACCAAAATTGGCTATAGATATAAGAATAATAAAATAAAAACTGAGATAAATTCTTTATTGCTCATACTCTGCAGTCTAAAAAATATAAGAAACTACCAATAAATGATATCAGTGCAAAATCCACTTATGTTCCAATATTCGTTTCTAGTTACAATAAAATTTTTCCTAAATTATCCTCATTTTATTTATTGAAACTTACTAGTGGACTTTAAACAGGAAGAGATGCTGACTATAAAATGTGACCTCAATGTACACAATAAATTATTTTTGAAATATAATCCAAAATTGATGGCCAGCATCCCATCCTGATGATGATGATGATGGTGAATTATGTAAATTTATATCTACATCTATATCTAAATCTATATCTATATCTATATGTATATCATCTATTTATATCTTAGTTTGGTTTCCTGAGAAACAAATTCTAAGGCAAGGATTCCAGCACAAGTAGTTATTATGGAATGTCATCATTGGCCAAAACACTAGGGAAATGGGAAACAAAGTAGGGAAGACAGATAGGGTTTATTTTTTAAGCAAGTTACTGTTGGGGGTAAATGAAACTGAATCCTTCTAGAGAAATCTGGGACCTGGCTAAAACATGTGCTCAGAGTTATCCCAACCTGAAGGGTAGGAAGATAAATACTTATTTATCCATTTCTATTGGTACTTGGTTAAAGCTGCCTCTGGGAGATAGTGGTCCAGCTTGTCCCATAGATAATAAAGTAGCCAAGCAGCCAGAGAAAGCCTTCAGACAGAGAATGCAAGTGCTGATGATAGATAGTTGGCACATGTGCAGTGAAATGATCAAAGTGCGGGGATTTCATTAGGTAGCATCAGTTACATATGTCTTATCTTATTCTATATATATATTGGGCACTTAATAAGTACTCATTGAACTTCTATATTAGTTATGGTTGCAGAATGAGTGATACACTTTTTTTGTATTATGGAACTTAAGTACTTAGGTTTAATCTAATTTGATATATCTTTTTTAGTTGATGTGACTTTTTGAAATACCTTATAAGTCACATATTTGTTGCTTTAGCCAATCATCAAATAATTTTTCATTACTTGATACTATAGGGATAAAGCTGAGAAATACACTATCCACTAATAAATATTTTTAAAAATCAGGAGAAAATAGGTAAATCTATAGTTGACAGGTCTCACATACTCATATTTATTTAGAGCCCAAATATGTTAATACTCCATGGTGAAAATTAGCGAATCTTCCACCCATCTGTTAGATTTAGTGGGCTAAGGACATAGTAAGGTTATAGTACTCCCAGAGCTAGCACTATTACTTCTTACTGAAAGTCAGTCTGCATAAGTCAACTTCATCCTTTGGAAAGACTAAATTATCAATGATCTGAAATGTAATATCAGTGGCTTTTACCTGAAATACAAAGACTTCATGACTAATATACTTACTTGAAACAGTAAAGATTTTTTTTTATTTTTATAAAATATTCCCCCCCAAAATGAAACTTAATGTTAGAGTATTCAAGTTAGTGAGTAAAGAAGAGTTTATGTTAAAGATAAGCTAGAATGTCTATGAAAGAAAATGAGTTACAGAAACTGGCCATTTCCCCATATCTATCAGTTAATACAAAGAAATGTAGGCATAACAAATTTTCTGATACTACAGAAAACCTCATGTAAGAAATGTCTAATGTGGTTCAATCATGACTCTAGGAAGGAAGAGAGAGGCGAGGAGGTTGATTAAAGCAAAAAAAAAAAAAAGAGTATTCCTTCTTCCAATTTTATCTCCCTTTATTCATCATGACCATCTAAAGGGAGACAAACAGGAGCAAACTTGGGCTTAATTCACACACAGAACAGAATGATATAATTTAATTCTCCATTATTTTTCCTAAGAAAATTATACCTTGAAACAAAACTTAATAATCTTGTTAAAACTTTTGCAAGTCAGGTACAGTCAAGAAACTAAAAATCAAATTAATGTGAAAAAGTGAGAAAATAGAACTGCCTAAATTTTAAAGTGGAAAATGGTTAATTATATTGTCTTTTGTCATATTTGTTAAATGTTCAGTTTGGCACAGCACACAAAAAAGTGAAAGGGACTTTGATAAATTACTACAGAAAATGTAATGGATCGTATTTTGATTTAACTGGAATTTATTGTACCTTCAGTGATAATCCAATATTCATATTTTAATTTGTAGGTATGATCAGAACATACCTTTTATAAGCCTTTCATTTTCTGTGAAAGAAATAGGCAAGATAGAGAATTTAAAGACGACTTATTATTCCTGGAATGGTTGGCCTGAGAAGATGAATAGAATGTGTCTTTTGATTTTTCAGCAGTGTTATTTTAAAATTCTCATGTAGGTCATTACTTATTCTAGAGCTGGATCAATCAAAGGGAGGTGAATCAGCAAGGCGCAAAAGAGGAAGCCACCTTGAAATGGATTAAGTGAAATAATTGTGTGAACATATGGCCTGGAAATTAAATTGATTCAGCTAAACAAGTTATATTAAATAGATCAGGTAATTTTCAGGCATCTGGTCAGATGATCACAACTTAAAGCAATTATACAATTGGAGACTCTGAGAAAAAGAGAGGGTCCTATTAGTCTACAAAATAGAGACCATAAAATAAAACTCAAATTGTCAGTGATCTTTTCAGAGTTTGCCCTTTAAAAAAAAGATGCATGTAAAGATAAAGTCCTGGATAAAAGAATTCAGAGGGGTTTTCTAAATGAAAGTTGTCAGATATTTAAGTTGTTGATAAATTATTCATTTATTTATTCACTTAAAAATATTTATTGAGTACCAACTCTCTTTAGGCTTATTATAAAATGTCCTAGTTCTCAAATTTCCTATATTTTATGAGTTTATATATTTAGAGCAGAAAAATAACTGCTTTTTTAGTTGATAAACTTCTATATACAGAATCTTCTTTGCCATTAAAGATTTTTTTCCCTTGGCTACCATCTTGATGTTTGAGTTCAATGTTCAATGTAAAATATACATTTAGATATTGTCTCTCTTTACTTTTCATACAGTTTCCAAATATACATGTATATAAAAATACCAAGAATACAAATGTTAGATAACTTGCAAAACATAAGCAATGTGTATTATATTCATAGGCTATTAATGGCTACCGATTTAATTTTCCAAAACTTAAAACATGAAGTATAGTAAGACTTTTTCATTTTAGTGTGATAAGTAACTTCTAAAAACTGTTTTTACTAAATAATGTAATAAACTTATGGATAATATTTTATGTACTGAAATATATAAATCATGATTATCATACATTCTTATTATAAGGTTGTTAAAATTGAGATTAAAACTGTAAGTATATGAATTACTCTAATATCTTAATCACAAAGGTTTTTGCGTGGGTGAAATGTCCTTTAGTTTACATTAGATTTAATGTAAATAGTCTGGGCCTGCTGTCTTTAACACATAAGAAATTCACTCATGTAAATTTTTTTCCAAAGTTTATTCAACAGAAAGAATTTGTGTAATTCTTCTGGATAATATATCCCCATGGTTACAATACAAATGAGGCAAACAGTATGAAACTTTTATGATTGTAATAGGCAGTTTTGTTGGTTTGGTTTATAGAAAACTATATCATAGATGAGAAATGAAAGGACTTTAACCACAGTAGGCAATGACAGGTATAAGCATTTTGTAAAAGCTTTGTATTTTATGAAATGTCTTTTCATGTACTCTTATTGAGCTTTACAATAAACAGGTGATAAAACTACACTATCCTGCATATAGATTTTTTTTAATTACCTGAAGCTTAGAAATCCTTGATTTTTCCAAGGTTGCACAAATAAATATGACAGATAGATAGGATAGAAATAAAAATACAGTTTGAAGAATGTATTAGAGAGGATATAAAGGGAACTAGAAAAAGGCCAGTTGAATGGCTATAATTAATATTCCAGATGGAGATGATGAAATCCATAACAGAGGTAATGGCAATGGGTTGAAGAAGCATAGATTAATTTCAGGTATATTGATGATAATTGAGAAGTTGAATGACTTATTGGTTAGCACAGAATGAAATTGTCAATATTTACCTGTTTTGACAAATTAAAAAAAAAAAAAAAACTTTACATTGTTTAATCTCATAGAAGTTAAGCATAAAGAAGTAATTACACAAGATCCTCAGATTTGTGATTTGAGTAGCTAATTGGTTTGTGGAATCAGTCATTATGATAGCAAGCATAATAGAGGGAAGAAGAAAATTTGGGTCCCATCCCTATAGAATTTTAAATGTATCTGAAAATACAAGTTGTACTATTCAGTCAGAGTAATTAGATAAATGAGAGGATTTAGAGAGTGACTGCATCAGCAGCAAAGCATTTACATGTACATCAAAATCATGAGAGTTCAGTGACAGTTTGAAGAAAACATGTATAAACCGAGGAGGAAAAAAAGAATTGAGAAAAAAGATCATTTAGAAGAACAGAATAAAGAGAACTAAAAGAATCTAAAAAGGAACAGTCAGAGAGGAGGGGGGAAAGATAGAGATTGGTGTCAGAAAAGTCAAGGAAAGAATTTCACAAAGAGGAATGGTCTTTTTTTTTTATTATTTATTATAGTCACAGAGAGAGAGAGAGAGAGAGAGGCAGAGACACAGGCAGAGGGAGAAGCAGGTTCCATGCACCGGGAGCCCGACGTGGGATTCGATCCGGGGTCTCCGGGATCGCGCCCTGGGCCAAAGGCAGGCGCCAAACCGCTGCGCCACCCAGGGATCCCGAGGAATGGTCTTTTATTCAATATTATACTAGAAACAGTACCCAGTGAAATAAGAACAGACACATAAACTGGAAAGGAAGAAATAAAAAAAAAAAAATTGCTGACTGTATGATTATCTACATAGAAAATCCCAAAACAGTCTTTGAAAATGGTAATATAACTTATAAGTAAGTTAAGCATGGTACCAGGGTATAAGATCAATATATTTTTTAAAGATCATATATTTATATACAAACAATGATCAGAAATTAAAATTATAAAAAGTATATTTACAATAACACGGAGGACACCAAGCATTTATGTGTATAGCTAAAAAAACTATGTGCAATATTTACTAAAAACTACAAAACACTTCACACTAAAGAAATGGAAACATATTGTGTTCATTAGCTGGAACATTTATTATTAAGTTGTCAATTCTTTCCAAATTGATCTATCAAATGAAATTTTTATAAAAATACTAGCAGTGTTATTTTTTAGAGATAATTGGTACTACAATATATAGAGAAATACAAAGAAACTAAAGTAGTCAAATTATTTTTTTGAAAAAAAACATCAAAGACTGAGGACTCATAACTATAGTTGCTTTCAGGACAAACAATAAAGCCATAGTAATCAGGGCAATGTAGCATTGGCAAAAAAAAAAGTATATAGATCAGTGGAATAGGACAGTCCAGAAATAAAACCACAGAAATAAAGTTGATTGTTTTTCCCAAAGGTACAAAATCAAAAAGAGTAAAGTAGTCTTTTTGACAAATGATACTAGAAAAATTGATTATTCAATATATAGAAAATATGCCTTGATCCATACAACACATAAGAAGAAAGTGGAGGAAGAGGAGGTGAAGAAGGAGGGGAAGAAGAAGAAGAAGAAGAAGAAGAAGAAGAAGAAGAAGAAGAAGAAGAAGAAGAAAGAGGGAGTGGAGGAGGGAGAAGGAAGAGGAGGGAGGCAGAGGAAGAGGAAGAATGCAGTCTTCAGAATTGATCATAGAGCTAAAGTAAAACTTAAAATGACAAAATGTCTAGGGGCACCTGGCTGGCTCAGTTGCTAGAGCATGCAACTCTTGATTTGGGGTTGTAAGTTGGAACCCCATATTGGGTGTAAAGATTGCTTAAAAGTAAAATCTTTAAAAAAATAAAATAGCAAAACTATAAAATGTCTAGAAGAAGAAAGATTAGGGGAAATTTTAAGTAAAAATTTCTTAGCTATGACATCAAAAGCATAATTCATAAAAAAAATAATATCCAGACTTCATCAAAATTAGAAACCTCTACTCTTGAAACACCCTTAAGATAATGAAAAAATGATCCAGATATTTAGATAAAATATTTGCAAACATTATATCTGATAAGGGACTTTTATCCTGAGTATATTAAGAACTCTCAAAGCTCTAATAATGAAACAACCCAATTTTAAAAATGGTCAAAGTATTTGAACAAATGCTTCATCAAGAAGATATTCAGATGGCAAGTAAGAACATGAAAATGTGTTCCATCACATTATTTTTTAGTAAAATGCACATTAAAACCACAGTATGATATCACTATATACTTACTAGACTAATTGAGAAAGAAAGAGAAAAGTAATTAATTGATAGTACCAAATAATGCCATGATATGGAACAATTGGACTCTTCTAATATGCTGATGGTGGTTCAGAAAGTACAACCTTTTTGAAAACAGTTTTACAGTTTCTCATAATAATGTTAAACATACAGTTAGTATGTGACCTAGCTATCCCAATCGTAGACACTCACCCAAAATATACGAAAACTTATACTCACGCAAATATCTGTATCTGAAAGTTTATATAGGATTTATTGTTAACTGACCTAAACTAGAAATAACCCAAATATCCTTAAGTTGATGAATCATTAAAATGTGGTATATCCATACAGTAGAATACTACTCAGCAATAAAAGATATAAGGTACTGATACACACCATAACATGATGGTAAAGTGCATATCAACTATATTATATAGGTAGAAGAAGCTAGATTTTTAAAGGTTATATATTGTTGGACTCTGTTTATACAACATGGTGGAAAAGGTAAAATTATAGGGAAAGAAAAAAGATCAGTGGTAGGTAGAGTCTTGAAAAGGGGGAAAGGTTGATTATAAGGGACATAGGGAAAATTTTTAGGACAGTGGAACTATTCTATATATTGAATTTAATTATGGTTATACAATTGTATGCATTTTTCCAATTCCAATTTTACCGTGTGTAAATTTTACCCTAATTTAAAAATGGAAAAAAAAATGACTAAGTCATTTATAACACTTCTGAGATATGTAAGCAGAGAACAACATCTTGTCTCTTGGATTTGGAACATAAGCGTTCTTGTTGAGGAAAACCTTGAAATACCAAAGAAAGCATAAAATAGGTTTGTAGTTGTTGAGGAAGCCAAGCAATTGCATCCAATAAAGGATAAACAGTGAGTATAACTGAGTATTTCCTCAGGAAACTTCACCCTCAGGAAAATAAAGGGGAGGGGGGAGACAAAGTGTTGTCTAGAGCATGAATATAAAACTGGGGAGAGTAGTTTTTATTTTTATTTTTTATTTATTTATTTTTATTTATGATAGTCACACAGAGAGAGAGAGAGGCAGAGACACAGGCAGAGGGAGAAGCAGGCTCCATGCACCGGGAGCTCAACGTGGGATTCGATCCCGGGTCTTCAGGATCGCGCCCTGGGCCAAAGGCAGGTGCTAAACCACTGTGCCACCCAGGGATCCCCGGGAGAGTAGTTTTTAAAAGATGAAAGAAATTTAAACATTTTCCCATGTATGGAAAGAAGACAATAAGAAAGAGGTTGAAGATACTAGAAAGAAAGGAGATGTTAACAGTGTGAGATCTCTGAGGGGACAGAAGTGGAACAGTAAGCCCGATGGGGACCTGAAGCTGGAGAAAATAAAAATGATGCCACAAAACATCATTTGTTTTGTTTTGCTCTGAGAGCATTAGGCAACCCAGACACAGTTCAAGAAAGGATAAACAGTTGAACTCATCCAAGGTCTCCTTTTATCCCCCAGAATGATGAGTTGGAAAACCAAATGAAGCGCAGGAATTGAGGATGTTTCCCAAAGGTGTGTATTTTAGACTAAAGTACTTAAGAAAGCAAGTAAAAGTATGGAGAAGAAAAGGAGTCAGGAATTTGTAATCTTAAAGAAGTTGAATCATTGTGATGGATTGTAACAAAAACAACAACAACAAAATTGATATGATTGGAGGCTTTCATCTGAGGGTGGGATTTCAGAGCCTGCAGGTTGGTGAAGTAGGAAGGGTAAGAATAAAATTCATCATGTGACACAAAGAGGGAAAACTGATATTGAAAAAGGGTCATGTCACATGATATAAAATGTTGGGATACTACATAGATTTTCCATAGTCATACTTAAAACACTGAGGACATTAGATTGATTTAGGAAAAAAAAAAAAAAAAAGGAACTGTGGAACAGGTACCAGAGTATTCAGTGAATGAGGGAGAATGACTATAAAACTGGTAGATGCGAAATTGTGTAGAGTAGATTGCTGAGTGCTATGGCTCTGGAGGCAGGAAGAGCTCATGTGAGGATGTAGTCTGACAGCCTTGAGTAGCTCTGGTGAGTGAAGCAGATGCTGAAGCTATCACCTTATCCTCAGCTCTGTGAGCCACTGGGGAATGAATTAAGTTTCCCTTAAGAACTTGATGGCAAAAAATGTCCTAAGGGAGTCAGGATTCAGCTAAGCTAAGATTCATATATTCTCTATACAAATAGAACTCATTTCTCATGAAAACAAAACAAAACAAAACCTATGCCCAATGCACACAATGGAAAGGATGCTTTTGAGCATGCTCTCTGCATGTGTGTGGCAAGGAGACACTTCTGAGGAGATGAGGGGCAGGGGGAAAGCTGAGGTGGGAGAAGTATGAAGATCAAACTCAAAAAAGACTGATAACCAAAAGAGCTTATTATTGAGCAGTAATCAAAAATGATAGATATGGGGGCATGTTCTTTATGTTACGTCTTAATGACTCTACAAATATTACAAAAGTAGTCAGTGTCCTGGAATTTCACAGAAAAGTAAAAAGGGCTAGACTAGAGTGTATAATACTGGACAATAGAAAATATATGGCATTGTATGCTGCTCCTTCCCAGTGCTGAGTCCCTGGCAGGCATGACTGATTCTGGCACTCTTTCCTACTAATACCAGATTCAGTTCCAAAGGCATTCCCAATACACCAATACACCTATCAAGGTATAGTCATTTCCAATTGGCCAAAAATAGCACATTAATTAAATCAATTTTTGAAATTTATCTTTTCCCCATTTCTCCTGTTTGAATTTTCTTATGGGAGACCTATCCCCACATTCCAGAAAGAAGAGAATAGCGTTTCCTCTTTCCCTTAATTATGCTTCCTCTCAAAAAAGGGTTCTTCTATTCATTACTGTCACCTAATTCTCTCAGAAATACTGGTCTTGTCCAAGATTTGAAGGAGGTTTTTAAACTCCATCGGGATTTTCCAGGACAGTATATTACAGGAGATTTAGATAATTGTATCTCAAATTTAGATGATTGTGTCTCAAATTAATATTCTTGCTCTGTTTTACAAGAAAAAAAATAAATTTATGTTAATTCTTTATCTCTATTAGGGTGCTCAGGACAAAGCAAGTGAAGTCCTTTGCTTTGGTGAAATCATATTAGGAATGTCTTTTTATTTTATTATATTATACAAAGAATATCTATAAAATTGATCTCATCCATGTGACTGTAATGCTTAACAGTTTGGTCAACAGACTATGTTGCCATGGTTTAGTTCATATTGGCTGTGTAATTTGAGTCATCTTGCGATTTTGTTTATTTGTTTGTTTTTGCATCTGTGACCTAAAATAATGTGTGTGGGTAAGGTGATGATAGTACCCACCATTAGAATTAATGAGATCATTAAATGAGAGAATAAATACTTGTACAATTTCTGGCTCAGTAATAGTGATAGGGACTCCTGTAAGGACAAAGATGCAAACTGCTTTCATTCAAGAGACAATAAGGCTTATGTTTAGCCCAGAAAAGAAATAAGTTAGAGGACAAGTGATGGAGCATTTATATGGAATGATGGGCTGAATAAAGTCACACAGAGCAGCTGTATGTTGGCTCTCCCTAAGTAAAACTATCAAATACTTAGAGCTGTCTAAAATTGGATGCCCTACCTCAGATTTGGTGACTTGTTTGTTGATGGACCATCAAAAGCAGAGTCTCGATGAATAATCATTATAAATGTTTTGAACTGAGTTTACATAACAAGTATGACTAAAGGATATCCAAGATCTTTATATTCTAATGTTGTGTTTTTTATACCATAAATAAGAATTAGTTTAAGATTGTTTAGCTCTAATGAGCCAGCTTAAAAAGAAAAAAAAAAGGAGAAAAATAATTTGAGGGGTAATTGGTTATTTAGTCAAGACAACACAGAATAGCGACACCTGGGTGGCTCAGTGGTTGCGCGTCTGCCTTCAGCTCAGGACATGATCTTGGGGTCCTGGGATCAAGTCCTGTATTGGGCTCCCCACAGGAAGCCTGTTTCTCCCTTTGCTTATGTCTCTCATGAACAACTAAATAAAAATCTTTAAAAAAAGACAACAGAGAATATAGGAATCAAAATTTAAAGTTTATATTAAATAGTAATTATAGCTCTTTTAAAAAATTGAACACAATAATTAAAATCATAAAGAGTTCAGAAAAAGGAGTGGATGAGTCCTAAATTTTAAGCCTAAATTTATGACATATATTTGATTGACATAGCTTTGAATCATCATGAAAATCTTATGTGATTGGCCTTTTATGGGACTGGTAGTAAAACTGAACCTCAGAAAATGTATTTGTCTAAGGGTGACAGGAAGCTGAGACACTGACCCAGATCTCTGACAAAGTTTATGTTTCATAACACTATTATGAAAAGACAAATGAAGACACACACATATCTGTACTGTTATATATAATAATTGAGTAGTAGTTTCTAAAGAATATATACATTATTATCTTCATATGTGATAATTAATAACATATCATTTACAATACATATACAGTGTAATGAAGCATGAGATAAAATCTACTCAGTCTCTTGAAAGTACCCTTCTGTTAAAAGTTAACATGATAAACTATAACTAGTGTTTGTAAAACAGGAAAGACTACTGTTTTGAACCATCCAACCAGTGACTTTGTGGATGGCTAGAATTCTTTCATTATTGAGGCACCTGGGTGGTGCAGCTGGTTGGGCATCTGACCCTTGGTTTTAGCTCGGGTAATGATCTCAGAGTCCTGAGATGGAGCCCCACATCTGGCTGCATGCTTAGCACAGAGTCTGCTTGGGTCTTTCTCTCTCTCCCCTTATCCTCCCCCCACCTTGCTTGAGCTCATTCAACATAAGCTCTCTCTCTCAAATAAATAAATAAATCTTTAAAAAAAAAAAACTCACTATTGCTGATGATTAAAAAAAATGACTTAATTTTTTAAGGAAAAAGTTTGGCTTTTTTTTTTATCTCCAAGAATCGTAGAAATGTTGATAGCTGCATACAATTTATTGAGAAAATATAACTGAAGACATCACACCATGGAAAGGGAATTGAAAAAAATATTTTCAAAATAAAACAATTTTCTTTAACCCTAAGCATATTGATACTTTTCATATGAAGAAAATACATAAATGCATAAATTCAATCTGATTTTCTATCACCTCTTTCACTTCCTCCTTGCCTAAACAAACATTTTTTTAAATCTCTCTCAAATGGATTTATGGAATGAAAAAAAGTGAGATACAGATTTAATAAAGAAACCTATTAAAATAGGCTTGTGACTGACAACCAAGGTTAGGAGAACAACTTCTATATAGTATTCCATTGTCAACTAGAAGCTGAAAAATAGCAGCTAATTCATTCTTGAAAATCTATATTCTAAGCTAAATTAAAATAGAATACACTTAAAAAACGTAATAGGTTCAGTATTTCTACAGATATCTAATTAATTCTAAGTGATGAATGATATTTGGACGCAAAGTATGAAAAGAGTAAAACCACTACTATGATGCAGTGGCTTTACTCTGAGTGATATTTCTCAGAAAACTCAAATGACATTGCCTTAGAAACAAGACTTGATTATTAGGCATTTAGAAACTCGAAATATAATTTTGGTCAACTATCACTCAACACTTGGGTTCTTTTTTTATCTTCTATGATATGTAAATGGATGATTTATCTACAGAGGCATGAGGTACACATATTAATATAAGTATGCATATTAATATGAGATATACATACATGCATACATATGCACACAAATATCTTCACTATATACATTATCTATCCTCATATGTATGTGTGTATATGTATACATATATGTATGTGTGTATGTATATATATATATATATACATAAAATTGTACTGGCAATTTGAGATATATTAAAAATCATGAGAGAAACCAAAAAGATGGTAAAGTTTATAGACTTGGTTTGAGGATTTAATTTGATGATGGTCTTAGTTTGGCAAGATTTTTATCACTATTAGTGGAAAGTCTGCCAATTCACTCAGGAATGAAAATTATTTTATCAAGTACAGTCCTAATCTAAACCTATTTTATTGTTTCATGTACTTGTGACTCTGTAAAGCACAAACTAAGCTTTCATCAAATGTATTAATAAAGGTTAATTTTTTGAGCAGCCATCACATAACTTGCTTTACTGTGAATTGCCTACTCATCCTCATATTGCGTAGAACATACTATTAAATCTTGTTTATTAATTTATCAGCTTAGAATGATCATAGGCAGATAGAAATTTTCCTTAAAGTATACTAAAACAACTAAATAGTTATGGAAGCACAGAAAAAGAACTTCTTACTTCTTTGTTTGTTTAGCACTATTCAAGTCTTGTTTCTGAGGTATGGACTACATCTTCTCAATTTCTTCTATAAGCTTCCTCCATCATTTGAAAACCCGCAAGGATTTTCTCCGTCACCGCCCTCAGGGTATGGATAATACAGAAAACGAGGACAAATTTTTGGCTTTTTTGAGCACTTAAGTAGATTTCATTAATGTATTATGGAGATAATATTCAATGAAAGCTAAGTCCTTCAGCTTTAAGAGCCAACCACTTAAGTTTTGTTTTGCTTTAACATATTCTAAAAGTTTATATGTACATATAAAGAGCAGTTTGAAGACTCAGAGAATATCATTTATGTCAAAAAACTTATTCTGGAAATGGTAAATATTTTAGGCTTTGTGGGTTATGTGATCTCTGTCGCAACTACTCAACTCTGCCATTGTAGCTCTAAAGCAGACATGGACAAATAAACGAATGCATATGCCTGTGTTCAAGTAAAACTTTATTATTGACCTAAAATTTTGAAATCTGTGGATTTTCCTTGTGTCCTGAAATATTCTTTTTATTTTATGACCATTTAAAAACGTAAAAATCATCTTTTTAAAAAGAATTTTATTTATTTATTCATGAGAGACAGAGACACAGAGAGCGGCAAAGACACAGGCAGGGAGAGAAGCAGGCTCCACACAGGGAGCCGGACGCGGGACTGGATCCCGGGTCTCCAGGATCAGGCCCCTGGCCAAATGCAGCGCTAAACCGCTGAGCCACCTGGGCTGCCTTAAAAATCATCCCTTTTTAAAAGATTTACTCACTGATTTTAGAGAGAGAGAGCATGAGTAGGAGGGGAAGAGGGAGAGGAAGAGACAATCTAAAGCAGATTTCATGCTGAGTGTGGAGCCCTAGATGGGGTTTGATCGCAAAATCCGGAGCTTATGACCTGAGCTGGAACCAAGTGTCAGACGCTTAACTGATTGCACCACCCAGGCACCCCAATATAAAAACTATATTCTTGAGGACCATACAAAAACAAGCAGCGGCTACATGTGGCACATGCACTAAGGTTTGCTGATCCTTGGTTTACACTGTAAATTATGAAGAAAAAAAAAGATGTCATAAAAACTACATCCTCCCCAGACTAATAAGAATTGTGGAGTGTAATAGTCCATTCTATCTCTCTAGGAAAGTTATATTATAATGACATGGAAATTGATTTTGGTCTTTAAAAATGTTGGCATGGTCAAAAGAGAGATGACCAAATAAACTATTTCAAGTTGAAGGTACCGATGCTAGACTAATTATTGCTCACCAAATATGCACTGTCTAGTCCATGAAATCAGTGAATGTTACCTTTTATGGAAAAAAAAAAGACTTTATAGATGAGATTCATCAAGAATTTTGAGATAGAAGATTATCCTTAAATACCATCATAATTGTGTTTATACGAGAGATGCAGAGGTAGACTTGAGAACAGAAAAGAAGACGAGGTGACCAAGAGGCCAGAGATTGGAGTGATGTGGTCACAAAGCAAGGAATGTTGGCAGGTACCAGAAGTTAGAAGAGGAAAGCAAAGATTCTCCTGCAGAGCTTCTGGATGGAGCCCTATCAGAACTTTGATTTCAGTGTGGTGAAACTGATTTCTGATATCTGGTCTCAAGAATTTTGAGAGAATATATATATTTTTTTGTTTTAAGGCATGAAGTATGTGGTATTTTTTACATGATTTACAGGAAACTAATACAGTACTCAATCATTAATAATCTATATCTTTATTGGAGGAAATAGTAGTCTGTTAATTTTTACATCTTTATTTTCTATCATTAAATATTACAGAATGAAAGGGATATGTAGGTGGCTTATCACCCAGGGTAGGGATCTATATTAAAAAGTCATGACTCTTTTGTTGTATTATTTTTTATTATAAAATACATCCTTATAGAATGATTTATTATAGAATTGGACAGCTAGTTAGTTAGAAAAAAAATTGATTCCAAACTTAACTTTGCTTTTCTGTAATTTCCATCAGCTGGTCCTAATTGTGTTCTTTCAGGCCACCCTAAATAATTCTAACCTTTCTATTAAATCATAATACTTTAACATATTTTACAAAATCATGTTAATCCCTAGACTCCTCCCTACCCCATCCCAACATATGCTACCCTAGTCTATAAATCTTTTCAAAGCAAATTTATTTGGTTTCATTTACTATCTTGTACATAACAGTGATTTGTGTTAACCTTATCATCTGAATTCCAGAAAAATGGTAGGAAAGTATCAAATTGGTAATAATGGTTCATTTATTATGAGTTTAACACATGCTAGGCAGAGTGATTTGACTGGAAGGACCTTATCAAGAGGAATGCTACAAATCTTCATTTCACAGAAGTCACTTTAACCTTTCAAAACAGAGCTGTGGTATTCAACTAACTCATGTTGAGCTTATAGTTAATTTAAAATTCCATTTTTAAACAGAAATAAATAAATAATTGGGAAATCAGGGCCCCTCTTTTGTATTTATGAAAATTCTTTCCAAAAATTAAACTATGTCATTATTATTAAATATTAAAGTTTTATTTAAAGTATTACTAAAATTATGCAAATTATTATACTAAGTATAATATAACTTTGTGTTCTATTAATTATTTAATTGCCTAGATTCACAGATTGTATTAACATATAATTCTTGATTCACATCTTCTCATTACTAATTAGTTAGCTATTTTTAATAATGTAGTACATACCTGTGAACTACACTCCATGACCCAAAATCATGTTGGCCATTTTGTTCTTTTCCTTTTAATACAGTCTGCTGCACTTATGGATATTGTCTTTGTATTTCAATAATATTGTATTCATGTTTCAATTTGTTGTTCTTAAATTTTTGAACTTATATAAAGGATATCATGCTATATTTAGTTGTTTGAGAGTCTTTCATTTAATATGATATTGCTAAGGTTCACCTGTTGCTGATACAACTTATTTAATTTCTCTGCTGGAAATAATATATTGTATAAACATTACATTATGTTCATCTACAATGGGAGACATTGGGGCTTGTGAACATTGAAAACACCTATGTGATGTTCTAGCTAATCAAATTTCATTTGAAACCATGTGTATCACCTCCAGACAGAGGCAGCTCATTCTCCAATCTCTCTTTTCCCTTCTCACAATGTCCAATTAACTCTGTGTTTCAAACAGACAGTTTGTTAGAGGGCCAGACAGCCTGGATCACATTTCTCTATGGGACATGGAAGGTGAATGAAAAACACATTATATGTAAGATATTTATGTTTTAAAGTTGCTTGTCACTGTATTTTGTAATTTTAAATTCACAACCTTAGATAGTAATTATCCATGTATAAAGAAACAACAAAAAATGTTTTTAATAAATATCCTTTCACAGTAACACTAACATGAATTAGGATACAAGGCTTCTTTATATCTGCTATTTATTTATAGTTTAAGATTATCCTCCCTATCTAGTAGTTTAAAGTAAGTGAACTTTTTATTTAAGAAATAAAATTGTAAGAGAGCATGAGACAGCAGATGGGGAAATTGAGAATCTGATGCTTTCCACATAAAGTATCAATACTCTTGCCTGGCAAGAGTTTTACCTTCTAAAAATGTGAAGTTGACTGTTTTAAGAAATATGGGCTTTATTCCTAAACTAGGATTCCAAAAATTAGGGAAAAAAGGGACAAGAAGAACATTTTTGGTAATGAAAGATTAAAATGTGCCACAAATAAAAGATTACAGAATGGTATTATGTAAAGTTTTGCCCTCCATAGAAGTTAAGCTGTTTCTTTTGCCTTTCTTTGCCTCTACTAACTTTGCCTCCTTCTAACTGATTAGAATACTATAGATGAGATTTAACTAGTAAGTAAAGGTATATTTTCTGAGTTAAATGTCTGGAAAAAGTAGGAGTCAAACTTTGAGTTGCATCATGGACTAAATAATTTACATGATTGACATAGTTTAAAAGGATACCTTAGGAATCCCTGGGTGGCGCAGCGGTTTGGCGCCTGCCTTTGGCCCAGGGCGCGATCCTGGAGACCCGGGATCGAATCCCACATCGGGCTCCTGGTGCATGGAGCCTGCTTCTCCCTCTGCCTGTGTCTCTGCCTCTCTCTCTCTCTCTGTGACTATCATAAATAAATAAAAAAATTAAAAAAAAAATAAAAAAATAAAAAAAAATAAAAGGATACCTTAGCAACTAAATTGGTATATTAGATATTTATCAAGTATTTTGGTTTTAAAAATTGAATACTTATAGATTTATGAATGGTTATGATACTGTCTTTATTGTAAAAATTTACCTTTGTGATCAAACAACAGTAGTTTCACAATAAAGAAATCTTTTATTGTTTTCAAATGTTCTGAGTTGAAATTTTTCGACACTTCAGGATCTGTACTATAAAAATCCTATTGCCATAATACTTGCCTGGAGCTAGATACTTAAGTTATCATACTAAAAATTGATTTAAATTGAGTGTAATTATCTGCCTAGAATCTTTTAAAAATTTTCCCCTTTTTTAACCATTAATTTTCAAAACCATGATTATCCACAATAAGTTTAGTTGGTGATCTTTAATTAGTGTCTATTAAAATAAAACCTATATGCTGGTTAATTTAATCTGATTAAAAGAGAGTCACATGCATAATCACTAACATAGTGAACAATTTTGTGAATTTGAAATGGGGTCTCTTAACTTTTGCAGCTGAAAGATGTGCTTGATTCACCCATATTAAAATGTTGTTAAAATTCTTATATTCACCCATTAGCTTGGCATTTTAAAAAATGTAAATGAGATTCCACTTTTCGCCTACCAAGTTGAAAAAGGTAAAGTTGGGAAAGTTTGAAAATACACAGCATTAGCAAGAGTATAAAAAAGTAAGACACTTTCCCATACGTATTGTGGCAACTGTTAATTGAGACAATTTTTTGAGAGTGATTTAATACATTTCAAAAATTTAAATAATCAAATCATTGGCCAGTAATTTTGTTTCCAGGAATTAATCCAACTGATTGTCTTCTTTAAATATACAGAAGTTTGTACAAGACTATTCATTTTTTTGGAAATGGGAATAATTAATGTCCTTAAGGGCATAATGAAATTGGGACAAATGAATATAATAGAGCATTATGTTACTCTTCAGTTATTCAAAAGAAACCCAAAAATCTGTGTGTTGCTATATACAATTGCTGCAAAAATAAAATAAATGGTGTGTATATTCTGCTTTAAGGAATGTATTTTAGAAAAGTGTTCCTGAGGGTGTCTGGGTGGCTCAGTTGATTAAGCATCTGCATTTGGCTCAGGTCCTGATCCCAGGATCCTGGGATCAAACCCCATACTGGGCTCCCTGCTTAGGGGGGAGTCTGCTCCTCCCTCTCCTTTTTCCTCTCCCTGCTTGTGCTTTCTCTCTCTCTGGCTCTCTCTCAAATAAAATAAAATAGTAAAATAAAATCTTAAAAAAAGTGTTTTTGTACATATACCCACATATTTATGTTTGCATAAATGTTTTCAAAATATACAAAAATAATTTTTAACAATGGTTGCGAATTGGAATCTGAGTAAGGAGAACTTATCTTTCATTACATTGTTAGGCTTTCTATCTTTCTTTCTTCCATATGCATATGTTAATTGTCCGTCTTTAAAAATGATGCAAATAAAGCAAAGGTAGAGCATGCTAGCATGTTTGGTCTTTTCAACACGCAGCACTAAAACATAACACTGAATATAAAGACTGTCCTGTGTATCCTGCTGGGTGCTACAAAGATCGTCTGTACCCTGTTATACTCATCCCATCTAGTTTTCAATGACTTAGCAGTGACCTCAATTCCAGAATGAATATCTGAGCAAAGTCTCGTTAAAAAAAAAAAAAAAAAAAAAAAAAAGAGTCCTGACTCTCTCTATAGAAAGCTATTTCTATGTATATAATTTCATAAGTAATTCTAGGCAAGGCATCAACTTTTATTCTTCAGCAATTAGATAAATATGTTTACCCTAGAGCTATTCATATCTTTCCAACTCTTTTCAGGTATCTGATCATCTACCATTGATTTATCTCCCCATGGTTTATTTCTTTTTATTTTGCAAAAGAATATGAAAGGTTTTTATCCAGACAATATTATGGCCAGGAACCAATGCTGTGAGACTGGAAGCCTGCCCCTTGTTGTAAAATAAGATCATATCATTAAATAGGGCTCTCAGGTATTTGCCAACCTGGGTAATGATGTCTCTCTGGGATACCTGCCCTTTTGGCAGCCTCCCATCCAGGCACGAGTCAGCAATCACAATTAGTGTGAAGTGGAATCAGAGTGCCAAGTCTGCAGAATGCAGAGGAAATGCAGCAACGTCTGAAATGCAACTCAGTGAGCAGTCACAATCCTCAAGGCAAAAATCGCTCCATTCTTAAATGGGAATAAAGCAATGACGGATTGACTGCCAAATTATATTCTCTGTGCTGGAATGCTGGATCGTCCTGTCAGTCTCTCAACCATTTCTGAGTGCTCCCAATGTGATTCTTTCCTCCCAAATAGTCTCATACACCTCTCCCCAGGTACGCGTGGCAGAGAGAAGTGACACAGAGTTAAGGACTCCTATTGAGGACAGCCAGAATGAGCTTTATCCTTTACTGAAGAGGTTGGGAAAAGATTGCATAAATAGATAGCAGAAAATAAAATGGTTACAACAGTTTGAGTAAATTCATACAACGGATTTATCAGGTGAGAGATAGCTCTATGATCCTAAAGTACACTTGGGAGGTTGGGTGGAGAAATTTCAAATCAATATATGTCTTCCTTTAATTACACTTTCATGCTGGCCAGTCACCTTGAGGTTATATCTCAGGATATAGCATTCTTAAACTCCTAAGTACTTGTTTGTGTTACATATTTTTGACTGTATCTCTTATGGTTGCATTCCCATAGCAGCTAGCAGATTGCCTTAATATGATAGGTGTGCAGTGAAGGTTGGGTGGCAAGTTTAGTCTTATTTGTTGATTGTTATCAATGTTCTCACTTACTTTAAGTTGTAGTTTGAACATATCTGGAGCTATGAAAAGGTATGGTATTTTCTTATTTACATTTAGGTATTAGTTGACCCACATAATTATCTGGAAACACCTTTTAGGGTGCTGGCACACTGCAAAAATCAGACACAGAATTGTATTGTGTCTTCTTTGCTTTTTTCTGTTTTCCTGCAGTGACTTAATATGGATTATATAGAATCACATAGCAGCCACAATTGCATTGACAATTAACAGTAGCTTCCCACTTAGATTTTTCTCTCCATCCCCTCTAAAAAAAATACATAGAATGCTGCTACTCCAGGTCATATACAGTTTTAAGTTCTGTTTAATGAATCCCCCCATGAATGTAAATATCTTTTGTTTCTTAAAACATAAGTGCCATGACTGAAACCCCTTAAATTTACAGACACCAAAACCATCGATGAAAAAAACTCTTGTCAAAATGGGCTTACAGGTGGACATTCTACTTACTCTCTCATGCATTTAATTGAATTTTGTGCAATTTCATGTGCATTATAATAGACTTCTTTTACACCATCAGGAAACAAGTTTTAAAACATGTGCTGTGCATTAA
Source organism: Vulpes lagopus (assembly GCF_018345385.1). Taxonomy (NCBI): domain Eukaryota; kingdom Metazoa; phylum Chordata; class Mammalia; order Carnivora; family Canidae; genus Vulpes; species Vulpes lagopus. Next base: position 41,659,485 of record NC_054826.1, on the reverse strand, counting down.
ACATCACATAAATATTCAGCAAGGGAAAGAAAAACAGTTCTGAAGAAGTATAGTGATTTTACAGTCTCTGGTTTCTAATAAATTTTTACAGCAATCCTAAACTGCATTAGCAAGTCCCAGTTTATTGTCAGACTTCTGCACAACATCCCTCAATGACATGTCAAATCTTTACCACAGCAGTGGAACTCCTAAAGCTGTCCTCATTGGCAAGAATCTTGTCAGATTAAATTGCCAGCTCTTGTCAAGTAAAGATATATGATCTGATCGTATTCTCCTGATGATGACGAGTTGTCCTTTCACTGTGGCTGGATTGTAAATTCCCAGGACATCCCAATGACCACAGATTTTGAGAATAAAAAGAATTTATTGACCTTTCAAAGTGACAGTTCTCCCTTAAATAAAATGTCCAATCATTTATCAAGGATTCATATTTTTGTATTGTTATTGTATACCATTTATCAACACATTTATTTGATAACTTAGGATATTACATATGCTTTACTTCTTGCCTATGCACTTTTTGTCATTTCCCAAATTAAATGTCATGAATGTATATCTGTCAAGAAATTATTTTTTGTTTCAGGTGTTCAGGATTTTATACATGTACAGCAGAACTTCTATATTCTCTTTGGTATTTTGGATTTTTTGCTTAAAACACAAAAAAACACCCCCAAAACATTGTCAGCAGGCTGCAGTGACAATCCATGGACAAGAATGGCATTCATGGTGCCAAATTTTAAACACCCCAAGTAAAATCAATTGTTTCTTTGTGTGAGGTATGTCACTGTCAACTGCAGAAAATTTTACATGTTATGAGGTAGGATGAGATATCCTATGACTTTCTACTTAAATTCAGGGCATCACATGTTTTTTTTTAAACAAATGAATTGAATATTTATCACAATTACAAAGAATGGCTTGGCTTTTAGAAGAATACAGGATTCCAGCTGTGGGATTTTACCTACTTCGGCATATGTCACAAGTGCAGTTAGATTTCAGAAATTGAAACTCTTTCTGTGAGATAGCAGCCATCATTAACCTCATTATTTACAAGAAATCTAGATTTATCCTTTAAATGGTAATTTCAATAGTCAGGAAAACATTGCTTTATAAAGACAGTATGAAGTCATGTGAAAAGACACCTATTTTCTATGTTAAAATTGTTCTCCACCTCAAATATTTCATTAAACAATGCATTCTGCTTAAATCATGACAAACATAATCTGACCCTTTAATTAAATTTCAACATTAGGCTGACTACTAGTGATATTTTCTTCTGAATCATCCTAGGAGCATTTTATATTATAATGCCTCATATTATCAAATAACAAAAGTTTTCATTTTAAGCATGCATTTTATATACATTTCTATATAAACTTCTTCCACACACAAAAAGATTTCATATGCATAACAAATGAGTCCAAAAGAAGATTTAAAACAACTTGTTGAAATTTAGATTTATCCATAAATTGGGCTTAGTGTCATTCTATCCTATAACAGTGTTTGGTCCTTATTCAAATATCCATCAATTGCCCACAAAAATGTCATTCAAATATTTAAATCATTACAAGCTTGCTTTATTTATGGAAATTGACTATATACTGGATTAAATTACATTAATTCCTCATTTTGGACTAGAATTCTATGTTTTTAAAAATCTGGTTTGGTCTTGGTTGAATTGATCAAACCACAAAAATAAAATAGCATATATTTCTACCTCATAGCTACATAAATATAAAACTGACCTTTTAAAAACAATGCCTGTTAAACATGTTAAAAATAATTATTTTTAAGTGGGCAAAGATAAGCAATTTCTTTCCCAGACTCCTACAAATCCAGATCACAAAACCAATAAAATTTTATTACAGGCATGAAATTTAGGTGACTCATTTTCTGTTTAAATATTTTTAAAGATACTTAAGTATCACATTAAAGATATGTTAAATGTTGTATAATAATATTATAATTCATAATATAACTTGAAATAGTTAAAACTCAACGTTAATTTAATATAAATCATCATTAATTTGTAATAAATATCAAAGTAGTATCAAATAGTCTGTTTAATACCTTCTTTCAGTATAATGTTAATATAATTCTGACTAAACTGAAGAGGTAAATTTCCTCCATTATATTTCATCTATTAAGATGTGAAATATTATATTTCTACTCTTAAAACTTTAATAATAAAAAATACTGATGGTAATATGCTAACTGAAATATCAGAAAATGACAAACACTGTAAGATATCAATTATACTTGAGATTAAAAATAAAGTAAAATCCTGAACTCATAGATCCATCAGATTGTTGGTTATCAGAGGAGGGTGTTGGAATATTGGCAAAATGGGCCAAGGGGGTCAAAGGGTACAAGCTTCCAGTTATAAGATGAATAAGTCCTGCAGATGTAGTATACAGCATAGCGACCATAGGGAAAAACACTGGATTGCATATCTGAATGTTGCTAGTACAGTAGATCTTAAAATTCTCAACCCAAGAAAAAAATTATAATTATGTGTGATGATGGATGTTAATTAGACTTGTTGTGATCATTTTACAATATACACATATATCCAATCACCTAAACTAATACAATGCACATCTAAAACATATAATGATATATGTCAATTATATGTCAATTAAGAAGTAATTTTTGAAGTTCCATTACTATTAAATACACACATGCACACATGTATATATATATATACATGTATATATATATTCTATATATATATTAAAAACTGTATATTTTTGTGCTTATAACATAAAATCAAATAAACAGACCTTAAAAATAACCAGAATCTCCTTAATAAAAAGTGTCCACTTAATAATTTAACTTCTAAAAAGGTGAAATATATACATACCTGTAATAGCAACCCCAAGTTAAGAACATAATTTAGAGATGTTTTCCCTCCAATCTATTTTACCTACCCAAATGATAGCTATTTAGCAGAAATAAAACTTATGTTTATTTTCTCCACTGATACCATGTTGTTTCTCATTTGTATTTTTAAAAAATCTGCTTCAATTGAGCATGAGAACAAGATTTAGATAAATTCTTAGTTTCTTTATGGATCTGACATTCTATTTAAATATGTGTGTTAAAGATTAAGGAATTTGTTACTCTTTACATTGCTAAAAAGAGACTTTTTCAGAAAGTCTAAACTACCTACATTAATCTCATCCAAAAACAGAAGAAAGTGATATATCAGAAAACCAAAGCAACAACAGATTAATGTTGCTGTATTAAAATCCTATTTACATAAAATTAACATAAATATGAGTTAGTATGCCATATGCTACAGCATCTGCTCTTCACTGTATTAATAACAAGACTGTCCCCTATAGGGATCTTAAAATTAATACATATTTAAGTTGTATTTATATACATATTTGAAATTTTGACAATATGATATATATGAAATGCTGCCTATTGCAAATAGGAGAGTTTATACTGAAATTATATTGTCATCAGCCGTATTGTGACCATAGTTTATGATAGGTGACTTTTGAGATACTCATTTTTTCTTGAACAATTTTTAAATTAATTTTAAGGTAAGTAAAAGCTTTATCCCACATAATTACTCCTACTACCCCTAACTTCCCGTTATAAATTATTAGCATAGTATGTTTGTGTGTGTATGTGTGTATATGCATATATGCATATGTATATATGTGTTTACATGTATGTATACTGCACATGTGTACGTGTATAGATAGATATAGATATGATTCTGGTGCTACAGCCACTTATTTTCTTCCTGAAGTTCGTAAATGAGTAATCAGACTTCAGAATCTTTTCAGAATCTTTTTGTTATAGTCACTAACATCTGGGATCTATGATCCCTCTCCCCTAAAAAATGGCACACATAGTCATGATGCAATCCTTCAAATATTTTTGGGGAAACTACAAACACTTTGAAGTTCATCCTTGGAAGCCGGATGAAGAATGATTGAAATAAAAATCAGATGCCCAATGCCTCATCCTTTAAGGGGTCCACAAGCATTTGTCCTCAATTTTTTATTCTCTGTAAATATTGAGTAGCAATTCAGTAGCACAATGTATAAAATTTGCATATTAGTATTTCGATGTTTACTATGTTCTTATATATTTTTATTACAATCCTAAAATTTTGTTTGTCTCTTTAATTTAACTAGTTATGATCTTTGTACTTAATCTTGTGTATCATACTACACATTTTTGAATTGAGTTTTCAAGTTGTTTTACAAACCGTTGCTATTCAAAGTGTTATGCAGAGATCAGCATGTCAACGATGTTTGACTGGAATCTCAGGCTCCCACCCAGACCTATGGAATCTGTATTTGCATTTTAGCAAGATGCCCCAGAGGATATGAGTTCATATTAAGTGTTAAGAAGCACTGGATTAAGAGATGCTTCAGAATGAAACCCATTAGAATTTTTCAGTAAATATTCTTTTGGGTATTTAGTTTTTGTTTTGCTTTGTTTTGTTTTAAGATTTATTTATTTATTTATTTATTTATTTATTTATTTATTTATGATAGACAGAGAGAGAGAGAGAGAGAGAGGTAGAGACACAGGAGGAGGAGGGAGAAGCAGGCCCCATGCCAGGAGCCCGACGTGGGACTGGATCCCGGGACTCTAGGATCGTGCTCTGGGCCAAAGGCAGGCGCTAAACCGCTGAGCCACCCAGGGATCCCCGGGGTATTTAGTTTTATACATGATTCACATCTACTTTATTACTATAATATTTCCCTTTGCATTTCTTAAACCCAATCACTTATATTTAGTTATATTTTCATTTTCCTTTTTTAAACTCTTCATTGATGATTATCTACTCTCTTGTGCTAGATAATATTGATAAATTTTGACTAAAATAAAAATCAACATTAATGATTATCATAATTGTGCTTATTTTCCTTTGTAGGAAGATGATCATTTTGACAGGAAAAGATAATCAATCACAACTCAAGTATTCAAAAGAAAAAAGCAACTACATTTGGAAAAATAGCACTTGGTGATTCTTTCTACCTGTCTGACAATTGCTTGATAATATAAAATAAAACATATTGTGAAATACTGATCCACTAAAAATTATGAATTCTGGCTGTTTATATAGTAGTTAATTCAGGCAACCCAGAAAAGTATTTGTAGTTGTTGTTGTTGTTGTTGTTTTAACAATAATAGGAACAGATTTTTAGATTCATTGTTTTCTGCATTCATAATTTGGCTAATTAATGCTTTAAGTTCTTGCTACAAAATTAATGCTTGCCTAGAAGAATTTTATACGTGTTCAGTGCATAGTATGTCTATAAAATCTATTTCTAAAATTAACATCATTGTCTATGGAAGAGAATCTTCAACTTAAAATTCAGATATTAGAAAATTCATTGACCTCTGAAGCATTTTTCAAAAGAAAAAGTAGAAATGATTGTGTTGGCTCAATATTAATATAACTTACAACTATACATAATGTTTTTTACTTATAGTCCCAAGTTCATGCTTTACAAGGAATCAAGTCAAAATTTGTTTCCCATACTGTAAATTTGTTTTATTATACTGTATAATTGAAGAAAGGAGTTTTACAAAGATATTTAACATTATAGGAATACTCTAATGAAATAATGCTTTATAGTTAATTTTTTAAAAAGCCCAAAACTTTATAACATGCCCCATTTGAGTCAGAATGCAATATCATTGAATTTTGAAGGTAAATGAACAAATCAAGCTTTTCTGCTTGGTTTCCCAGCCTTGGGGTAAACTCAGGCCTATCCATCCTGAAAATGAGAAGAAAGAAAAAAAATATATTATGTATATTATACCCAGAGTAAATTTAAAAATGACCAATGACATTCCTAAGATATTGCAAATCTCTTCTAATTGTAATGAAGATTCTCCTTTACCTTGGCAATGAGGGGCTGTAATCTGGTTAAATCTCTGAAAAATTTTTTTTTTTTTTTCTCTGAAAAATATTCATAAAAAACAAGGTTACCTAAAATCCAGCTGATATTAAGATTCCATATTTAATAAAAATATCCACAGGAAAACAGAATTTAAGGGATATTTCTCTAATACATGTAGAGATGTTAAAATTGTTTTGTTTTCATTTATTTGAGGCTTTTATTTTCTTTTTAAAATTGCCTGAGATAAATTAGAGAAATCTGGAATTTTTCATCAAAAAATAATATCAAAACAAAACAAGATACCATCTGGACTCCCTTGTTAATCTGATCATCTGCAGCTTTGACCCCTCTTTATTAATAAATCTAAGGGAATTCCCATCATTTCTTATAAAGATTTATTTATATATTCACAAGAGACAGAAAGAGAGACAGAGAGAGAGAGACAGAGAGAGAGAGACAGAGAGGCAAAGACACAGGCAGAGGGAGAAGCAGGCTCCATGCAGGGAGGCCAACGTGGTACTTGATCCCTGGTCCCCAGGATCAGGCCCTGGGCTGAAGGCACCACTAAACTGCTGAGCTACCCAGGGATCCCCCATCACTTTTGATGAGTAAATAAATGTCCTAATGATAGCGACTCAGTCACAGCTTTATAAATTAATTCATTCAATTAAAATGTATTGAACATCCACTACGTACCCAGAAGAAGCACAATTTCCATCTCAGTCCCTCTCTTTCTCCCTTTCCAAGGGCCTAGGTTTCTGAGAACTGGGGAGATGCCAAGTCTAAGGGACTCTAACATTGAAGTAGAGGTAACTATGGGAGGAGACTCAGAGGAACAGGAAGAAACAAACAGGTAGAGGTGATGAGACTTGAGAAGCTGATATTCTCCCTGGAAATCCTGGCTGCTATTAACACATTGTTTGCAGGATTTCTCCAAGAAAAACCAATCATGTGTAGTCACTTCTCAAGGATAACTTAATATCCAAGAGAAATTAGATCTTAAGTGATGACACATCTGGTTTCCATAATTATGCTATTCATTTAATTAATTAAATAACCATTATAGATGTGCTAGCCATACCTTTCTTCCAAAGAACCTCTACCATTGAATAGTATACCATGAACTCCTACCTCAAAAGAGAATAGGTAGACATGCTTGTGCCTATTTGTCCTTCTGTAGTAAGACCTAGAAGTGACCTCATGAGTGACATTTGTACCAGTTTCTATGCTCTTCTATTTTAACAAAACTATGATTTATATTGAAATTAAAAATTACCAGCAATTTAACCTCTAAACTACAGCACTGGTAACACAGTTTTACCTAAAAAGTTTCACTGAACTCAACATCCCAAAAAAGAAATCTTACACCAATATCTGTCTTTAGATTTCTATCCCTTGTCCTGGTAACTAAGAAGCTGAAGACTTGATGTACCGGTGTTCCAATTTCACTGGTAACCATCCCCTCTAAATCCCTTTTCCCACTCATTGACCATGGTGTTATTCTCTGGAAATTGCTTTTCCTCTTTCATGCTATTTCCTATCAGATTAATTGACATTGGTGTTCTATTCATTCTTTACATGTGAATTCTATCAACCTAGATTTCTTTTAATTAATCCTTGTTTCCCTAGGCCTATCTTTTTTTTTTTTTTAATTTCTATTGTGCCCTTGGTTTATTGGTAACTCTTTTGATGATCACAGTCCTCCAAATTGATTTCCATTCTCTAATGTGCAGTGTGAAGAAAGCATGTAAAAGTGTCTTTACAGGTCTTAAGGATCTACATTAGTATTTTTTAGATTAGATTCATCTAATAAAATGGATATTACCTGGTCCTACTTCCATCTTGGGGATTGGCTAGAACTGGAGTAGACCATAACAATCTGAATTTGGTAATTTAGAAAAGAGCTGGAAAACATTCATCCAGGAAATTGCTATGCATATGATGATGAATAGCAATTCTAAGTGTAGACATAAGTAAAAGTTTTACAAGCCAAAGGTAATTTTCCCCAACTGTGCTTTATAAAGCACTAGAATATGAAACTATGTTAACATATTTGAAATTATGTGGTATGGAAAAAGGGTTGTATAAAAAAGTGCATTTGCACTTAGACCACACTAAATAAAAGTTTTCACTAGAGTATTTTATGAAGATTTTAATATAGTAATTTGAATTGTGATTCTTCAAGAAGGATATCAAGTATACATTTATTTGCTAAGTATATTTCATGCAAATATATACTTTTTAAAAGTTTCTTATGATTCCTCATATATTTTTAAGCACTGTGAAATAGTGGGATGGGAAAATAAAGAAAAACTGATATAGCTGATGAGAAGTTGAACTTTGGAGAGGATGTGTGACAAGCTAATATTGAAACTTTTAATATCTGCCAAGCGTTCACAGTAGTATGATTATTATCTATATAATTACTACTATTACAATGAATTGTGCAAATGCTGTGGCAGACACCTTAAGTAGAAATAAATTTTACAGTAAATATGCCACAGATAATTTTTATATTATCTGCTATCTTGGCTTTATAGGCAGTTATATGTTTGACTTATTATAGCCTCTAGACTTTATCTGGGATTATTCTGTTGATCAAAAAGAATAAAAAAATACCCAATGAACGTGATATTATTTGGTACTGACAAACTTATCTTAAAATCACAAATTTTTCCATATTCAGAGAAATATAATTGGGAAATACAGTATATTTACAACGGCCAAATGGTATTGGGGCAATGCTTTCTAACGGACTCATCTCCAAATACTATGTATCATAAAAATTTTATCCATTTTCATTGATACACATGAGCCTTCCAAACTAGATAAAATATAGGAAGTTTTTCTAAAAAGATGTAAAAATAGCTATTCTGCGAGGATATAAATATTTTTATAATATCTGTATTAACTGTTGTCCACTCATGTTTTATGCTGTCCATATATCCTAGATTGAGAAATACTTTTATATCTGTCATGGATTTAAAGCAATTGTGGCCATCTGGTATGTATTTCATAGAAGCATTAAACATATTTTTGAAACGTGCAACCTTCTTATGCAGTGTTGTGTTTTAACATTTTAGTGATTATATTTATTTGTTTCATGGCACGTGGCTTTTCTGTTCACACTGTTAATAATTAATGCCCCTAATCTCTTACTACTAAAAAGTGTTAAATCAGAGTTTCCAATTTATGTGCCACTGACCCTTTACTTAAATGTGATCTGGATCTAAATATTATAAACATGACTTAACAAACCATATGCTCACTCATCTGTTCTTTATTGTATTAATGTGTCCCCTTGAAAGGACTCAAAGTGAATGTATAGTAGCCATGTGTAGTATGGCCAGTAGCTAACAGGTAGTCCTGACTTATTTTTAAGATAAAAATTATAAAATAAAAATAAATAATAAAGTAGTAAAGTAAAATCCAATGGTTAGATATATAAATTATAATGTAATAAAGTATTATTTTATGACAAAAAAACAAAAATCACGGCATATTAAACAGTCTGGTAATTTAGTATGTTTGGAAAACTGAATCTACTCAAACTTAAGTGTGGAAATCTCCACATTCCTGTGTATATTCTTGAATAGGTTTTTGACTTGACTGTAATCTACAAATTTGTGAAACAGCAAAGTAAAAGGCAAAATCTTAAATTGGTTCTTTCTGGAGCCAGCTTCAATTTAAACTTTCAAAAAATTGACTTTTATACTTTAGAATGACTTGACGCAATACACTATTCTAGGGATTAACTGGTTCTTGACTTCTTATTACTTATTATTATCATATTATTTATGGTAACCAACCATCCTGGATATATTTTCATATTTATATTTTATGTATTCTTCTACTATTTTTTTTATTCTGATCTTTTCATTTCTATTAAAACCACAGTTACTTTCTTTCTATGGTTCTTCCTTGAACTGAACTTCCTTGCTTTCTTTTTTCTTTTAAGATTTTATTTATTTATGGGAGAGAGGGTGTAAGAGTGAGGGGAGAGGGGAAAAAGCAGGGGGAGAAGCAGTTTCCCCACTGAGCAGGGAGCCAGTTGTGGGGCTTAATCTCTGGACCCTAGGATCATGACCTGAACTGAAGAGAGATGCTTTGAATGACTGAGCCACCCAAGGTTTCCTGAAAGCCCTGGTCTTAAATAATATTTGAGCTAAATGTGGGAATTAGACATTGGGTCTCATCAATATATAATAGTAAAAACAAAACAAAACACAAAAATCTACCGGGCTATCAGAAAGTTTACTCACTAATGATAGCTGCAGACATTGGCTCTGAACTTTGTATGAATTAAAATAATTTTCTTTAATTCAGAAGGTAATATAAACTATAACATCTCTTGACTCAGGTGATTTAGAACAATCCGTATAATGAGCACAATAAGAAGAGCTGGAAAAAAGGATATATGTGTATATCCTTTTATATATATACATATATATATATATTTCACATACAGATATATATTTATGTGTTATATAAAATATCTATTATATTTATTATATTATATATAAATATTTATATTTCCCTCAGGATACCATGGGCAGGACATGGGGAAATAATAAATTTCTAAGCAATGTGCCAAATATTTGAATATTGCTTTTCCCTTGTGGTCATTTACCATGTATGTGGGGATTGCGAAGAGGTTTAGCAATGCTTTTGAGGGCATCTGGATTTAAGAATAGAATATTGGGGGATCCCTGGGTGGCACAGCGGTTTGGCACCTGCCTTTGGCCCAGGGCGCAATCCTGGAGACCTGGGATCGAATCCCACGTCAGGCTCCCAGTGTGTGGAGCCTGCTTCTCCCTCTGCCTAGGTCTCTGCCTCTCTCTCTCTCTCTCTCTCTCTGTATGACTATCATAAATAAATTTAATAAAAAAGAATAGAATATTGGTCAATAGAGGAGCACAGGTGATATTGGTCAATAGAGGAGCACAGGTGATCCTTCTTACTTTGGGCTTGTCTCTCAAATGACTATAACTTAGTAGTAAGAAAGAGAAACAAGGGCTCAAAAGGATTTCAAGCTCAACTTCGAATTATCTTAATGATTAAGATTTAATCTGTAAAATGCAATTGAGGTGCTTTAGTTCCAGATACCAGAAAGAGCAAATGAAAATAATGAATAAGACAAGGTAAGATAATTATCTCAAAAAAAGTGTCATCTTAGGTTTCAATACTTTTAAAAACAGTTTTGCAAATACAAAATAAATAATAAGCATGCACACAAGGAAACGAGACAAACACAATAAAACAAAAATCTAACAATCCCCCCAAAACCTAGTAGAAATAGCAGACAATTAAATAGACACACAGAAACCATGGATATTGGAGCCCTCATATCCCAACTTTAAAGTACTTATTTGTGCTATTTTAAGGCGATAAAAGACAAGATTGAGAATTATGGCAAAAAATCTTCAAGAAACAGAAATTTCAGAACTCAAGAGTGAAATAGGTGAACTAAAAATTGAAGTAATGGGATCGTGAATACACTGGGCAGAACTGAAGAGATAATTAATGAACTGAAATAAAAGATGTGTTAAAAAAAATCTCCCCAAAAGAATGAAAAATATGATGGAAAGCACAGATGAGAAGAATAAGAATACAAAGTACACAATAGGAGGGTTTTAATCTATAGACAGAGGGGGAAAAAGAATGAGATAAAAATCCTTAAACAGATAATGGCTAAGAATTTTCTGAAATTAATTAAACACATCAAGCCAAATATTCACAAAACCTCCTGAAAGCAAAAAAGAACAAACAAACAGAATTCCACATGTAGTCACCTCATACTACAACATCTAAAGAAAGAAAAGATAAAAATTTAAAAACTGCTAGAAGGGAGAAAAATAAACACTATGATCAAAGGAGCAACAGAGTAACAGTGGTCTTTTCAACAACAAGAATGAAATCCAGAGAAGTTGGATTGATAGCTTTAATGTGTTGAAAGAAAATAACGCCAACCTAAAAAATATACTTGGTGAAATATGTATTGATTAGGAGGTAACATGAGGGATGCTTTTGGGTGTTGATATTCTTTTTTGATGTGGATAGTAGTTATACAGGCATTCACACTGAAAATATATTAACCTGCGCCATACATGGTTGCTACTTAGCCTACCTAGTCTAGTCTGATGCTTTTAAATATAACTGATATGCCAATGAATTCCTAATTACATCTGGCTTGGATATTTCCATGAACTCTACACTATATTTATATCAAGCTCCCTATTTTACATCTCCACTTGGGTTTTCAATAGGACTTAGCACATTCGAAACTGAGCTTCTGATATGCATCTCTCCTTCCCTAAATTATCATTTCAATAATGGTAAATCTATTCTTCCAGTCTTAAAAAACTGTTGTTGTCATTCTTGACTCGTTTTCTCACACTCTAAATACCATCTGTTAAAAAAATCCATTTTTTTTTCTTCTAAATAATTTGGCCAGCTTCCTGCCCAAGCCACCACAGTCTTTCTTACCTCAGTGACTGCTATAACTTCCTAACTGGTCCCTACTTTGCCTTCGAACCCTTCTATCACATACTCTCAATAGAATAACCAAAAAGGTTCTGTTAAAATATCAGCCAGTAGCTCCAATGGTTCCCATCTCCAGGTGCCCCACTGGTCTTCCTTTCCCTTCCCATTTCACCTCTGACTTCATGTCCTCCTATCTTTCCTTTAGTTCATTATACCTCAGTGATGGCAGACTCTATTCTGATCCTTGACTTTGCTCTTCACTTAGGATCTCAGCACTCATTATTCTTCTGGCTGGAATACTTTTCCTTATAGCTAGCTCCAGATATCTTCATAGCTAGCTCCCTGACATCCTTCAGATTCTTTCACAAAAACCACATCTCAGAGTGACTAGTAACTTTATCTAATTCTCCCCATTTCTTACACAGACACATGAACATCAACATATATCATCCTTTACTGCATTATTTTTTCCTCTTAGCATTTATCTATATCTCATTTACTGGTATCTTATCTTTTCATTGTCTCCACACTAGAACGTAAGACCTATGAGAATAGAGACATTTGTCAGTTTTTACCATTGTATTTCCCATTTAGAACACTGTCTAGCACCATGGTAAGTATATAATATTTGTTGAGTAAATTTTGAAAAAGCAAAAATAAAGTAAAATAGTAACTTCCTCCTACTTATATCTGTAAATATTTTAAGTGGCTCAAATAATATTGAAACAGCAACTTAAAATAAGACAATTGAAAATTTTAAAAAATACCTTAAAATATGTTTATCAAAATTCCCCTTTGAGTACTATCATTAGACTACTTGGCCATGAAAAAGAAAAGTTTATCAAAATAATCATTTTTTATATCTTTTAATATATCAAAGTAATTTTAAAAACAGCTAGGTATGAAAGTAACCTAGTGATTTAACACACACCGTATTAATAGAAAATTTGAGGTATAGTAAGTCCAACAGATCAGGAAACAATTGCCATTAAAAAGAGAGTTCATGTCAGCTACGAGGCATAAAGAGAAGAAAGAACTGGTATATGAACCTTTACTGTGATTTCCATGGGAAGGGATGGGGGAGGTAGGGTTAGTAAGATAGAATTGGCTTGTTTAAATAATTTCATCTAGCTCTGGGGCAGAGGGGCTATCCCTAGCCATCTGATACTAGACCATACAGCTATTAGAGTAGGTAAATAGTGGCATAAGCATAATGAGATAGGTGGTTGGAGGCAAGGAATATGGATCAGTTGGTTTGTATCTGAAAGGTATATGGCTAGGAGAGGGACTTCTGGTGGGAAGGACAGGAGAGGCAGGAGGCCAAGGAAGCATTTTATTGAGTTGTCCAGAGCAAGGCTTACCAGTATTTTCATGTAGAGTAGGTATCTAAAACACAATTTCATAGAAGCCAGAAACATGGTTACTATACCCAGTTAATTAGCCATCTAGCACAATCTTATATATGAGTTATAAATTCTCCATGGTTGGACCAGAATTGTCCACTTGATCCACTTGATGTGAGCTTCAAAGTAATTGACAAAATTTATAAACACTAACTATAATATATTGATAAATGATGGTAGACCCTAAATTTTTATTTTTCATGTTGCATGTCATTTAATTAACCCTCTAGAACCTCTAGTACCTTTACTATCCCAATTTTCATGAAAGAGGGAACTTCATGAAAAGGGAACTGTGGTTCAGAAAGTATTTCTGTCACCCAGGTTTAGACATTGCTGTAGCCAAATCTCCTACTCCAGCAATCTAAAGCCAAATCTTTAAGAGCTGTATCATGAAATCCCTTAGCTGCAACCTTCCTATAATTTAGCCTGTTAAAAATAAATAAGTAAAAACATGGAGCCATTTTCTATTTACAAACTTGTGTAACTTCAGCAGTTAATCATTGATGCCACTAATCCTCAGAAGACATAGGTTTTATATTTTCTTTTTGCTACTACTTTATATTGACAAGTCTCTGGATAGTATTCAGAAGGCTGGAGAAAGTTCAATAGTTAAATGATAGGATTTAACCCACAGAGAATTACACTCACATCCTAAAGCATTTCAAATGTAGAGACAGAGTCAATATTTAAGCTCCTGAAAACCTGCCTTCCAAAGGACTTGCTGATGTAAGTTATAGCTGTCATTTTACATACTACCTTCTGGTGTCCTTATTCTCACACCAATACATTAGTATTCCCCAATGCTTTTTTGTTGTTCTTGTTGTTAAAATAAATTGAATGTTAAAAGTAAAATGTCAGGCTTATTTGGTACGCTGCAACATGGATCTCCTATTGTACCTTTCTTCCCTATTTCTGTGCCCATTAGTTGAATCTATATGGGAATTTGGGTCAGACAGACTATCAATGTAATTTGGGGATCAAAAGTACTCATTTAGTTATCTATACATAATATCATAAAACTAGAATTTATCCTAATCAAATAAAATTGACTACAAGATAAGAAATATACTGAGTATAGATTAATGCAACTTTTTCTTCATCCATAATTATAGATATTCTAAATTCCAGGACACAAGAGAGTTTAAATATTCTAATTCAAACAACTCCGTCAGGTTAAACATCTTCACTGGATTGACTTTACTGATTGAAATGTCTGGTCTCAATTGCCAGTCTCTGTGTTGTGCTTTCTTTAGATGACATAAGGAAACTTCTCTTCCTGACAAGAGACGAAACATTTCTGCCAGCCGAGGTGACATTGTGTTCACTCAATAATGATACAAGACCCTGAGGTCCCTCAGCAAGAAAGATAACAAAGAAATCCTCATTAGCTAACTAAGGAAGAATAAAGGTCATTCCATAGAGAGAATGGCATGCTTACATGTCACCTAGAACATTTATTCTTCATTAATTCTCTAAGTCCAAGCTGGGCTATCATCTAGTAGCATTTTAATACTCTGTCCTCTGTCAGAAATAATGCGTAGGGTGTTTGTTTCCTCTGTAATGTACTTAAGAGAGCATTTAATGATCATTTGCCTTCACATCAATGAATTAAAATAATGTTTTAGGACATAATATGATTAGATTTAATATTGGTATTAACAGTTTGGATTTCTCAGATGAAGTAAATGAGAACTATAGTCATCTATCCTAGAGAGCTCATTATACAAATTTATAAAACTACTATCATTCTTAGTGATGATATCGTGGAAACACTGGTTTAGTTATAGCCTTGTATTTAAAAAGTGCTTATTTAGAAGAAGACACTTCTAAGTTATTTTATTTCTTAGAGTAAAACCTAAATTAATTAGCCCATTAGTTATATGGTAAATATATATTTTCTTCTTGCTACTACTTAAGTCGAGAATCTTCTCATTATTAGAAAACAGCAAACATAGGCTTATACTCTAAGGAGTGTTGCAAAAATAATTTTTTTAAAAAGACATATTGTATCTTCTGTCAAGAATATTTGGTAATTTATCTTAATATATCTTATGCTATATATCCATAATTTCTATAAACTGAGATGACATATCTTTGACATGTGACACAAAGCCCTCAAGTTTTCAGTAAGAAACATTTTCAATAAAAAAAAAATTATTAAAGTGATGTTTCTCTTCATGGGAACTTATGCTTTTAGCAATTTTCAAGTAATCTCAATTATTGAGTGTGCTAAATAGGCTTATATTAGCAAGTTTAATATAAAAATATCATCTTGGTAAGTACTACAGAAGTCACATTCTTAAAAGGAAAATAACTATGGTAACACTATGTATAATAAGAACCACACATGACTACTGAGCTAAAAAAATTTAAAAGTCATTAATCTACATAATTGTATTAAAGATTTAAGATGGAGACAAGTAACAATTCTAATAAGATTTGATATCCGAGTATATAATATTAAGGTCAGTATTTTATTATTATCTCATATGAGCATTTAGTTCTTTCAGCTGTAATTTCTTTGAGAAACACAAGTGGGTCAACAAATAGATAAGGACAAAACTATTTCGGTTTGAGAGGTTAAATTAGGTCAAATTTTGGGAATAAAAAAATTGACAGCAAATCTTCAAACGTATCTTTAAAAATGTATACTTTATTAATTTTAATTACATTAATTTAAAATAATGTAACATAAAATTAATGTGAAACTCATTTCATGTGCAAAATCCAAAATAATGTGAACAATTCCAGTTATCACATAATTTCAAATCACACAATGTGTTGCTACTAATCACTAATAACCATTGGCTGGTGAATAGAAACCTCTCAGTTGTCAGCATATATCTGGTTTTATGCAAGATGTGAATTACAAAACTATTCCAGGAGTATATTTCCATAAAATGCCAGTGCCTAAGACTTAAAGGTGGATACTTACCTATAGAAAAAATATATATATATAAATTATATATATATATATGTATATATATATATACATGTCAGACTCATGTATTTATGAAACAGAAATCCTTTCCCTGAAGATGAATTTTTATTCTACTGAAACACTGCTAGTCATTTTCAGGAATACAGTTTTGAGAATGATAAACTTGGTATCCTTCCCTCATTTATTCTCCTTGTTCTATAAACAATGATTTAGAGAAAAATTAACACTGTTTTTAAATATTTCTCTGAGCTCCCTCTCCTGCTAGTTCTCCTACAAAAAGACACTACCAAACCCCAAGAAATAGTCTTCTCACTCATATATCAGGCTGCATGTCTAATGAAAGTCAATGAGAAATGTCTTGCTATAGTTTTCCATTGAATTCCACTTGCCCGTGATGCTATTTACAAGTCAATTGCAAAAGACTAACTCCTCTTTCCTATGTTATATGTTGGAATACATTGGCTGATTGGCCATAGGGACAAGATAAGAGTATGTGCATTAAAGCCATTACTTTGCATTTAGACTTCTCTTTTGTTATGCTTTTGTTGTTATTTGGGACTTCACTTAAAAATGATTGGTCTCCTCAACCTACTATACAATTGCTTAGTCCTATCATTTTATGAAAAAAAAATGTAAGGAAGTAAAAGAAGAATTCCAAATAAAACCAGAGCTTTATTGTGCCATTATTACCATCCAAACTAATCATAAGAAGTTTTAGAGGTTGTCTAAAGTATGTTTTAATGAAAATTATACATGTTTATATCTTCATAACTATTACTTTCATAACTAATATTTAATTCAAAGGAAGAACATAAACACTATAACACAATTTCACTTAGTGATTTGACTTTGACTTGTGACCTGTAATGCAGAAAAGGTTTTATTTTAAGCCAAGATCTCTATAGTAGTAAAAATTATTACTATTCCTCAACTTTCCTTGTTTCTTCCCTCTGAAAATTTAATGTGTACAGGTTATAAAGTGTTCATATATGAAAATACTGCCTAGAATTATGTTTTTATCACTTTTATCACTTTTTCCCCTATTTTCACCACTAGTATTCCTCTTTTCCAAACAAGCTTGAAGATGTTCCCCAAAAGCTGCATATAGTTTAGGTGCAAAACAACTCCTCTTAACCAGCCAACAAAAAAATAGATGTGTCTTCTCTTCTTCCTCCTAGAGTGAATTTTTATTTTATAAATATATATGTATAAAATTTATTCTGTCCATCTCTCTCTGTTTTCTCTCTCCTTCCATCCCTCCTCTGCCCCTCAAATATACACACTCCTATAACCACAAACTATTACCTGCCTTCCTTAATACCAATTGTCCCCAGAATGGCTCAGTTTATGTATCTTTTCTAGTAATTTCCATTGCCTGGAATGTTCTTTTTTCTCTGGGGGCAGGGGGAAGGAGGAATGAGAAGGAGCACAGAATGGGGCGCTTTTTCATCTTTTAACAAATGATACCAAGTATCTTCTCCTTGTTTACCATTCTCATATGGTGTTCCTAGCCAATCAGATGCTCTCATTTTAAGTATAAAATGCTTGTTTCATATGTCTTTGTAACACAATTTATTGTAATTTTTCACTTATGTCTATGTCAACCCAGAGAAACTGAATATTTTTAGTGCTTTATATACTGTTTAATGCCATAAACCTAATAAAGTGCCTAGACTATGGTAATTCCTTAATAAATATTAAAAAAATAAATTTAGATGCCTGAGTCTTCTTTCTTGGTTCTCTTCTCCTCTATTGTTCTCCTGAAAAACATTTTTTTTCTCATTCTTCCTCCCAGTGCATCAAAGTCTTATTTTCTTCCAACTTTAGTGAATTGATTTTTGAATTCTTTTCTGAAAATCTGCTTTGTCTGCCAGCTTCTTCCTCTTTATTAATAATAGATTTTCAACCCTGCTATTGTAGTCTGTCATTTAACACAGAAGCTTTCAATTATATTCAATGCTCTAAAAGAAATGCTTGGTTGACCATCTTGTCACTAAATTCTCAATGTTTATCATAACTATATTTTGGTCTAAGCCTTAGCTTATAATTTGGTAGTTTTGCTCTAATGCTTTTCTTTCTTCCTAAATGCATAGTTTCTATGCACATATATACATATATATATATAATATAGTATACATGTATACACACACTATATATGTACAGTATATATATATATACACACACACACTATTTGGGAAATAGATGTATTTATATATATAAGCATTTAATATGGTAGTGTATATATATGTATAACATATATATATATATATATATATATATATATATATATATATAGTGTGTGTGTGTGTGTGTGAGTGAGTGTATAAGTATATACTATATGGGGAGCAGCTGCCACTTTCCTTGCCTAGTAGAATGGCTCTTCTTCCTCTCCTTCCCCTTCCTATTCCTCCTTTCCTCCTTCTTCACCCTTTGCCTCCTCTTCCTCTTTCTCCTCCTGCTTTTTGGCCATTTCTTTATATCTGTATCTTAAGGACATAATTTTAGATGATGAAATGGCAAAAAGTATTTTTTGTAAAATGATACTACTCAAAGTGTGGTCCATAGAACAGAAGCATGACAATGCACGGAAACTTGTTAAAAAATATAGAAATGGGGCAGCCTGGGTGGCTCAGCGGTTTAGTGCTGCCTTCAGCCCAGGGCGTGATCCTGGAGACCCAGGATCCAGTCGCATGTTGGGGTCCCTGCATGGAGCCCGCTTCTCTCTCTCTGCCTGTGTCTCTGCCTCTCTCTCTCTCTCTCTCTCTCTCTGTGTGTGTGTGTGTGTGTGTCTCATGAATAAATAAATAAAACCTGAAAAAAAAGAAATATAGAAATATAATCAGTCTCATGCCCAACTCCAGACCACAGAATCAGAATCTCAATTTTAACAGGTTTCCCGGGATATTTTCATGTAGAGTTTATTTTGACAAGCATTGACCTAAACTAAATCCATTAGTCCATGAGAACTACACTTAGGATAGTGAAACAAGGGGCGCGGGGGTGGGGGGGGTGCTTAATTTGTTAAGCATCATGATCTCAGGTTCTGGAGCCCTGTAGGGAGGCCCACTTGGAGCCCCCTTGGAGCACTCTCCACCCCCATACTCAGCTGGGGATCATTAATCCTCTCCGACCAAAAATATTCATTCTGTATTTGTCCACAGAATCGCCAATTTTGGCATTTAGAAAAATTAACACAATTATTAGCTTATGATTAATAACACTGCACAATAAATAGGTGTTAACTATAGGGCAAACACTGTGTTACATTATTTATTGTAATGTAACTTAAAACAGGTAGAATCCCTGTCATTATTAAACTAGCAGCCCTGATAAGAAGTGCAATAGACTCTATGATGATCATAGACAGTATGATATTGTACTGATACTTGGGGAGTAGGCAATGCAGGGGAGCGTAAGGAATGATGGAAGGAACATTTTTGGCATGTACAGAATCAGGGAAGGCTTCTTGTAGGAAGTGATGACTAAGCCAAGACCTGAAAATGGAAGAGGAGATAAACCCAAAAAAGAGGATACAAAAGAACGTTCTGGGAAATATGGATGTGCTCATAGTGAGAGAATACACGTTGCAGCTTCATGCGATCACAATACAATAGTGAAAACTAAAAGCTATAAGTCAAACTTAGTGACATAAGGTCAATCTCAATAGTTATGGATTACAAATATTTATCTTGGTTAAAGTTGCAGAGACATAAAAAGGAAACTTTTAATTAAACTAGATTCTTCAAACAGATTTATAACTGGTAATATATCTGTGCACAGCTTGAGACCTTCTTCAGAGGTAGGCATCAAGGATAACCTAGGAACAAGGGCAAAAGTCAGAGCTTTACATGCTTATATTGGAATGTTAGACATCTTTGGAAGATTGGTCCTCCTTTCTTTGGTAGGGGTAATTAACATATTGATATCATGTGCATTGTTATGCAAATTAAGTTTTAAATAGCCTCCTTTAAAATTTCCTTTTCCAGATGACCGGAACTTTGTTCCTTTTGTATAAATTAAATATAGTAGTTGAAAATGTGTCAGTGCTAGAAAAATATACTCGTAACATCGGTCAAAAGATTTAAAATGTAAATCAAATTTTCCAAAAATTAAAATTATATATTTCTTGCTTTAATAATGAGTACTGGTTTTGTTTAATCACATCTTTAGTTCACCATCAATCTTATATATTATATATATTCTCTGCCAAATATCTTAAATAAAACAATTGAAGAAGCAAGTTACATTTCCCGATCATTGGTATTTAAGTGTGAAATAGTTAACTCTACAGCAGGAGGTTTTTAAATATTATGCTAAATATATATGTATTTTTTTCTGAAATTAGGGGTATATTTTGGAATTGAGGAGAGAAAAGGGACCTACTTCTCTCAGTGCTTTTTTTCCCCATTTCCTTTTTCAAGGTCCTTGACCTAGTTTGTCATTTTAATACTTTATTTCTTTCCCCACCAGTTTCTTATTCCTTTGATTGTAACTTTCTTTGTCAACACCTAACAGCCAAACAAAATTGATCAAATAGAAAGAGAAGGATTTTCCCTGGGGATGTAGTTTTAAATTTATTTCATTCCAAAATTCAAAATTTCTTAAATTCTTGAAGTGGAAATTAACAGCTGGTATAAACTTTTACCATGCAATCACCTCCTGTAACTTTCATGAAATTGGAAGACAATTTACATTGGCAGAGCAGTTCAAGTTATCTGTTATTATATGTTATCTTCCTACATAAATATCTAGTTATTTTTAGTTCATGAATTAATGAGCTGCTCCTTGAAATATGATAATTAACCACCATTTGACTGATAGAAGAAACAAATTCTCTGATGGGAAAATGAGAGGCTTTCAGGAATTTTAATCCCTTATGCAAAGCATATTTGAGGCAAATATTACTACCCTGCACACTTTCCCTTGTTAGAGAAAACTGTTTTCATTTCCATCAATCTCAGTCTATTTATTTAGAAATTACTGAGTTATTAGAGCTGCTGTCTGGTCTCTTGTGTTTAATTTTCACTCGGCATCACATTTAGAAATCCTAGCTGCTGACGAAGTGCTGTGTGGTTCCATTTCTGCATTTTCCAGTCCTATAAAATGAATCTTGCTGTGAAAAATGAAGATTAATGGGCTTCATAATGACTCTCCCCTGCTAAAACTAATCTGAATAAGAGAGAGAGAGTGGTGTGTGCATGTATATGTGTGTTTGTGTGTATGGTGTGAGCGAGTGATATGAGGACAGAAACATACAAAAAATCAGTATGGATTCCTTTGGATAAAAATAAGACATGATGGTATGGCGGGTCCCCAAAAAAAATCAAACATAGAATTACCATATGTTCCAGCAATTCTACGTCTTGGTATATGCACACACAAAAAATTGAAAGCAGAGACTGAAACAAATTATTTGTGCATGCATGTTCATAGCTGCATTTTTCATTATTCAGTAGTATTATTCATCTTTCAAAAGGTGTAAGCAACCAAGTATCCATTGACAGATAAATGGATAAACAAAATGTGATATATCTGTAAAATGAAATATTGGAGCCTTAAAAAGGAAGGAGAGTCTGACAGATGCTACAACGTGGATTAACCTTGAAGATATTATGCTAGGCGAAATAAATCAGTCACAAAAGTACTTATATAATTCCACATCTATGAGGTAGTAGTCAAATTCACAGAGGAAAAAAAAAAGCAGAATGGTCATTGGAAGGGGCTGAGGAGTGGGGTCAATAGGGAGTTGCTAATGGGTACACAGTTAGTTTGGGTTAGATGAAAAGATTCTAGAGATGGATAGTACAATATGTACTTAATACCACTGAATTATACACTTAAAAATGTACACATAAAATTTTTATATTATTTTACCACAGTAAGCAAGAAAAAAAAACAAAAATGAAGGCAGCTGCCTAACGATTAGTTAAGGAACCAAGTAACAATTTGTTGCAGGTATGGCATTTCAAAATATAAAGAACAAATGTTTCAAATACTTCTTGCCTTCTTATTAAAACTGTTAGTAATTTCTCAAGGTTTCCAAAACAGAGATTAGTCATCAAAGGATTTCACCTACTCTCTCAGTGTGTATAGATTTTGGATACCCCCATTTACATTAGCTATATTGAGACTAGCCAACCTTGTTTATTACATTAAATGCCACAGACTGCTGATTTCTCTGGAAACAAACTTAGAACAATTTTAGGCTTTAGAGAGGAAAGCACTGACACAGATGGTGTTTATATGTTAAATAAGACACAGTTCAAATGATGAGTTGATAAATAGGGTGTGCTTTGTCAACCTATGGATTTTCAATCAATTCTCACTCCTTCTTTGTTAATTACGTTGAACTTCATTACTCAGTTTCTTTCGTAAATGTCAACTTCAACTGGACACTCTAGAGTATTCAGGCAGTATCTCTTCTACTGATGTTGGCAATTCACCAGATCCAGGTTACATACTTATCTTTTTAATTATCTACAAGGATATTTGTTATGAATTCACAAATATCTGTGCTTAATGTTCTTCCTAATTAACTAATTAATTAATATAATTAATGTGGGCACGGGAGTCACATGGATTAGTGTATTTGGGGGAATCCTAATGCTCTGGCCTTTTGTTTTTTTAAAGGAGGAGTTTAATAAAACATGGAAGGTATAACAACTTTGTTACCACAAAAGTGTGACATTTTATTTTTTGCCTATTTTTGCAAAAGATTCCCTTTACATTTTTAATAATCATACTCTCATTGAAAATTAAATATTATTAGAACTTCACAAATTTCTCAGTAGCATCTATTAAGTCCAGTAATAAGCATGTATTTACTATTCTCCTTTCAGTATCAACAATATCCATTTCTTGAATAATTTGAGCAAGTTACCAGAAGTACAATTTCCTTTCTCCTCTTTCAGTTTCCAGAAATTGTTACACACCATTGCTTTTTGCTTAATAGTGTGACATCTTGAGGCAAGCTTAACTCTGACTCTGTTGAAGGTGTACATTGATCCAGTCGCTTCTGCTTCCTTAGTGAACCAAATTCAATATAGCGCCCTTTCCTCCTCTTTTTTTTAATTTAGTTTAATACTCTCCAGAAATTCCAATGCCTTTCTTTGTCAGAAACTTTATAAATATTAACATGCATGGCAGTAGGTAGAAATTACTTAGAAAGGATTGACAGTCTCAATGAACTACAACTCTAGGGATAGGGCTCACATTTGATCCTATTTCATAGGAGCAAGATAGTGTCACCCACAACTGTGTTACAAAGTATGGGGTATGTATCACAATACATGAAATTTACTGAATACATGAAATGTGCCGGGCATTGGATTAAGGCATTTTACAAGTCCCATCTCATATAGTACCCAAAATAATTTTAGGGCTCACAAAATCACTCAATTAAGTGAAGTTGAATAACATAAAAAAAAAAAAAGTGAGTCCATTTTCAATGATCTTTCAATCCTGATTAAATCAAGGTGAAAGTAATAATTTTGTGCCAATCTGTCTTTAACACCTCTCTAATGGCTGGTGATCTTTAACAGACAATAAAAGAACCTCAGGCATAGCTCATTATAATGTTTAGCTAAATTCTGATAACACTGTTTTGAACTTGTTTTTACCCTATTTATAATCAGCAATACAGATAATCAACTACTTGTGGTGACAAATAAATAAATGCCATAGAGACAAAAATAGTTCTTGTAAAGAAAAATACAGTAGTATTTTTAAAGAACAATACAGTGGTATTCAGATAAAACAAAATCAAGAAAGTGATACATGAATGATAATAAGTGAAACACTGTATTCAAAAATAGAGTTCCTAAAGATCAAAATCATAAGCATTTATTAAAAACTAAGATGTGGTGAACCACTCATGGATTCTATATGTACTACTGGAAACCCGGTATATACTGGACAATGTGTGCAATGCTGGGTATGTGAATATATACTCATAATCTCTGACTCAAAATAGCTTATCATTTGTCAGAGGAGAGGGTATTAAACAGCTATCTATAATAAAATATAATGACTCTTCCTATTTCAGTACAAAAACAAAAACATTTCATAGGGCTGAACTACTTCACAAAAATTATACATTTAAAGAAATCCATTGTCAGTGAACTTCCATTACTCAGTTTCTTTTAGGATAAAAGTAACAGCAGCCAAACATTTATTTGGTTATTCATATAATCAACAAGACTCAATTCTTACTTGACTTCAGGTTAAGTTTTCAGACTTAACTTTCTGAGTCTTGGCTACATCACCATTAAAATTCTTGTGAAGATCAGAGAAAGTAAGGCTTATAAAATGCTTAGCCCACTGCCTGGCACATTTCATGAATTCAATAAATGAAAACTATTTTTTTTGAAAACTATTTTTATTAATGTGAATCTACAATGTGACAGTGACTGTCAGGTGATTGACATCAAAATTATACAGTTTCTCTCTAGTAAAAAGGAGATGAGAGATCTAAGGAGAAGAAACAAAATCCAAGAGACCAATAAAGCCACAATGACTTGTCAAGCACAACCAGAATGTGAGAGGTAAAAT
Organism: Vulpes lagopus; assembly: GCF_018345385.1. Taxonomy (NCBI): domain Eukaryota; kingdom Metazoa; phylum Chordata; class Mammalia; order Carnivora; family Canidae; genus Vulpes; species Vulpes lagopus. Next base: position 41,634,226 of record NC_054826.1, on the reverse strand, counting down.
GTTGGGACATGAGACTAGAATAGTAAAAAGATAACTATGTGTAGCTACATAAGGAATTTTGACTTGATTTTACATGTTAGCATCCTTATGCTTTTTTTTGCTTGACATATCCCCTAAAATTAGGTTGATGTCTTAAATTTTTCATTGTACGTTTAATAGCAAAAGATACAAAGTCTAAGGATTTACAAATAACACTGAATTTAAAATGAACCTTAAATATATTGAATAAAATCTAAATTCTGTAGTATATGAAAATCATCATCTATTTTGAAAATATATGAACACATTCTTCTGTAAGAGTTGAAAACTTTACATCATTCATTTTCCCTCTTAAATTTGTATTTCTATTCCATTCTCCCTAAGGAATTATTTTCCTGGTATTACATTCATACCCGAGAATATTTTATAGTCTATACTATCATAATTCTCTATTGAAAATAACAGAAATTGACTTAAAATTTCTGTGTCCATGAGACTCCAGATATTCTTTTCCTCCAGGATGAATATTCAGCATGATTATTACTACAACATAAAGTATTACATATTTTGATCAAGAATTATTCAAAATAGCAACATGCTATTTGAGCTGTATTCTTTAATAACTATGATAAGACATTTTCTTAATTGTTTCATATACCCATGAATAAAGAAGTCTTGGGACGCCTGAGTGGCTCAGTGGTTGAGCATCTGCCTTCAGCCCAGGGCATGATCCTGGAGTCCTGGGATCAAGTCCCACATTGGACTCCCTGCATGGAGTCTGCTTCTTCCCCTGCCTATCTCTCTGCTTCTCTCCCTGTGTCTCTCATAAATAAATAAATAAAACCTAAAAAAAGAAGTCTTATTGTTAGAGTAAGCATAAAATCTTTGCTCATTTTTTTATAAATATGTGTTGAAGATTTGGTCACTAATATGTACAGGAGTACAGGAAGAGTTATGTTTTGTCCTGACATTCAATTCTTACAAACTGTTTTGTTTTAGGTCAAAATCACAGAATAACGTATCTCAAAAATTATTTTCAGGGGTCTACCACATGATTTTACTGAAAACAAAAAACTGAAAGCCATCTGATTCAAAGGTATTTGTCATATTGTCATTAGATTCATTCACTTTCTAAAACTAATGCAATATTTGGTATTTGGTATATGGTATACTTTTCTCCAGCACTAGGTATCCACTTTCTCATGCAATGTTCAATGAGAGGCACAAGGTATGCTTTTCTTTTTAAAGTGTGAAAGGGTGACAAGCTTTGATGTGTAAGCCACAAATGTCTAGAATATTTTAGGAAAGAGTGTATATGGTTTTTGAAGTCTGGATATGTGTTGGTATTCTTCGTGCCTTTTGGAAACTCCATCACCTACCATGACAATTACTTCTATAAATGATATAGCCATAAAAATATTTTAAGTAGGAAAACAAAAAGATCTTTTTTTAAAGTTGTTTTAGCTGTCATAAAGTAATTTAACTGGCAATAAAAAAGATGAATTAGGCAGAGAGTTGGTTTACTAGGAAAGTTTTGCAATGTTTGGGTGAGAAAATATGATCTCTTTTAGAATGAATAATTTAAAAATATGGTTTTTCTTAATTTTTTTATTTATTTGAGAGACACAGAGAGAGAATGCTGTGCAAGTCGGGGGAGGGACAGAGGAAGAGCATCTTCAAAAAGACTCCGCACTAAGCAGGGAGCTAGATGCCAGCTGGATCCCACAACCCATTAAATTATGACCTGAACCAAAGACCAAGAATCAGATACTTAACTGACTGAGCCCTTGAAACTAAGTTTTAAAAGCAAGATCAACAGAATTTGGTGAATAAGGATATACAAGGAATAGCTCTAAGTAACTTGAAAAGTCACTAATCATCTCACTAATGTATCAATGCCATTAACTGGGAGCAGAAATATGCGAGAAAATATGCTTAAGAAAACAAGTTCAAGGAGTGCCTGGGTGGCTCAGTCAGTTGGGTGTCTGACTTGCTTTCCACTCAGATCATGATCTCATGGGTCATGAGATGGAGCCCCTCATCAGGCTCCACACTCAGCAGGGAGTCTGCTTAAAAGATTCTCTCCCTCTGCCCCTCCCCACCTCTATAAAATAAATAAAACTTAAAAAAAAACTAGTTCAATATGAATTCTTAATTTAAGATGCATGTGATATATTTGTAGGATGTTTAAAAGATATTTATGTATAGAACTCTGGAAGGAAATGGAGTTTGGAGTAACACAGTTGAATAAGATGTCCCGTGTAATACCTCACACTCAACAACAACAATTTGGCATCAAATCCATAGGCTAAAGGACCTTTGTTGGAGCTTTGGGAGTCAGAACCATATACCAAGGGACCCATGTGTTGGGTAATAGTCACACAGAATATGGAGGTAGGGTGTAAAAGGATATAACTTTTGTATGTGATTGAAGCAATAGTTGTTATCAGGATGAACTAACACTGTTAAATCTATAAGATGATTTATATAACATAATAGTAATAAAAAATCAACAGTAGAAACACTAAAAGAGAAGGAAGCATACCACTACAGAAAATCATCACTTCACAAATGAAGACAACAAAGAGGGAGGAAGGAACAAAGGAACAATGAAAGGGCCAGAAAACTAGTAAGATACATTGGTAAGTTCTTATGCATTAATAGTTAATCTTAATATAAATGGTCTAACTTCTCCAATCAAAAATCTACAGAGTGAAGTAAAAAAATCCACAGATGAATTTAAAAAAATCAGACCCAGCCATGTGCTGCCAAGAGACTTCAACTTTGAGAACACACATAAGCTCAAAGTGAAGGGTTGGAAAAAGATATTCCATGCAAGTGAAAAACAAAGGCAAGCTGTGGTAGCTATACTTATATCTGAAAAAATAGATTTTAAGCCAAAAACTGTAATACGAAACAGAAGGTCATTATATCATGATCAAGGTATTAATTCATCAGAGATATAATAAGAAATGCATATGTACCCAACTTAAAAGCATCTAAGTATATTAAGCAAATACTAAAAGATCTAAAGGGAAAAAGAGACAACAAAACAATAACAACAGTGACTTTTAACACTCCACTTTCAACACTGGATAAATCATCCAGACAGAAAATCAATAAGAAAAGTTAGACTTGAACTATACTTTTAACCAAGTGGACCTAACAAACATATATAGAACATCCCATCCAATAGCAGCAGAATACATATTCTTTCAAGTGCACAGGAAACATTCTCCAGGATATTTCATATTATAGGTCACAAAATAAGTTTTAGAAAATTTAAGAAAATTGAATCATGCAAGTATCTTTCCAAACCATAGTAGTATGAAACTAGAAATCAATTAACAGGAGGAAAACTAGAAAATTCACAGATATGTAGAAATTAAACAATACACTCCTGAACAAGCAGTAGGTCAAAGAATAGATCAAACAAAAAACCAAAAAATATCTTGAGATAAATGAAATATAAGTAACAACACACCAAGATGCATGAGATATAGCAAAGGCAGTTCTAAGAGGGAAGTTTATATATAAATACCAACATTAAGGAAGAAAAGAAAAAGAAAATAAAAAAATCTCAAACAACCTACATTTCCACCTCAACAGATCAGGAGAAAGAAACAAAACAAAACAAAACAAAAAGCCCAAAGTTAGCAAAAGGTGAGAAATAAAAAAAATCAGAATAAAAGTAAGCAAAAAAGATGAGAAGATAGAAAAGATCAATGAAACTAAAAGCCAATTTTTAAAGATAAAATTGGCAAAATTTAATTTAGACTAAGAAAAAAAGACAGAAGTCGAAAACAAGTAAAATAAAAAATAGAAAAAGACAATATGAATGATACCATAGAAATTCAAAGAACATAGAGATTACTGAGAACATTATATGCCAATAGATTAAATAATATGATGAAATGGATAAATTCCTAAAAACATAAAACCTACCAAGACAGAATCGTGAAGAAATACAAAATCTGAATAAAGCAATAACAAGTAAGGAGACTGAGTTAGCAATAAAAAAAAAACCTCCTAACAAAGAAAAGCCAAGGACAATATGGTTTCCCTGGTGAATTCTATGAAATATTTAAAAAATTAATATCAATCTTCTCAAACTGTTTCCAAAAGATGGAAAGGGAAGAACACTCTCAAACTGATTTTACAAGGCCAGTATTAATCTCATTAATATCAAAGCCAGTTAAGAATACTACAAGCCAAAGTACAAGCCAATAATGCTGATAAATACAGATGCAAAATTCTCAACAAAATATTAATAAACTGAATTCAGTAGCACACTAAAAGGTTCATATACCATGATCAAGTGGGATTTGTTTCAGAAATACAAAGACGGTTCAACAAGTATAAATAAATAAATATGATATAACATATTTACAGAATGAAAAATAGAAATCCTATAATTATCTCATTAGAAGCAATAAAAACATTTGACAAAATACTACAACCTTTCATGATAAAAATCCTCAACAAATTATACATAGATGGAATGCACCTTAACATAATAAAGTCTATATATCACAAACAGTGACATCATACTCAACAGTGATAGGTTGACAATCTTTCCTCTAAGATCAGGAATAAGACAAGGGTGTCTACTTGCACCATTCCCATTTAGCATAGTACTGAAAGACCTAATCAGACCCATCAGGCATGAAAAAGAAAAAGAAGACATTCAAATTGGAAAGGAAAAAAAACTAAAACTGTATTTGCAGATGACACATCATATACATGGAAAACCCAAAAGAATCCAAAGAAAAACTATTAGAACTAGGGATGCCTGGGTGGCTCAGTGGTTGAGTGTCTGCCTTCGGCTCAGGGCATGATCCCGTAATCCTCTGACTTCCAGATCGGGCTCCCCACAGGGAGCCTGTTTCTCCCTCTGCCTATGTCTCTGCCTCTCTGTATCTCTCATGAATAAATAAATGAAATCTATTAAAAAAAACTGTTAGAACTCATTAACAAGGGATCCTTGGGTGGCGCAGTGGTTTGGCGCTTGCCTTTGGCCCAGGGTGCGATCCTGGAGACCTGGGATCGAATCCCACATCGGGCTCCCGGTGCATGGAGCCTGCTTCTCCCTCTGCCTATGTCTCTGCCTCTCTCTCTCTCTCTCTGTGACTATCATAAATAAATAAAAAAATTAAAAAAAAAATTAAAAAAAAAAAAGAACTCATTAACAAACTAAGTTTCAGGATACAAAATCAACAAAGAGGAACCAGTTGCATTTCTCTATACTAACAACAAAGTAACCATAAAAGAAAACAATCTCTTTTGCAATAGCATAAAAAATAAACAATAAAATACCTAGGGATAAATTTAACCAAAGGGGTAAAAGATTTATATACGGAAAACCAAAAAAACTTTGAGTAAAGAAATTTGAAGATGATACTGAAAATGATAACTCTTTGTTCAGGTATCCAAAAATTAATTATTGTTAAAATGTCCATACTACCCAAAGCAATGTACAGATTCTTTGTTTTCCTCTAAAGACTTTATTTATTTATTCATGAGAATACACAGAGAGGAGAGAGAGACAGAGACACAGGCAGAGGGAGAAGCAGGCTTCATGCAGGGAGCCTAACGTGGGACTCGATCCCAGGTCTCCAGATCACACCCTGGGCTGCAGGCGGTGCTAAACCGCTGAGCCACCGGGGCTGCCTGCAATATACAGATTCAATGCAATCTCTATCAAATCTCTATCAAAATTCCAATGACATTTTTCACACACACACACACACACACACACACACACACACACAACCCACCTAAAATTGTATGGAACTGCAAAAGACCCAGAATAATCAAAGCAAACCTGAGAAAAAAAAAAGCTGAAGTCATAACATTTCCCAATTTAAAACCATATTATAAAGCTATAGTAATCAAAATCATATGTATGGTATGGTATGGTATGGTATGGTATGGTATGGTATGGTATGCTGTTGCTGAGCTACGCTATGTGTAACAGACTAGTGTAACAGAATCAAGAACCTAGAAATTAACCCGTATATATATGATCAATTAGCATTTGACAAGGGAACTAAGAATATACAATGAGTAAAGGATAATCTATTTGATAAATGGTGCTGGGAAAATTGATATTTGATATTCATGCAAAAGAATGAAATTGGACTGTAATCTTACACCAATCATAAAAATGAACTCAAACTGGAATGAGTACTTAAATATAAGACCTTGAACTGTACAACTCCAAGAAGAAAACATGGGGATATCTCCTTGACATTAGTCTTGGTAATAATTATTTGAATATGACATCAAAAGCATAAATAACAGCAACTTGGACTACATCAAGTAGTAAAACAAGTAATTGGTAATATAGTAACTTTAATTTTACTATATTAAAAAGTTTCTGTGCAGCAAAAGAAATAATTAGCAACAACAACCAAAAAGGCAATGTATGAAACAATGGAAAAAATATTTGCAAGTCATTTATCTGATAAGGAGTTAATATTCAAAATATGTGGAGAACCTATACAACTCAATAGCAAAAAACAATCTGATTTTAAAATGGGCAGGGAACTGAGTAGACGTTTTCCCAAAGAAGACATACAAATGAAAAACTGGTACATCAAAAATGCTCACGTTAATAATCACAAGGGAAATGCCAAGAAAAACCATAATGAGATATTACTCACACCTGTTAAGAAGGCTGTCATCAAAAGACAAAAGGTAAATGTTGGTGAAGATATTAAGAAAAGGGAACCCATGTCTACTGTTGGTGGGAATGTAATTGGTACAGCCACTACGTAAATACAGGGAGGTTCTTTAAAAAATTAAAAATAGGACTACCATATGACCTAGCAATCCCACTGCTGGGTATAATTTCAAAAGAATTCATATCAGGATCTCAAAAAGATATCTGTACTCCCAAGTTCATTATTCACAATAGCCAAGACATGGAAACCACCTAAGTGAACATTTGTGAGTAAATGGATAAAGAAAATGTGACACTATATGCATATATATATATATATATATATATATATATATAATATAATATAAATTTAGTATTAATAGTAACATTATTCAGCTATGAGATAGAAAGAAATCCTCTCATTTGCAACAACATAGATAGACCTTGAGGGCATCACACTAAGTGAAATAAGTCAGAAAAAGACAAATACTGTATGATAGCACTTACATGTGAAATCTAAAGGATCTGAACTCATAGAAACAGAATGTAGAATGGTGGTTGCCAGAGGCTGAGAGGTGCTGCAAAAGGGGAGATGTCAGTCAAATTGTACAGACTTCCAGCTATAAAATGAATAAATTATAGGAATCTAATGCATACCATATGCTATGGTTAACAGTACTGTACTTGAAAGTTACTCAGAGAGTAAATGGTCTCACCACAAGAAAAAATTGGCAATCTTGTGTGATGATAGAGATGTTAACTAATCCTACTGTGATCATTTTGCAGTATATATAAATATATATATATATACACACATATATATACATATATACACATATATGTTTCAAATTATGTGTGTTGTAGTGTTGTACACCTTAAACTTATACAATGTTATAACTCAATTATATCTCAAAAAAATTGAAAAAGTAATAAAAGCTTATTAATGTATTTTTTTAAAAAGTAGAATTTGATGATTTATGTCTATTAGTTGTAGATTCATGAAGACTATAGACTACATAGCATCCTTTTAGAATTATATATATAACCAAATGAGAAAGATTGAATGACAGGTATCTGAAGACCATAATATTTAAATAAAAGGTACCTGAGAAGGAGCTGTGGGAAGGTTAGGAGGCAAAGCAGGAAAGAATTGCAGGATGAAGAGAAGGTGACCTGGAAACTCAGAGTAGAAGACCCACTTCCTTCTTCTTGTACCAGAGGGTTTATTGCCAAATTCTGTGGAGAAGGGATGAATTATTTAAGAAGGAAAACAGAGTGTGCTCATGATGTACTCTAATTGTTATATACTTATGTTCATGTGTGTCAATATACATCAGGGGCATAGGCTCTGACTTCTCAAAATTACACTTTGTTTGATTCTCTTCCTTCATTGTTAAAAATGAAATTACATACTATCTACATGAGACAAATTGAATTAATACAGTAAATGTATTTAGAAAAATTTTGACACATATTAAATATCCATGAAATTGTTTTCAATTTTATTGAACTATATTTCAATTATATATATATAAATATAACATACCATATATAGTATAGTATCTAGTATTTATATATTACTAATGTTTAATATTTAGTAAATATTTAGTAAAAGCAACAGAGCTTTTCTTCTTATTCTCCTAAAATTAAGAGTGTCTCTATGTAAGTGTGTGTGAAGTCTTAAATGAAAGAGCCACCAAAACAAATATTGAATAAGAGGGTTAAGATTCTCAGGGCATCTGAGTGACCCAGTTGGTTAAGTGTTTGACTCTTGGTCATGATGTCAGGGTTGGGATCTTAGCATCCTGAGATCAAGCCCATGTCGTATCTGCTTGAGATCCTCTCCCCCTCCTTTTGCTCCTCCCACTTGTGCTCTCTCTCTCTCTCTTTCTCTCCCTAAAATAAACAAATAAATCTTTTAAAAAAGAAAGAGATGGATGCCTGGGTGGCTCACCATTTGAGAGTCTGCCTTTGGCTCAGGGCGTGATCCCAAGTCCAGAGATCAAGTCCCACATTGGGCTCCCTGTGAGGAGCCTACACCTCCCTATGCCTGTGTCTCTGCCTTTCTCTGTGTCTCTCCTGAATAACTGAATATTTTTTTAAAAGACAAAAACAAAAGAGAGAGAGAAAGTTTAGGTTCTCTGAAGGTCATGACTCATTGGAGGTCATTCTACCCCACTATATGTTTAGGGTTTGCTATGCTGGGTCACTAACCCTTAAATATACTGATTCTATAAAATTGTAAGAGAGTTTCTATTTTGGAGTTTGCCTTATGGCTGATATGAATGCCCTCTCAAAACTTCTTTAATTCTTATTATCAATAAACCTAATGAACAGAAGTATCAGGAAGTATGTGTGATTCATTCCTTGTTAACTCATATAAAAATGAAAATACATGTTACCTACTATGTATGGAATAAATTGAGCCAATGAATATAGATCATTTATTAAAAAGTTGGCACATACTAGTTCATAAAATTTTTAAGTATTATGTATTAAAGAAAAGGTTCTTTTCTCAACTTTTTAAGTACTTTCCATAACATTAAATTTAGTATGCTGATTATAATTGATCCTTTACAATTCTATTACATTTTGTTAGGGTTTTCTTAATATTAGTCAACATCATAATTTAAAAACAAATGATATAGGTCATGACTAAACTAAACATACAGTCAGTATAATACCTACCTTGAAGTCATTGATTTCTTCCATTACCAGTAATATTTTTTATCTAGGGCCCATATTTAATACACTCACCTCACCTCCATACCAAAAAAAAAAAAGAGAGAGAGAGAGAAAGAGTTGACCTTTGAAGACATGGGTTTGAACTGTGCAGGCCCACTCGTACAAATACTTTTCAGCAAATACAGTACAGTACTATTAAGTGTGTTTTCTCTCCCTTATGATTTTCTTATAACATTCTATTACTCTAGCTTATTTTATTGTAAGAATATAGTATACAATATATCATACAAAATATGTGTTAATAAACTGTTTATGCTATCAGTAAGTCTTCTGGTCAACAGTGGGCTATTTGTAGTTAAGCTTTTGGAGTGCCCACAGCTACATGCAAATTTTCCAATGTGCATTTAAGGTAGAAGGTGTCCACTTCCCCCGACCCCCACATTTTCCAAAGGTTAACTGTATAAAGACTTTGTCTCACTTTGAATTAAGGAAGTGGTCTGACAGATGTAGTTTAAATGTCCAAGCAATATGATATTCAGTACATTCTTACTGACTTAAGAAGTGGCAGTGAGGGAGAGCTATGTGGCTCAGTGGTTGAGCATCTGCCTTTGGCTCAGGGCATGATCCTTGAGTCTTGGGGTCGAGTCCTGCATCAGGCTTCCTGCATGGAGCCTGCTTTTTCCCTCTGCCTATGTCTCTGCCTCTCTCTGTGTGTTTCTCATGAATAAATAAATAAAATATTTTTAAAAAAGAAGTGGCAGTGGCGGGGGGGGGGGGGGGACTATTTTCAACTTAGTCTTACAGGTAATGGCTCTGAATAGAATTCATACTATTTATATAATGATTTGTTGCCTCTACTAATGAACTATTTTGAGTGCTGGACATGTTCTATCTACTTTCCACTATCAATTTAACACTTTTATATCTGATTTTTAAGCAACAGATAGAATATAATACACTGTTGAATATGCTTAAGATCTTAATCATTCTATGTTTTTTTTTTATCTTTTGGCAAGTGCCTTCACTAAAATTTTAATGCTAAACTACATATTGTTTCTTTAATTTTTATCTGAATTTGAATAGTTATCAGCTTACCTTTTTGTAGCAACAGTTATTTAAAATCTGAGGTAAAACCCATCTAGTCAAATTCTGGACTTATGACTTTGCTCAGTGATAATAGAAAAGACGGGCTTCACAAAGTCGAAATTAAGCTTATCACCAAAGATTTGAAATATTGTTATATACAAGAAGCAATGTATCTGTACCAATTGTTTTTCTCCCTCTTTCACAAGATATGACACAAGGTTTTACATGTTAAAATATTATGCATTTAATTTGTCTTATAGCATCAAATATTAATCATCACTGAAGAGTTTTAATCAGAACTTTTAAAAAATATATCATTTCCTTGAGTTAAAAGGGAACAGGGATGGCAACAAGAAACATTTTTTTCCCCTGTGAAATGCTCCTGTAAGTGTGACAAATAATTCATTTGAAATAAAATAGGAATTGTTTTTAGCTCTGAAAAGAAAAGTTACATTTTAAATTGGTTACAGCAGTCAAAACCTAATGGGTAAAAGGAGTTGGTAATAATATTATATCAGGTTTATATTCAATGAAATTTTAATTTTCTACTCAAACAATATTGTCATTATCCTAAAATTTTCTACAGTAGTTTTTCAACTACCTAATTTTGGAAAACCTGAATATCATTGTCTCCTTTGTTTAAAGCATTTCATTTTTTATTTTTTTTTATTTTTTTATTTTTTTATTTTATTTTTTTTGTTTAAAGCATTTCAAACACACAGAGGCAGAGTCATACTTATAATGTTTTCCCACTGCTTAAGTTTTTCTCAAAAATGTTGAAAACTTCTCTGTACCTAAAAGCACTTGGTCTCAGAAGAAAAGTGGGGAAGTATACAATGCAGACAATTTTAAGGGTGACCATGATATGTATTCTGAGTGACTGGTTATCTAATGATTTTCTGTATCTTGTAATTTATTTTGTACAGGATTTACATTTCCCTCTCTCTCAGGTTTTGATCATGTGCAGGCTCAGTTTATCTTTAAATCTAATGTATACTAGAACTTTGGAGAAAAGTGTGAGCTGGGTTAATGCCAAAGTTTTGATGAAATTAAGTCATTCTCTGACAAATGGATCCTTCTTTTCCCTATTTCCCCATGTGTCTGTGCACATTTCTTAGTCATTAAGTGCAAGAATTCTGCAAACAAATTTATATCCTGGCTTACTAGTTAACTGGCCTTGTGGAATCACTTGATATTTTTCCTCAATTTCCTCACCTGAATGTGGGAAACAAGATCAATATTGAGTCTACCTCACGTAATTATTATGAGTATTAGACCTTAGAATGTAACATTACTTAAAGTTGAAGGTTTTTTCCTTTAAAAGAAAAATATCTAGAATTCTTTTTTACATTGTATTTATTATATTGAATAATTAAGATCATTTCCAGAGTGAGGTTAAAGTCTACATGTGTAGGACTCTTGTGTACTTAGGTAGTCAAACATTTACAAGCTAAATACAAACAAAATAATAATACCAATAGTATTCATATCAACAGTACTAATTTCTTATTCCAGATGATGTTGTTTTGCTGAAACTCAATCACCATTTATATACGCTACAAATGATTATGAAACTATAACCCTTTTAAACTCATTTCACTGATGTCTTTGGGTATAGCATAAAGGACTATTTCCTCCCTGCTTTTTTCCATAAAATCTTCTACATATAGTATATATGTATTTGACTTCCTATGAGCAGTTCGGTGTTGCTATGTTTTTAAGTCCAGTTCTGCTCCTTTTATCAATATGCTGAAATAAGTACAGTGCCTCCATGATCATTAACAGAAGAAAGCACAGATGACCAAGTGATGAATTAGAAGAATTATTGTCAAGAAGACAGTAAAATCATGCCATAGTATAACCCCTACTTCAATCACATAATTATTACATATAAAAGAGAAAAGGAAAAAACTATAATGATATAGTAGGCCTCACAAACTGGACAGATAGTTTCATGGGCCATAAATATAAGGTAACGAGTAGGACTACAACCTCTGGTCTTTGGGGATTAAACTTCAAAATCAGGCAGTGACAAGAGGTCAATTTTTCTGCAGTCATGGGAATTAAAAGTGCTCCCATAAAATGAATTTATAGGGCCAGACCTAATACCTAAAGCAGAGATTGGATGCCAGGGCTCCTACTGTTAAAGAAGACTAAAAAGAAAAAAAAAAACCTGTTCCCTAGGGCCATCACCTATAAGAATTTGTGAAAATATGAAAGCAGGAGGACACATCTTCATAAATAAGAAATGAACCAAGTTCCCTACTTATTAGATGCTCATTTGTGTTTCTTGCTTATGAGTCAGAGCACCAAACTATTACTCTAAGGCCCGGGACCTGAACAAGCACTCAAGGGCAAGATAGAGGCAACCACCACACTGATTATTGTGAAAGGGAAAAATACTCTTAGAAAGAAAAAAAGAAACTCCTACTTAAAACCAAAGTTCCAAAACAGATGAAGAAATTCCAAGAAAAATAGTTCTCAGAATCACCAATCAGAGGCTAAATGAAATGTTTATGAATAAAGCTGTAAAGCACATTAATTACAGCTTATAATACTCAAAGAGACAAATTACAATTATGTTAATTATTAAATAGTGAAATACATAGAAATAAAAGAAAAGTAAGTGGGTAGAAAAGGAACTCATAAGGAATCTTAATAAAGAAGCATGTAACACTAAAAAAAAAAAAAAAAAAAAAAAAAAAACCAAACACCTCAATAAACAGTTGACACAGTTGAGGAAAGACTTATTGAATTTGAAAATGGTATCAAGGAGGCACCTGGGTGGCTCAGTCAGTTAAGTTACTGACTCTTGTTTTTGGCTCAGGTCATGATCTCATGGGTCATGAGATTGAACCCTGTGTGGGGATCCACACTCAGTGGGGAACCTGCTTATAGATTCTCTACACTTGCCTCTCCCCCTACACGTTCTCTCTCTCTCTCTCTCAAATTAATAAATAAATCTTTACAAAGAAAAAAATTCCCATAATTGAGGAATTTACTTAGAATATCATCCTAAAACACAAGTAATACTTAAAGAATTTTAAGAAATACAAAATATACTATGGAGGCTCCAGCATATATCTAACAGTGTTTCAGAAAAAAAAAAAAATAGAGGGAATTGACTGGAAGTGATATTTGAAAAAAGTAAATGGCAATAATTTTTCAGAATGAAGGAATGGCATGTATGTTCTGATTTAGAAGGCACTCCAAATACTGAACAGTATAAATAAATAAAAATGGGCACCTAAACATGATAGAGAAACTACAAACATCAGTGATAAACTGAAAATCTTAAAAACAACAAATGGCATTAACTGGGAAGGAAAAAAAATGAAGAACAAACAAAAAAAAAACAAACCAAAGAAAAAATACTATCAATAGAAATAGATTAAATAAATGCCTTTAAAGAGAAAATAATTGTCAATCTAAATATTATTTCTAGCTAAACCATTCATATGAAGATTCAGAGTTCACCACATAAATTCTCAGTAAAGGAATAATGAAGGCACAGATTTTAACTAAAAGAAAATTGAGAACAGAGAAAAGTCATTGGGTAAAAGTACAATGGTGAACACAGAGATTTTTCGAATATATATATGCATTCAATAACTAATAATCTTTATATGATATTTGTGTGTGTGCTTGTGTGTGTGAGGGGGGAGGTTAGTGCTTAAGGGAAAAAGTAAGCAATAAGTTGTTAGAAATAGCTAATAAATGGTTAACACATACTGAAGTCCTTTTGAAGAAGAGATAGAAATATTGCATGATCGTTAAGTTTGTTAGGTGAAAAGATATCAATAGGTTAAGTATGAACTTTAAAATTTTGAAGTTAGGGACTCCTGGGTGGCTCAGTGGTTGCGTGTCTGCCTTTGGCTCAGGTTGTGATCCTGGGATCCTGGGATGGAGTCCCACATCAGGCTCCCCACAGGGAGCCCGCTTCTCCCTCTGCTTATGTCTCTGCCTCTCTCTGTGTCTCTCATGAATGAATAAATAAAATCTTAAATAAACAAACAAATAAATAAATAAATAAATAAAATTTTAAAGTTAGTATTAAAATATATAATCTGTATTTTTTAAACCTGCAGAGAAAAGAAAATAATCTGTGTATGGGAGAATAGAGAAATCTTCAATTTGACAAAAGGCAAAAAATGGAAGGGAGAGGAAGGCCAAGAAATTAAGAATATAAATGGAAAATACAAGGTACGATTAAAGAAATACATGCAAAATACCTATTAGGAAAGTAAATGTAATCTGATTAAATTCACTAATTAAAAGAGAGAATGAGACCAGATAACTTTTCAAAATGGATATGCTGCTCATAAAAAGTACCCCTAAAATAGCACATTTTATAAATAACAGTTTAAAACACTTATATTAGAATATCCATACAAGAGAATAGCATGTTATAATTAAAATGAATGTATTAGAGCTTCTAGCCACTTGGTCAAGGGTGCTTCTTTGGATAATTCCAACTGCATAGAGAACCTGGGTTGGAGTCTTAGTTACAAGTTACTACATGTGACACTGGGGAAACTATTAACCCCTTTGTGCTTCAGGTTTCTACTTGCAAATTAGGTTAAATTTCTTACTTATAAAAGAGTAAGAACTCTTCTCTCTCTCTCTTATGTGATTTAAATCATTTCTTACTTATAAAAGAACTGTCTCTGATCCATAGCACCATATATTTATTAAATAAATACATTTTAATTTAAGGTATCCAAGTAAAACACAAATATATATATATAATATATATACATATAAAATATATAATATATACATATATAATATATATATTATATACACATACATTTAATAATCAGGAAATCAAATATTCTCAAGATTGGCAGTTATGAAGATCTCATATTAGAAACAGTGCAAGTGTCATGGTAAGGCTTCCTCACAGTGTCTGGACCACAGTAAGTGCTGGTGAATATCACCTGAAAAGATGACAGCAGCCAAACATTGTTTATCATTCCAATATCTTCTGCTTCATTTTTCTTTAGCCTATTTACTCTACATAATCTCAGATGTGTGTTCCATGTAATCTTACATACATCTTCAAAATTGAAAGGGAGCAGAATTTCCCACCCCAAAATATGCCTCTTTGGCATAAGGATTATTTTTGGCTGATTATATTTAAGACGGGAGACACAGAGAAGCCCTGAAAATAAGTAGAAGTCACCCTTTTGTAAGAGACTATTATTTTTACAGGTGAAATCTCCGTTTGTAAGGCTGTCACTCTCTCTGTACCATGAAGAGGATGACTAAAATCTCTAGAAATTCTTATCAATGGAGAAGGCAAGAACTTAAATTTGTTTAACAACCATACACCCGATTTACTGATAACCTCCTACAACTGGCAATCTACCCCTCAACTTCTCATGTCTCTCTCTGCGGATGACATTTAAAGTGATGGCATGGGCTATTCCCCAAAGTTACTCAGTTTTCCTGAGTATCTCTCATGTATACAAAAGATACACATGTTATTATACTTCTGTTTGCTTTTTTTCTTGTTAATTTTTATTACAGGGAGAGGTGTGGTGTCTCAGCCAAGAACCTAGAAGGGTAGAGGGAAAATGATTTTTCCTCCCCTACAAAACCATTTGGCCTCACTCCTTTTATAATTCATGAACTTATGAGCTTCTATTCTTCCCACACAAGTGGCAATTGCAATGACAAACAATTTGTGCCTGAAGAGCCCATTCCATTTTCTAACAGAGCTAATTGTCAGATAATGATTTCTTATGTTGAATTAGAACTCACATCTCTATTACTTCCATATATCAAGATTAGTTATGCCTTCTGCATACAACATGTATAATTGTCCTTCCATGGAAAATTTAGAGAAAAGAAGAAAAAAGAAAAGAAAAAAAGAAAAGAAAAGAAAAGAAAAGAAAAGAAAAGAAAAGAAAAGAAAGAAAGAAAAGAAAAGAAAAGAAAAGAAAAGAAAAGAAAAGAAAAGAAAAGAAAAGAAAAAAAGAAAAGAAAAGAAAAGAAATGAAGAAGAGAAAAGAAAAAAGAGAATACTGTAGCCTATCTAGTGGCTCTCTTACTGAAGATTAAAGATAATTGTTCTGTCTTGTATAGAATATTTTCCCTCTCTCTACTGGTAGCTTCTCCTCTCGGTACATTTTTTAGCCGGATACTTTACATGTGATATTCCGAAACAGAGCACTTTATTTTGCAGTTGTCTGCACAGATAAAATGGACTGAAAATCTCTTTCCTTATTTGAATACTATTACTCAATAGATACATGTGTTCCAGACACTCTGGAATATACAAGTTAGACATACAAGACATACAAGTTAGACATACAAGTTTCAGTGGTGATCACAAAATAGACATGGCTCTATCTCCATAGAGCTTAAAGTCTAATGGGGGAGGGATGCCTGGTGGCTCCGCAGTTGAGCATCTGAGGGCTCAGGGCATGATCCTGGGATCCAGGATGGAGTCCCACATCGGGCTTCTGTGGGGAGCCTGCTTCTCCCCTGCCTGTGTCTCTGCCTCTCTCTCTGTATCCCTCATGAATAAATAAATAAAAGCTTTAAAAAAATTTAATGGGGGAAATCAAGTAAGGCAGGCAAAATTTCAAGGCAGTGTTATCAGAAAAGATTTATTAAATACTCTTCTAGGGGGAAATCTGAAAAATCAACCCAAGAATGATTTTCCACCACTGAAGTAAGAAAACACATTGCCATTGAGAAACTAAGCAAAATTTGTAATGCCTCGATTTCAGAGGGCAAGCTAAATGAATGGTGAAAAATAAAGCTGAAGGAGTAATAAAATCTAAATTACGCAATGCCAATTAAAGCCATTTTCTGAATAAAATAGTTCTATTAATGTGAACTACAATCAATTTTTTGGTGGTCATGCTGCACTCTTGACGCTGCTGATTCTAGGTTTTATTTCCTATAAAACGACTCAATTGTTTTCATTTGTACTTTTATATATGTTTATTTGAAATGTAGTGGAAATTTTTTTCAATTTAAATGAATTAGATTTGTTCCCATCATCTCCATCATTCAAAATTTCTCTGGTGTCTGATTTGTTATCATATATGTTATATTCATCATCTTCTCATTTAAATTTTCCCATATTGTCCACAAAAATATAGCTGACTTGTCAATTTCCTTTGAGAAACTGAATTTGAGGAATTGAATTTGGGAATCATCATGTCTGTCTAATAATAGAGATATTTAAGAAGATATTTTATGTCATCCTAAATATAACACAGCTTTCAACTCCTTTGTGGTTCAATGTTTTGGAAATCTAAAGATACCTTTCTGAAAACAAAACAAACAATTCAATTCCTGTATTCCAATGATGTTCATCCAAAAGGGAAAAATTATTCAGCCTTTTATGGGAAAGCATGCTAATCAATAACTTTCAGCATGCCTGTTGAGTTACATACCCTCTATACTCAGATACATATTTAAAATTTCTCTAATTAGTTTTTACACTGAAAGATGGCTCACTGTTCTGTATTCTGTGGTGAAGGGTCATCTAGATGAAGACAAGAGAACAAACATGAATAAGTTACTGAATTTCAAAGGAAAAAATCCCAAAAGAAGAACCCATTATTTTAGATTTACTTCTATGTGTGCTTTATGGTATATCACATTTTTTTTTCATTACCTGCTATTTACTGCTTTTTTATTCTTAGTAGAATTTTTTCATCATGCAATTTTTTTAGATTATTATAGTCCCTATGAAATTTCATAATTTATACTCCCAAGAAAGAACATTTTCATATGTATGTATACCTTATAAGGTATCTTACAAATCTGTAATTTACTGATGAAAATAAGTATATTCACATTTTTATTTGAAGTAAACCATTTGTATGAAAACTATGTATATGAGAAGGAAGGCATAATTTTGACAGCAAAAGCATGATACATTGACCCCTTTTCGAGCTTCTTTAACGTATTTGAGTATAATTCAATTTCTAATTCAATAACTTCTAAGAATATACTGATCACATAAAGGATACACTAAAATAATTTCAAATGTCATTATATCAATGTTAATGAATTTTTTTAAAAAAAGTAGAGTCATGGGAATGAGTTAGTTATGGAAAAATATCTCATAAAAGATTATTTTATATTTTAATATAAAGACAAAGGAAAAAAGTTAATTGAATGTCAGAAAAGTGACAAGCTTCTGTCTTAACCTTGAAACTTGTGGGAATGTGGAATGCCAGATTTGTGCCATATGTTACAGTTCCTGACAGTGTTATGTGTCTTTACCACAACACCATCTGTGCTGCTATACCTGAATAGGGACAGTGGCTAGAAATGGAGAAAAATAATGAACTCCTACAACATACTTTTTTCCCCTGAGCTCACACAGCTGGTGATGGATAGTTCAATCTGAAAAGCACTACTTAAGTCTTGAATGACAACACATCTGAGTATCTTTGACCTCTTATTGACTACTTCTTTCCTATAAGTGTGAAAATTATTATTTCCATTTTAAAAATTTAAAAATAAATTGGTATCTAAAACATTGATATCTTCAGAGTTGTTCACCTTATTCTTGTAATAACTTTTACAAGTGTAAAAGAGCAGAAATAATATTTATATAAGGATAGAAAAATTAAAAGTAGGTAGTAAAAGTTGATTTTGTTGGCCCTGGAATTATTACAAAATCACTTACATATATAATTTTAATACTTTACTGTTTATTACTATAAATGTGGGTTTAATTCTTTATTGTTTTAAAAAATATTTTATTTATTTATTTATTCATGAGAGACACACAGAGAGAGGAGAGACATAGGCAGAGGGAGAAGTAGGCTCCCTATGGGGAGCCTGATGTGGAACTCGATCCCAGGACCTGAAATTATGACCTGAGCCAAAGGCACATGCGCAACCATTGAGCCACCCAGGTGCCCCTAATCCTTTATTTTTTGATGCTCATTTTTTTTTCTCAATAAGATGGATCATACCATCTGCCATCTCAGACTTGTTGTAAGGTTAGAGTTAATGTATATCACGAGCTTAACACATTAAGTTCAAAGTAGACAACTAACAATTATCCCAGGCATCCTAAAAGTGCCCTGTAATATTTTTCAGTCTTCCAAGAGTAATATCCATTATTCCTACTTTAACTTCACTACATATGCTATATAGCATGTGTGGCAAATGACCTAATAGATGAGTGAATATTTCAAATTTTATCTCTAAGGAACACATATTCACATTTATGGAAAAAAGCTGATCCTATTTCACAATTGTCCAACATGTCACTTGTTGATTATATTCTATAATTTACCAAGTATCCCCAGAAAAATAAAGAAACGTAGAAATGCAATCCTTAGTTCTAACATTCTTAGACGCTAGACAAAGATATAAATGTAAATATTTCCTGCAAGAGGAAATGAACACTCCATCTCCAAGTAAATATCTTGGAAGATAAAAGGGAAAAACTAGGTGAATAGGCAGGTGAAGTGAGTAGGATGGAAGAAAGGAATGAAGGGAGAAAGGAAGAAGGGAAGAAGGAAGTGTATTCATAATATAAACAGATCATAAATATATATGTGCAGAGGAATAACATGAACTTGCTTACCAGGTCATCTTGGAACATACACCAAAACAGGTTTTTCACCCTATAGTTAGTTGTATAACAAAACCTCTGGCACTTGATAAAATGATTTTAGGCATTAACAAACTAGTAGGGATATAATTTTTGCCCCAGCTGATGAAACTCTACTGCCAATTACACTGGAAACATATGACTTTATCCATTCACCAATACCTACTTATCAGGATTATCAGCAGAGTCACTGTGTTTTCTCAAAGCTGGGTGTGGGTCCGTTTCTCTTAAACTATTCCTCCATTCTTCTTTATAAGTC
Source organism: Vulpes lagopus (assembly GCF_018345385.1). Lineage (NCBI taxonomy): Eukaryota > Metazoa > Chordata > Mammalia > Carnivora > Canidae > Vulpes > Vulpes lagopus. The sequence goes on along the minus strand of NC_054826.1, from coordinate 41,613,952 downwards.
CATGAGCACCAAATTAGGGTACTCTAATAATTGCTTTCCTTTTAAACAACCCTTCCCTTCCAATTCCTTTAGTCTTAAAAACACACATTTTATTTTTTCAATCAGATAACACTTCTACTTAGTAATATATGGCATTTTTATACCACAGTCATACTTCTGCTTCTTGAAACACAATTCTATGTCATTTTAAATTTATTCTTATGTGAGATAATAATTATCTGACTTAAATAGTATCAAGGCACATATTTTAATTGAATCTGGCAATTTGCAACAATGTAATGAACATAAGTGAATTATCAATGCCCTAAAGATGTTGATTTTGCCCAAGGTCAACAGAGAAATTTAAAACTGAAATTAGAACTCCTGTCAAGTATGTATCACACCATACATATGATGATAAAAGAAGTAGCAGTTATTGGTATGCTATCAGCCTAATATTTGGACAGCAATGTAGCAACAACTTTACATGCATTATTTCTACTCGGGATAACAATTATAAAATTTGTGAGGATTAATACATCAATTTTGTAGATGAGATAGATTCAATTTTAGAGAATTTCTCTGAGATTACATGAATAGTATGTAGCAGAGCTATCATTCTAAATAAGGTTTGTGTGGCAAGACATCTTTAGAGAAATCTTTAGGCAAAGATACCAAGTAAGGTCATGACTGATACACTAATAAACTAATAACAAAAACTCTAATACGAACATTCCAAGAAGATATTATGTGAATTTCCCTTAAATTAAGGAAAATAATAATAGAAGACAGAAAGTCAATAATGCTCTTTCCAATTTAAAATAAGAAGTCAATAACGATGTTTTATTTTTAAATGAAAGATTTTGGGCATGATTATATAAAAGCCTCTTTAGAAACATTAAGATTCATTCGATTAAATTCATAATAGGATGCTATCCTCATAAAGTTATTCTAGGTGATATACACATAGATCAGATGTAATAAAAAACATTTCAGAACCCCTTTAAGTGCCAAGAATTCATCCGTTAATAATGGTTTTGATTGAAACTATTACATTTACATGTGTACACCTACATTTAAAGATTAAATGTGAATTTTTATATTAGACTCTTATTATGTATTAGCAAATGAAAACACACACATTCAGTGGTGTTTGTAGGCAAGCCTTTTCTGAACTAAGCAGATTTCTGCTTAGTTAAATCTTTCCCTCCCCTTGACTGTGAATCCCACTGGCTCTTGCTAGAAAACAGTATTAGACTGAATAGGTATATGTGCTTGATGTAATTTCTATCCCTGTAAAAAGCAGTTATTGCACATCTGAAATTGCTACTTTTCCTCTCTAATATTACTGTCATTTTATGGTGTGCTGTATAATTAAGTTTACTATAACACAGAGTATTTGGTAGAGTTTCCATTTCCTACCTATGGCTTATTTTTACTCCATATGATAAATTAACAGGCTGAAAAACATAATTTTAAATCCCAGCTATTTTTAGCGAGTCGTTTCCCCTCTGGAACTTCATTATTTAATAGTTAATGTTAAAGAATATGGTATCTACATGTTATATTAACCCAGATATTGCGATGTAGCTATTCCCGTTTCTAGTTTTAAACTTAAAAAAAGGAAGCAATTTAAACAAATATTTTAGGAAATTCTACTAGGATAAGAAAATCCTCAGAAAAATATATTGAAATCCCAGGTAAAAATTATAATCATCATAGATTGCCAGAATACTATGATTATAGAGAACCTGTGATAATACTGCAGGGACTACAGGGAATAGAACAAAGCTATTCAGAAAAAAGCTAGAGTAAAGAGAATGTACTCGATATAACCTTTAATTTAGGATAGAATAATATTTTGTCTTCTAGCTTTATCTATATACTTCAATCTTATTGAGGTTTTTGTTTGTGTGTTTTTTGTTGCTTTTAGCATTCCTTGTCTGGTTAGAAATTTGATTTTGGATGACGTCTGTGACATTTCCTTCCCATGTATATATCTTTTTTCTCTACACAAATGAAAAAAAAATGCACATTAACGCTTAAAGAACTGGTGATAGAAGAATCTGAAGGATATTCCCTAGTTAGGTTTTGTGCAATTTTGGTGATGATGAATAATTCTCTTTGGATGTCCGAGGCTACTACTGCTTTATCATAGCGTCCTACTGTAGCCCAGGGAGACTACTCACCAAATTCCCATGGAATTATTTTTAACTTTGTTTTAAAGATTTTATTTATTTATTTATGAGAGGCACACACAGAGATAGGGGCAGAGACAGACAGAGGGAGAAGCAGGCTCCATGCAGGGAGCTTGATGCAAGACTCGATCCCGGGTCCCCAGGTTCATGCCATGGGTGGAAGGCAAGCGCTCAACCGCTGAGCCACCCAGGCGTCCCTCTAGTGGAATTTTGAATTGCCTCTTGCTTTAGACAAAGAATCTCTAAGTGATTGATTTGCCCAAGATTAAAGTGATGGTCAAGATCATGGTAGAATCTTGAAACTAACTTTGTGCAAGAGTAAGATTCCATTGCTTTTGCTAATTGCAATCACAAGTAACATCAGGAATATTTAGCGAATTTATCGTTTAGTAATGTCTGTTATAGCTGAGGAAATGAGAAACGATAGTAAACCTGACATTTTTGTGTCTCCATCCAAATTGTTTCCCCCTGTGTTCACAAAATGTTCTTCTTTCACACTTCTAATTTGAAGCGAGAATATGTATATTCCTTAGGAGCTGGAGTATGGTCCAAGGTTTCAAATGTAAAGCTTTTTAATGTCTCTTATTCTGTCTTTTTAAAAAAAAGTAGGGATCCCTGGGTGGCGCAGCGGTTTAGCGCCTGTCTTTGGCTGAGGGCGCGATCCTGGAGACCTCGGATCGAATCCCACATCGGGCTCCCGGTGCATGGAGCCTGCTTCTCCCTCTGCCTGTGTCTCTGCCTCTCTCTCTCTGTGTGTGTGACTATCATAAATAAATAAAAATTAAAAAAAAAAAAGCCACTCTTAAAAAAAATAAAATAAAATAAAATAAAATAAAATAAAATAAAATAAAATAAAATAAAAAAGTTTGGATTTGACTCCAAAATATAATATTGATCTTTTATTTTAAAAAATGGCATTTGCCTACTGATTTAATTGAATGAGCTAGTTAAATTATGAATGTGCCACTAGGGGAATTAATAACAGCTTATGAGGAGCTATACAAGTCCTTAGGTGTGAATAACTTGTTTGGGAATACTGCCATCATAAAACCATAAATGCTGCTTTCTAAAAATGTAATTGGGAAAAATGTGTAAATTTACACCAATATTTTAGCAATCTAGATTAAATGAGTGAAAGGAAGTTAAAAGATTTTTAAGAATGTATCAGTCACCTAAACTAACTTAGAAAGAAATAGAAAATATGGGTACAAATTTTCCACAAATTAAAAAAAAAAATTACACTTAAAGAACTGTATAATGCAATCCAAAACTCAGTTGGAATCTGTTTTCCCTTCCAGCTTTTCTATTTCTTTTTTTTTTTTTTTTAAGATTTTATTTATTTATTCATGAGAGACACAGAGAGAGGGAGAGAGTCAGAGAGAGAAGGAAACTCCACACAGGGAGCCTGATGTGGGACTCGATCCCTGGACCCTGGACCCTGCACCCAGGATCACGCCTTGCACCGAAGGCAGATGTTCAACCACTGACTCACCCAGGCGTCCCCCAACTTTTCTATTTCTTTTTTTATTTAAGATTTTATTTATTTATTCATGAGAGACAGAGAGACAGAGACACAGGCAGAGGGAGAAGGTTCCACACAGGGAGCCTAATGTGGGACTCGATCCTGGGACTTCAGGATCACGCCCTGGGCTGAAGGCAGGCGCTAAACCGCTGAGCCACCCAGACGTCCCTCTATTTCTAATGTATAGGCTGTTTCATAATATAAATCATTCATAAAACAAGTTATGTATGTTAATTTCTCTTATAATTTATTCATGATTTTCTTATTTCTATACTATCGTCCCCCAATTTTATTCTCCCTGCCTTTTTTTTTTTTAAGATTTTATTTATTTATTCATGAGACACAGAGAGAGACTGAGAGAAGCAGAGACACAGGCAGGGGAGAAGCTCACCCCCGTTTGTTGTAATACGAGTCTTTGTTTAAGGCACATTTCAAGTGAAATTTCCTTTCTGAAGATTTCTGAATCTTCCTCAAACCAGAAGAAATGCCACTCTGTCCTCTGCTCAGTCCTGGTAATTTGTTAATATAGGTGGTGAAGCACTGAAAATATTGGATTTATGCTGCATTAAATGTGCATCTATTTCTCTCTCAAATTATAAACTTAATTTTACTCCTGACTTTGCTCTGCCCTTAGTAAGCGCCTGAAGCATAGTAGGAGCTAACCCACAATTTTGTAATGTGTAAATAATAAACATATAGTTTATTATATATTCAAATATTAACATAAGGGAGTAAAATTATCACATACTTATGATTTATCACTCACTATTAAATGTAGGTCAAATCATCACATTTACCAATAAATTATCAGAAAACTGGCAACACTCTAATGAACTTTAACAGCATCACATTCCACATTGTGCTAATATTAAAGCTTACTCTTCACTAAAATAAATTTCAATTATCTAGCCTTTTACCTAAGCATTCTTCAGTGCTCCCCTAGCCATTTTATATTATAGCAGCAAAATTGTCACTAATGCACTTAGCTAAAACAGGATCCTAGAAAATAACCCTAACGTGGTGCATCATTTTCCATTTGCATCCAAACCAGCTTCTCCTTCTGCATCCCTTTTCTTACCCCTTTTATTTATTTATTTATTTATTTATTTATTTATTTATTTTTTTTTTAATTTTTTCATTTAAAACCATAATTATCTGGCAGCCCGGGTGGCTCAGCGGTTTAGCACTGCCTTGGGCTCAGGCCCTGATCCTGGAAACCCGATTGAGTCCCATGTCGGGCTCCCTGTATGGAGCCTGCTTCTCCCTCTGCCTGTGTCTCTGCCTCTCTCTCTCTCTCTCTGTCTCTCATGAATAAATAAATAAAATCTTAAAAAAAACCATAATTATCTGTGCTTTCATTCTCATTCTCTCTTTCTCTCTCTCTCCCTCCCTCCATCCAGTCTGGTATAACCTATGTCTCTTTTAACATTTTTTTGTGTGTACATCCAGTCTGGGTGTCAAGACTTAACAAGCTGATCTTGCCTCCATTCAGTTTTTATCTACACAACTTCCTTTTTATCACCACTGACACACCCATTTACTTAATCTTCCAAAACTATTATTGATCATTCTATTTATTGATTTTTATGCCATCGGTACCTATCTTTACTTCTCACAATGTATGTATAATTTACTATTGTTTGTTAGTTCACCACTGTATTATAAATTCCTGGGGGCAAAGTATAAATTTCAATTCATAGTTTATATCCCCCACAGTAACTAGCACATTTCCCTATACATATTTAATAAATGTTTTTTTAAGGGAATTTTTGTAAGTCTTCAAAAAACTGTAGATTCAGTGTTACAGAAGCAGCTGCTTAATCTTGCTTCATATTTTAATATTGATTTGTCTATTAACAGGTACTTACTGACCACTTACTGCATCACAGGCATTACTGCTAGAGCTGAAGATACAGCAGTGAATAAGACAAATGTAGTACCCAAAGAAGTAACTTAGTGTTGAAAAAATATGAATAATAAACAAATAAATAAATGTTTGCAAAAAGTTTGAAATATCATTTTAAAGCATTTAAGAAATTAAGTCTAGTGCCAGGTAGTTACTGTATTATTCATCAAAATGTATTAGTTAGCAACAAAATTGAATCAAAAAAGCAGACTGTACATTTCAGATGTCCGTCACAGGGACCTTGGACAACATCCTTGTAATATCTCCATTTGACTCTTTTAAATGAGGATGATCATTTTCATAATTGGCTAATTCTATGATATTGATGGTAGTTAATACGCTGTTTTACCTCAATTATGCAAATTTAAATTTCAAGTGGTAGTGCTTTGTGTCACAGATGTTCTTTTGTTAGTCCGTGAATTATTCAAAGAAATACAATAGTACATACCTAATGAGACTACTGTATTCATAAAAATGAGAAGAGAATAGTTATTTTTTTCTTTCTTGTTTGATTTTTAAAATGTACTTTTATCAATGCAGTGGTTATCTTGTTAGAAAAGTAAATACCATCCTAGTTCTACCCTCTCCAAAAAATGATGATCATAACTGGTAGATAAGAAAATTATTTTATATTGCCAATTTAGATGAAAAAGTAGAATTCTATATCCCACAACCTGACAAGACATTAATACATGTAACTAAAACTCAAAGTGCTTATACTTACTCTAATATAGCACATGGACATGGAGACAGGCTCTTCATAATTATTTCCCATGTATATAATATAATTATTATATAACATTCATCAAGGATTTGTTATTTCCCAAATAATGTGCTAAATACTTTTAACAAATCATCTCACGCAATCCTTATAATAGTCCATGGTGTTTAAAAATTATAGCATCTATTTTATAGTACAATTAGAACAACTAATATTTAGTTGTTTTAGGTACACTTTGCTTCTAACTAAATATTAAACATTTTATGGTTAAGCTGCCTATTAAGAGAGAATATATCTACTTCTTTAACTTATTCCTTTAGAGATTACTACCAAAAGTGTCTGGGAATAGGTAATAGATGGCCTCCTTTTCCAGTTTGTTTGCCATAAGGCACAGTAACTGCAGTCAAAAAGCACCTGCTAGAAACAGTGAATTGAAACTGGTGTAAGGAACAATTCAGGAAAAAAACAAAACAAAACAAACAAAATCAAGGTATGTTAGAGATGGAAGTGTGAAAATGTGCTTCCCAGGGATTCTAAAATGTCGAACACTATATAGTCCCAATTAATCTCAAGCTAAAAGATAAAATTAAGTAATGAGGCTTTGGCCAAATTTTATATGACTTTCTGGGTTAATGTTGATAATGTATTATTCAAATAAGAAGAAAAAATCTAAATTTAGAAATACCATCCTGTAGAGGTATACCTTGAATAATCTTTTTCACTGGTAGTTTCCTTTCTGTCAGGGATTTCAGAACTGATAAAAAGCTATTATTCATATTCCTGCTAATGATTCCAGAACCTAGGAAGTTTAGTCATTAATTCCTTTCTTTACAGCTTGAATGTTGGTTATTGAGCTGTATACAGAAAAAAATTGAAAATATGACACCCAGAGTTGTTATCAGGTAGCATGATTTCTCTATCAACTCAAAGTAGAAAGCAGATTCCCAAATGAACATCTAGTTATAAACACATTAAGTCTCTGTTATAATGTTGTTTCTGTCTTCAGCTGTTTTGGGGGGATATTTTACTTGATATTTTTAAAAGATTTTTCTTTTCTTTTTTAATATATGTGTATCTTATTTGCTTTTGAAACTTTAGTTTCTACTTTTTGATTTTAGAGAAAAGTAGAAAAATAGAAGTACTCAATATAAATATATAAACATTTTGGTGTATTACAGTGCCTAAAACAAAGAGTTTTAGAAAATTGCTAAAATATTACTATTTGAAATGTTTTTTAATTAAATTTGCTAAGAATGCAATGAGGTATTTGGTCAAGACTCTTAGTCAATTATTCTGAAATACTGTTCTTAAGATTTCACAAAATAAAATGCGAACATCAAGGCTGTTTTGTTTTGTTTTGTTTTGTTTCATTCCAAATGAAGGACATATTCCTTCCTATACAATGCTAGATTGGATATCTTACTTCATTTAAGAGAATTTTACATCTTCTCCAAAGTTTCTATTATTATAACTAAATTTTAAAATTATCGCTGAAAGCTTTCTTACATATTTTAGGCAAATATCAAAAACAAAGTTATAAATTCATAAAGCAGTGTTTCAGTTCACAGTAAATTTAATTGTGTTTATCTAAACCAGTTTCTCATCTTGTGGTTTTACCTATGTGTGTAGATATTGGCGGGAAGATCTCACAATATTAATTATGTCCCTTCTTGATAATTAAAGGTAGCCAAATGGACACAAATGGACCTAATAGAAAAATGCTGTTTTACCTCTTTGATAGCAACTTGTTCCACAAACTATGGAGGCTTGTTGAATTTTTACCATATCCGTTAAGGGCTGCAGAGTTAATGATATTATGCATGCATATTGTTGACATTTGCTTTCAATATACCCTATGACTTTTAAGAAGAAAAAGTATAGCACATTAGAAAACTAAAAAAAAATTAAAATTTTGATTATTTGAAATACATAACACCATTTTGGAATATTTTTTTTATGCCATAAAAAAGGAAATTATGGAATGTTTGTGTCTTGATTTTACTTCACTGAAACAACAAAAAATAAGGTATAATAGGGTAACAAGCTTGGCTTATTTTGTTTCTAGTTGATTTTTTTTTAATTGGAGGATAATTAACATATAGTGTTATATTAGATTCAGGTGTACAATATAATAATTCAACAATTCTATACATTACTCAAGGCTAATCACAATTAGTCTTCTATCTTCTTTATCTACCCACAATAAGGCTACCCATCCCCCTGGCTATCTCTCCTCTGGTAACCATTAGTTTGTTCTCTGAACTTCAGGGTCTGGTTTTGTTTTGTTTTACACATACACATACAAAAATACCCTCAAAATGGATTAAAAACCTAAATGTGAGATCTGAAGCCATAAAACTCCTACATAGGGAATAATTTCTTTGATACCAGTCATAGAAACATTTTTCCATATATGTCTCCTTAGGCAAGGGGAATAAAAACAGAATTAAACTATTGAGATCATACCAAAATAAAAAGTTTTTGCACAGTGAAGAAAACCATCAACTAAATGACAAGGCAACCTACTGCTTGGGAAGACATTGTTTGCAAATGATATATCCAATAAGGGTCAATATCCAACTTTTATAAGTTTATAAAGAACTTACAAAACTCAACACTAAAAAACAACAAATAATACAGTTTGTAAATGGGCAGAACTTCTGAATAACATTTTTTCCAAGGAAGACCTATAAATGCCATAGACCATCACTAGAAGCTCACCATCACTAATCATCAGGAAAATGCAAATCAAAACTATAGTGAGATGTCACTCTACAACTGGCTGAAAGGCTACTATCAAAAAGACAAGCAATAACAAGTCTTGGTTAGAATGTGGAGATAAAGAAACCCTCGTGTACTATTGATGGGAATTAATACTGGTGCAACCCTATGGAAAACAGTACCAAGGTTTCTCAAAAAAATTAAAAATAGAATAACTACCATATGGCTCAGTAATTACACTACTGGGTATTTACTCAAAGAAAATGAAAACACTAATTCAAAAAGATATGTGCATCCGTATGTTTATTGGAGCATTATTTGCAATAGCCAACATGTGGAAGCAATCTAAGTATCCATCCATAGATGAACGTGTACAAATATTCTGTATACACACACTGGAATATTATTCAGCTATAAAAAAGAACGAGATCTTGCCATTTGCAACAACATAGATGGACCTAGAAGGTATAATGCTAAGTGAAATAAGAACAAAGAAAACCAAATATTATTTGATTTCATTCTCATGTGGAATTTGAGAAACAAAACAAATGAACAACAAAGAAAAAAGAAAAAAACCAAAAATAGACTCTGGTATACTTTTTAAATGTATATTGCCTTGCAACATTTCTCTGTTGCATGGTAACCAAGATATAAATTTTCCATACAAATTAAAAGCAAATGAAGAATTTAATTTAACTAATAAACTTATGATTTTGGATTAATCTATAAATTAGACTCAACATTGTCTGTAACATAATCTCAAGGAGTGACTCGAAAAAATGACTTTAGAAAAATCTCCTTGCAATGGTTAGCCATCCATGCATTTCATTTTTGAGTACCTGTGATATTGTTAGGTCACTCGAAATATGGATATGAATAATGGAAATTTAAAGATGGGGACTGTGAATTGGAATTTGAATGAACAGTAAGACTTTACCAGGTAGGGAATACACTGAAGATAGAAGGCATCTCTTGTAAAAAATTAGAGAAGAGGAAAAGGAAAAGAGCCTTTTGGTTTTGTTTTGCTTTGTTTTGCTTTGTTTTGTTTTGTTTTGAAAAGAGCCTTTTGAAAAACAGCATTTGTGTTGTATTGGCTTAGTTTGTGAAATGTAACTTAGTAGAGATAAATTAGAAGAGGTATGTCCACATCTTACCAGAGTTTCAAAAAACATGCATGGATATTTCTTTATGTTATTACTCTCTTTCACATTAGAAATACATTTAGAAACTATTTACTTTAATATGTGGCACAAACGTTTAAAATTTTCTTAGCTTTTGAAAATAATTTTTTAGTATCTTTTGGTGCTTTTTTTTTTTTTAATAGCATTGGAACATTCAGAGAGGAACTGGAAACTTTAAAATGCTAAAATGATGATCATTGCAAATGAACTCAGCAAAGGAACTCATAAATCTGTTTTTGGGTTGTTGCCATTGCATGAATGGTCTATTTTTGTGTTTTTATTAATACTGTTGACTAGCTACAACAGGTGACATTTTTATCCCCTTAGGCTCTCCATTAGCCAAATGAAGGGCCATCTGGAAAGGGATTATGTTCTTTGAAAAATGTGACAGGGCTGATGGCTTTTTAACTGCTAGTCATCTATGATTGCTGGTAAACACTGGAAATTAGTGTTGATCCCTCAGAATTAAGAAGTTAGTCAAGTACTTAGAGAAAAAGCAGGAGAAACATCTTTTAACCAGATGTGCACATCAATTCATTTTTTTTTAAATCATATATCAACAGTAGGGTGAAAAAATAATTCAATTATTCTTGGTGATTTTAATTTGATGGAAGATAGAATTTTGTAGCAAAAAGTACATGGGATATACCTTGAAAAATTCAAACTTTGATAACTGATACTGAGGGAAAAAATAAATATTCATTATGATACAGTTTGTTGGCAGTCTTCCCTAAGTGCTATTTTATAATATTGATATTCAGATGAACAAAAGAAGATGGGTTCGATGGCGGGCTCCCAACAGCAGTTCATTGAGAGTCCTTTTATAATTACAATTTAAAGGCTATCTAAAGGCACTATGTCAGAGGATCTTAGTGGCCATTCCAATCAGCATTTTCATTGTTCAAATGAATGTTCTGCATCCCAGAGAGGCTAAGTAACTGGCCCAAGTTTAGAGTTACTTGGTAGCCAGAAAAGTAATTTCTCCTAAAGGAGACCCCAAAGGAGCAGATATTTCTTTCACAATGGTTCTTTCATTGGTTCCTGAATTGGAGGCTATAGATATTAGTGTGTGGTTTTGTTTGTTTGTTTTGGAGTTACTCAATACCATTATTAATCCATGTAACTTAAAAAGCTTAAGTAATAACAATTTTCAAAGATTAAATAATAAAATTTGAGCACACATGTATCACTTTTTTATAATTTCAAATTATAAATGCATTCCTTTAAGCATGTTATTTTGTAATTACTTTTACCATATGCATTTTTATAATTAGTAAGAGTAGAATTACTATTATGTTAGAGTGCAAGAATTGTTTTCCCTTAGAATGTTCATATTTAAAATCTAAGAATTATCTCAAAGAACTTTGGTTGAAAACTTTGCCCTACAATTTCATTATGCCAAAAAATTAGCATCTATTTACTACTGTGTATTACAATCATATATATGTTAGCCCTATCCCTAGTTCTTAAAGACATAATAATAAATAATGAAATGAAAAAGAAAAACAGGCAACATTTTCCTCAAATTGTGATCATAATAAAGATAAGGATGAGGAGTACAACTAGTATTACTCGATTAGCATTAGAAACATTTGAAAATTTACACACATTTTCAATCCCAGAACCTCCATCATGCTTCAGAATGGTCTCTTTTAAGAGCAGGTTGGAAATCATTTTTCTTCCTAAGTCCTTTTAAAGGATTCCCTTAGGGAAAAAGGATAAGGACAAAATCCTTACAATGTCCTCCAGAGTACTGGGTGGTTTCCCATTTTTTTTTTTTTAAGATTTTATTTATTTATTCACTAGAGACACACAGAGAGAGGCAGAAACATAGGCAGAGGGAGAAGCAGAGTCTCTGCAGAGAGCCCAATATGGGACTCCATCCTTGGACCCTCGGATCACACCCTGAGCCAAAGGCAGATGCTCAGCCACTGAGACACCCAGGTGCCCCAGGTCTCCCTTTTTTAAACTTCACTTCCCACCATGTTCTTCCTTCTTTATTATACTCTTAGCTCTTCCTTCAGGTGCCCTTAACATTGTATCTTTACATACCAAATCCCCCTACAGAGAATGTTCTTCCCTTTTTTATTTATCCAGTTCATTCCACCAAACTGCAACACATCTTTGTCCTCATACAAATCTTTTCTGGCTTCCCTAAGTAATTCAAACTATCCTTTATATAAACCATCATGGAACCAAGCAGCTCCCTTTCTTTAATCCCTGCATAGTTAACATACAGTGCTATATTAATTTCAGGTGTACAGTATAGTGATTCCAGAATTCCATACATCACCCAGTATTCATCACAATGAGTACACTCCCTAGTTCTCATCTTCTATTTCACCCATTCCACCTACCCACCTCCCCTCTGGTAATTATTAGTTTGTTCTCTACGGAAATTCTTTTTTCCTCCTTTGTTCATTTGTTTTGTTTCTTAAATTACACAGATGAATGAAATCATATGGTATTTGTTTTCTGATGTACTTTTCTTAGCATTATACTATCTAGATCCATGCATGTTGGTGCAAATCACAAGAATTCGAATTCATTCTTTTTTATAGCTGAATAATATTCCATTGTGCATGCATGCATGCATGCATGCATATATGTGTGTATACACACTTATTCATTCATCCATTGATGGACACATTGCTGCTTTCATAATTTGGCTATTGTAAATAATGCTGCAGTAAACATAGGCTTGCAGGTATGTCTTTGATTTAGTGTTTTGTATTTTTTGTAAAAACACACCTGTGCAATTACTAGATCATGTGGTAGTTTCATTTTTAATTTTTCCGGGAACCCCATGCTGTTTTCCACAGTAGCTGTACCAGTTTGCATTCCAACCATTAGTGCAAGAAGTTTCCTTTTTATCTGCATTCTCACTAACATTTGTTTTTTCTTCTGTTTTTATTTTAGTCACTCTGACAAGTATGAAGTATCTCACTGTAGTTTTGATTTGCATTTCTCTTATGATTAATGAAGTTGAGCATTTTTTCATCTGTCTGTTGGCCATCTGGATGTCTTATTTGGAGAAATGTCTATGTCTTCTGCCCATTTTTTAATTAGATTATTAGCTTCTCTGGTGTTGAGTTTCATAAGTTCTTTATATATTTTGGGGACTAACCCTTTATCACATGTGTCATCTGCAAACAACTTCTCCCATTCCATAGGTTGCCTTTTAGTTTTGTGGATTGTTTCCTTCACTGTGCAGAAGCTTTTTATTTTGATGTAGTCCAAATAGTTTAATTTTGCTTTTATTTCCCTTGTCTCAGGAGACATATATAGAAAGATGTGCTATTGCTGATGTCGGAGATATTACTGCCTGTACTCTGTTTTAAAATTTTTATGGTTCCAGGTCTCACAGTTAGGTCTTTAATCCATTTGGGGTTTATTTTGGTGTATGGTGAAAGAAAGTGCTCTGGTTACTGTGCTTTTGGTTTCTTGTTTAAGTGCTTTTGCATGTAGGTGTCTAGTTCTCCCAACAACATTTGCTGAGGAGACTTATTTCCCATTCCTTCCTGCTTTGTTGAAGATTAATTGACCCTAAAGTGCTTGCTTCAGCAGCACATAAACTTAAATTGGAGCAATCATATAATTGTGGGTTTATTTCTGGGTTTTCTATTCTGTTCTATGTATCTATTTTTGTGCCAGTACCATACTGTTTTAATCGTTACAGCTTTGTAACACATCTTGAAGTCTGGAATCTTTTATCCAATATAGGCTTGGAAGTCCTAGCCACAGCAATCAGACAACAACAAGAAATAAAAGGCATCCAAATTAGAAAGTAAAGAGTAAAATTTTTACTATTTGCAGACGACATATTGTATATAAAAAACTGGAAAGATTCCACCAAAAACTTCTAGAAGTGATAAATGAGTTCAGTAAAGTCTCAGGATACAAAATCAATGTGCAGAAATTTGTTCCATACACTAATAATGAAGGCGCAGAAAGAGAAATTAAGAAAACAATCCCATTTACAATTGGACCAAAAATAATAAGATACCTAGGAATAAACCTAACCAAAGAGGTGAAAGATCCTGTATTCTGGAAACTATACAACACTGATGAAAGAAATTGAAGATGAAACAAAGAAATGGAAAGGCATTCCATCCTCATGAATTGGAAGAACAAATATTGTTAAAGTATCTATACTACCCAAAACAATCTTAGACTTAATGGAATCCCTATCAAAATACCTACAGCATTTTTCACAGAACTAGAACAACCCTAAAATTTATATGAAACCACAAAAGACCCCAGATAACCAAAGCAATCTTGAAAAAGAAAAGTAAAACTAGAGGTTTCACAATTCTATGCTGCTCTTTTTCATAGCACTTACTATAGTTGCAGTTTTATATTTCTGTATATAATGACTTGATTATGGTTTTTCCTCTGGACCAGAATGTAAGCTAACTTAGGTCAGGGAGCATGCCGATTTTTGTTAATCAATTATCAGTCCAGAGCCAGTTGACTAGAGGTCCTAACTTTATGTAGCTATTACTCTATTATTATTCTATAAGTAAGGAAATTGGATGTAAAATGTATATGCTGTATAAGGTCAAAAGGTGGATATCTATTCATATCTTAAACTTTGATTTTAAGTCTGTTTTTGCAAGGATCAGTTTTTCTTCATACTTGTCCTTTAGAAATACCCAATCCCTTAGCCTACCCTCCTATTTATAATAAAGTTCTCATTATATTAAGTTGATTTTTACATTTCCTATGCTCCTCTTTCATGAGTGTAAAATAATTAGAGGACATCATTTAACATTTTTAATTAGAATATTTTACTCTTACAGAAAATAATGGTTAAGATTATTTTGATCATTTTTTCACGATCTTTCTTTGTGTGATCATTGCAAAATATTATTCAAACAGTACAGAAGTACTGCCTAGCAGTTGGATATAGGTTTATAGGTTTTTGAATAATTTATTTAAAATTTATCTTTAAACACTCACTTCAGTGATTGTCAGTTTAAAAAGTAATTACCTGTAATTTTACCATGTTTTGCAGCATGAAAAACGTTTTCCTACTATCCTAACTTTTGTTTTATGTCTACCTCTGGATGGATAGACGAGACAAGACTAAACACATTATACCAGTGTGCTCTGAAAGCAGTCTTATTGATGTTGAAGCTTTTTAAGGAGTTCAAAAAAAATGAAAGTAATGGGCTTTGTCATGCCACCAGAAACAAAGTGGTTTTAGTTCTTAAAGAACTGCTTAGAACAACATGGCAAGCAGTACAATCAAATTATTTTGTCTGCTTGTCTAACATGAAGGCAACATTATCAACTGACATCCTGCAGCTCTGAGATAAGACTCTGGAGAAAGGCCTGGGAAAACTGTGTTTATCTTACAGGAGACAATGATTAGGTAATTTGGACATTTCATATTTAATAAAAACTATTTAAATCAGAAGCCATCAGACCTGCACTGATGGGACTTACATTTATATTGTACCCTCCGTCTGTCTCCAAAAAGTGATTGAATCCTTTTCATTTTTAAGAAGTACTCTTTAAAATGAAGGAAGCGTGTTAAATGCTTGGAATTACTTTTAAATTAAACCATACAGCTGACACGAATAAAAGGGGACCTCCTAAAGTGCTCTGTAATGATAGGGAGAGCAACCAGCTAGCACAACACTTAACTTGTTTTTCCATAGTAAGCTTGATCTGTTCTGCAATGAAAATATTGAAAATGATTTCTGGTACTCACTGATATCACAAATCATAACTTGCATAAAGCTATAGGAGTAATCAAAGATCCATTTCTGTGGTAATTCATATGTGCATGTGCCCATACAGGAAATGCTCACTGTTTCATAATCAGGCCCAAAAACATTTTTCATTCATCTCCCATTTCATTAAAGCTGTGGAAAAGAGGAAAAGATGGGATCAAATGTTCAAAAAAATGAGTTTAGAAAGCAAGGCAGTCTCACTTTTTAAAGTCAAAATTTACTTGCTATATACACTCAATTTTCAAGTGAACTGTATTTCATAAAGTAATCATAGAAATGGCTTTTTTCATAGCAAAGGTTTTTTGAATCTTCAAATCAAAATGTAAAATGCACAACTTTGAACTCCTATGCTGAATAAATCATAATAATTAAGATCTCATTCTTTAAGAAATCACATTATATAGGTGAATAGGAACCAAAGAAAACTGGTTTTACTCTTTCTAATAAGATATATTTACTTCATCTCTGATTTATTTATACATTGGGATGTAGTGTTCGTGTGTGTTTCTTGGGGGTGGGGATGTATATATCTGAACTCTGAGGCATACATAAGGATAAAACAGTTTATCTGGGTAGGAGGGACATTTGCACACCACCACCTGAGTTTTATACAAGAGTTCTGCAAGTTTATTAAGGATTTTAGCTTCATTTTAGTAGTGTTCCATAAGTATTTTTTGGCATAACATTCTAACTGAATGTATGAAAACAACTATTGCTGGACCTTAGACAGGAAAACAAAACAATATACACACACAAATTCAGCTTCAGCTTTTGACATGATTATATGTTGGTCCAGGTTTTGTCTGTTATGGAAGTGTAATATTGTGTAAATTGCTCTATTATTTTTTCCCATCGTTGTGTCTTCCCTGTTCTATCAAGGTGAAATATTCAAAGTAGGATGGATGAGCAGAATTATAAAGTAATTGAAAACTAGAATTCTTTATATAATTAAAAAAGCCAAAACAAACAAGCACTTTACCCAATATCAACAGAATAGATAAACGGATTGATGGATAGCTAGCTAGCTAGCTAGATACAGACAGTTATAAAGAAAGGTCAGCTATGAAAGCAGAAAGAGAAGTGGTAAGTGGATGAAAGGAGGGAATTGTGAATTACTAGTACTTCTCCATTAAGATTTCATGGGTACTTCCTCCTTTAATATTTTTAACTCTTACAAATATATATTTAATCATCAATCTTAAATATTTTTATATTTTCAAATCAATTTCATTGCTATTTTCACCTGCTACTGAGAAATAAACTATAGTGCTGGATTTCATTGGCCCACACATTCTGCAACTTGGGGGTTTCCTTTAGAGTAGGATTATTTATAGTACAACATTGCAAAATACTACGTAACAATAAAAAACAGGTATCCAAATGATGAATTCAACTAAGGCCTCAAGAATGAAAATGCATAATAAAAGAGTCAGTGATACATGTGGAATGATACAACCAGATAATTAAGTCACTCCAAAATGTTTAGAACTACAAAACAGAACAAAAATGGGTGAGACCTTGTCAATTGTTTATATAATAATAAAAGAATAAGTTATGGATGGAGGACAGCTAGGAATGTATGAGTGCCACTGTACTTATCTTTCACTTTAAGGAATCATAAATCTCTTCCATATTGAAAACTATAGTTAAAAATTACATCTCTCAATATTTTTATAATATTCTAAATCTGATAATGACTTTTAAGAATATATCTTATATGAGGCAAAAAACACATTTATCTGCCTTAACAATTTCTTCAGTTTCTCCTCAAATTCTTTATCTTGTTTTTGATTTAGGTACTACAAATTTAATTTAAATGTTAAAAATATAGTATTATCCCATGTTATTACAATTATTCTTCCCTAGCTATCTTTCCTTTAAGTTATGTGTATTCTAAGAGAGATGCTATAAATTGTGTTCCCCTAAACTTAACAACCATTCTCTGTGATTGGATATCGTGGGCATTTTCTCTCTTCTTCTTTTTTCTTTCTTCTCTCTCTTCTTCTCTTCTATTTTGTTTTCAATTTTGCTATTTGTATTGCTTTAATATTTAATGCAAAAATATTTACCAAATGAGTAATTTTTAT
The DNA here is from genome assembly GCF_018345385.1 of Vulpes lagopus. Classification (NCBI taxonomy): domain Eukaryota; kingdom Metazoa; phylum Chordata; class Mammalia; order Carnivora; family Canidae; genus Vulpes; species Vulpes lagopus. Next base: position 41,595,896 of record NC_054826.1, on the reverse strand, counting down.
TTTAAAACAGATGTATCACTTAAGAACCTAAAATGACTGATATTTATATATATGAAAGAAATGCTCATACATGCAGCAGTGGTTAAGTAAATTGTGCTACATCTATATGGAAAATGATATGATTTGGGTTTTGTTTTTTGTTTTTTTATTATTTTATATATTTATTCATAAGAGACACACAGAGAGAGGCAGAGACAAACAGAGGGAGAAGCAGGCTCCTGGAATCACGACCTGAACTGAAAGCAGATGCTCATGACTGAGCCACCCAGGCACCCCTAATAGGATTTTTTTTCAAAGAGAAGAGAGATCTGTATGCACTAATACGGAGTGTGTTCCAAGAAATACATAAGTGGGGAAAATCACAATACAGGACAGTGTATAGAGTTTGATCCATTTTAAAAAAATCCTTTAAAATTACAAATGATTAGAAAGCTATGCTTAATTTTGATAAAATACACCCAATTTCTAAATGCAATTTTATCACCAAACAAACCAAAAAATCATTCTCCAAACTACAAACTGATGTGCATTTTTATCTATTTTTCTCTTCTTGCTTCAAAGAGTTGATAATCTCTTTGGACACATAACCCCCAAATACTTATAATGGCTTAGATTTTTCCTTATTTTTGTTGACCCAGCCTCTCCTCTCCCTAGAATCACTAATTTCTTTACTTTTTCCTTTAACAAGTTCTCATAAACATTGATGTTTTATTTATAACTGCTCATTCTTCCTATTTTCCTTAACCTTTGAAAGGTATTCAAAATCATTTTGTACTATAGTAATATACCTAAAATATTATCTTCGTTTCCTTTTATTTAGGATTTCAAATGTGGGCTCCCTAAGGAAATAGGGTTTGCAAATAATTTAAATATTTCAGTTTCTATATCTAAAACAAAAGATATACAGAAATGTTTTCATACAGTTAATTTCTTATGATTAATCTATCTCTCTGATTCTCATCTTTCTTGGGCATATGTTAATTGGAGGTTGGTATTCATAAAAAAAGGCCAGTAAGATATTTTTATGCTACTTGCTTGAAAGGTTAAATATATCATCTAGTAAACTTGTTTCATGTATTTAACTCAACGTCACTTGTCTCTTCCCATAGTTAAAAACTACAGGGGACATAGTTACTTGAACTTTCTAAATATATTCAAAATATAATTGTTTCCAATACTAGTCAAGCTTCTACTGCTGTTAAAAAGAAAGAAAGACTACTGCAGCTTAGATAGAACTCTGACAGTCTTCGCTAGTTAAAATTGAAACTCACAGAGCATGACCTGTCATCTCTCTCTCTCTGTCATGAATCTTTGCTATTACTAATTTTCTGCAAGCGATATAGTGACCTTAGGGCTGATTAATTAGCTGTTGGTTTATGTATTTTACAACATTAATTGTGAAAGCCCTCACTGTTACTTCATGGTTTGATTAACCTTGTTACTGTGTAGAATTAGAAATGGAGAAGCCTCGTTAGATTGTCTCTCTGACATTTTGAAAGGATTTTAACTCGTTAACTTGAACACAGCATTTCTATAACTGTTTTTAGAAGCTCCGTATACCCTTCATATCAGCAAATACCAGCCTATCTTTTGATGATCACTTTTTTTGATGGCTGTTGCTCCCCTGCCCCCCTCCCAGGCAATTTCCCTTTGCCTTTACTATAAATTTTCTTCCATACTGGTTGGGAATTTTTAAAATCTACTACAATAAGTTTTAAATTTGGAATTGAATCACTATATTAATTCAGGCTTTAAAAGAGACTAAAGCATGGTCTATATTAACCTATTCTTGAAGGAGGTCCTACTTATCTTAAGAATAAAACAGTCCAAAGAGAATAAGCCAGATCATTTCAATGGCTAAATAATTTCCTACCTGTTAAACATCTGGAAACTTCATTAACTGTATGGAGTCACAAAAAATGTCTATTTATTTATAAATGTCTCTCTCATTAGTGTGTTATTTCTTATAAGAGAGAATTTAACCTCTAAAGCAGCTTAAAATAATTAAGATATGACTGGATTACAAAGAAAATGACTCAAAAATAGGTTACTTCAGTTTCCTTCTCAACTTCTTCTGGGGTTTGTAAAGCTCATTTATTATTCTTAACTATGATACAGAAAAGATTTTTTTAAGAAAAGTCAAATACTTAATTAAACATAAAAGACAGTAGTCTCCTCTATCCAAATTAAAAAAATAAAAAGTATTCCATAAGATCATATACCAAGACACTTGGTGATCAATGGTATACTAGCTCATAAGAGCTCACAAATAGAATATATTTGCTTAAAGGTCTAATTAAAAGAATGTAAAAATGTTCTCAGGTCAAAATTAACATTTAAGATTTTAATGAGGTTTTTCACTCAATAAATACGTGTTGATTGATCAAGGCTTTTTTTTTTTTCTTTCTAGACTTAAAAAGAAAGTCAAGATTGATCTTGTCGTTTGTTTTGCAGCCCTCACATTGCTTCCCTTTACTTTGATTTCTATCCCTAACCTGACTCGCAAACATGAAAGTAACATGAGACCTCTGTGTAGTTGAATGGAGATGCTGTGCCCATATTTTATGAGAGAAGCAAGATGCCAGGATAGTGAATTGATTAAGGTATGACTAGTGCCATTCTATCTCTGTACCTAAAATCTTACATCATATAATGTAATGTTAGCAAGTGTGCATGAATTTTTCCCATTTATGAATGCAATATATGTATATGTATGCATGTGTGGTGCATATGTGTGTATATATATATGTGTATGTTCTCAGTAAGCAAGGCCAATTCTTGATGGTCTTAGGTAAGGGCTACTTTGTACCCTAAAGCTCTTTCTTATGCTATTTGCCTTAACATAAGCCTAACATTTTGTGATATTCTTTCTCCATTGCTTTTTCGATTTTTTTTCTGATCTTGGTAGTGAAGAGAAGCTTCTTTCATCTTATTACCCTTTCACTATAGGATCGCTCTCTTCCCCACTAGTAACCATCTTCAAAAAGACCCCAGAGCACCTTAACTTGTAATCTCTCCCTGCTCATGTCCCAGTCAGGGGTTGGCTTTATGTCTAATTCGTGTAAAGGTAAAGAAATGACAATGCAGTTTCTCTGTATTAGGCTAATCATTTTAGCCGAAATGGCTTCTTTAGTTTAAACAGAATATTATATTTTTCCAAAACTTGCATAGTTTGTAACCAGAAATTATTAATGCCCTGTGCTTCTATTTTTACCCTTCAGCAAACATTTATTAACCCTAACAACATGCCAGTCACAGTGCCAAGTGCCAGGAATATAAAATACATATAAAATATAAAATACATATAAAAAACATATAATGAAGAGATGACATTTATATCTTAAATGAATTTAGTCCACATGCTTAGAGTTTCTAAAAGATGTTCCCAATTAGGGAAAATGGTTTTCTGAAGAGCTATCCTCTCCTCTTAAACCAGTGTTTCATATTTACTCAATATTTGAGAAGGATATTTAAGGAAATAATGTAGCACTAACTGGCTTACATATTAGAGGCAAAAAATTACTTATTTTTTAACACAAACGAGACTTTTTTATTTTTTAAAGACTATTCACTTCATGCATATTAATGTTTTAGAAATAGCAACATTGGAGTTTACAGAATTATATTCATAGCTTAAAGAAAAAATCATTTTCTTTTGCAAAGTTTTCGAATACTGAATTTTCTAACTATATAGTATGGGATTATTTTTACCCTTATTCTTACTTTGCTTAGGGGAAAGATTTTGTACCTGCCATAAGAATTAGAAAAACTGAAGACTCTGATACTATATATAAAAGTTTGTAATGACAATATAGTCCTTATGCTTAAATTCAAATCAATAGGGGAAAAAAGTTGCCATTTGGATTACTTCCAAAACCTCCTAACTCTGAGTATATTTCTGCAAAGGTCAGTTCCTATGAAGAGATGATTTGATATAGATGAAACTTGTTAGCACCAAAGTCATAAACTAAATTTTCTTAAGCCATAATTAATTAAAATGAACCAAGTAAGCAAAAATTATAGGACCATTTTTAATAATAGCAAATGTTACCTAACCTTAGTCTCTGATGTTCATTAGATAGAAAAGTAAGAACTGATACATGTTCATCTAATATATAAATTTGAGGTGTCCGGGCAAATGTTATCATCTATGAAGAATTATAAAAATATATTAATTATTACGACTTTTCAAAATTTTGTCAATTTTGAGGATCTATGCTGAATTGTGCTTGTCACCATTTCATGGTAAGGGGCTCATTACATCAAAAAGCTTTCTATAATTTAGAGACTTGTGTACCAGACTTGGTCCATCTCAAAGATTCAATCAAGAGAATTTTCTTCCTACATACCTAAGGATTTATCATCCAGTTTTTTTTTTTTTTAATCATCTTGCCAGACTAGATGTTAAAAAGAAAGACTGACAGTATACAAGTTTTATGTGCTTTCAATTATTCAGCTGTCTGTCATCTTATGTGGAGTATGGACAACCCAGATCAGATGAAATGCAGTAAGTACGAGCAAGTAAGCCTACCCCCAGGATAGATAGAATAGAAAAGGGTGTTAGGGGCATACTACTTGATAACTAGAGAGCCATACTATTTATAATCTTAGGATATAGTGTTTTTCTATTTAAATTTTTATTTAAATTTTTTTTTAATTTATTTATGATAGGCACACAGTGAGAGAGAGAGAGGCAGAGACACAGGCAGAGGGAGAAGCAGGCTCCATGCACCGGGAGCCCGATGTGGGATTCGATCCCGGGTCTCCAGGATCGCGCCCTGGGCCAAAGGCAGGCGCCAAACCGCTGCACCACCCAGGGATCCCGATATAGTGTTTTTCAATGGAGTAGTTGTATTGAGACCTCAGTAACAACTTCTACTAATTACATTTGCACAGATGCTATATATTCTTCAACGGTGGGTTTTGAAACCTGAGGATATTTCTAGCAATCTGCAAATAATTAAATAATGCTTAAAAATTATCTGATTCTACAATAAAACCTATGGGGCAGCCGGCGTGGCTCAGCAGTTTAGCGCTGCCTTCAGTCCAGGGCCTGATCCTGGAGACCTGGGATCAAGTCCCACATCAGGCTTCCTGCATGGAGTCTGCTTCTCCCTCTGCCTGTGTCTCTGTCTCTGTCTCTCTCTCTCTCTCATGAATAAATAAATAAAATCTTTAAAAAAAATAACAATAAAACCTATGGAATGACATATAAACTAGGGCCTTGGTGATGCAATTATTTTGGGGTAGAAGAGTTCTCTTCTTCTTCTCAAAGCACTTAACTTTATGGTCCTCAAGCCTTTTTGTTTCTACTCTTTTTTAAGTTTAACAGCATCTGCCAAAGTATAGCTGTCATAATGTCTCAAGGCTCTATCTTAATCCATTTCTTGTTTTCACTCTGTACTTACCCCTAAGACTTTCATACACACCCATGGTTTTATGTATTTCCTACACATAACTCCCCAGAACTTTGGATTCATATACCCTAATTACTTAAATTATTTTTTAAAGAACATAATTGCATCCCAAGTCCAATATTTCCAAAAATGGACCCAACTGAGTCCATAGACTCCAAAGGAACTTTAATAAATACTAAAATTCTTTTTCCTTCCATGTTTCCTAGTTAATGTTTGCATAGTCTTTAATCTCAATAGTTTCTATATCTTTCCAAAATGAAATTCACTTAAATTCTCATTGAACTCTGAACTTCCTCTTCAGATGCTCTACAAAAATTATAATTCGGGATCCCTGGGTGGCGCAGTGGTTTAGCGCCTGCCTTTGGCCCAGGGTGCGATCCTGGAGACCTGGGATCGAATCCCACGTCGGGCTCCTGGTGCATGGAGCCTGCTTCTTCCTCTGCCTATGTCTCTGCCCCTCTCTCTCTCTTTGTGACTGTCATAAATAAAAAAAATAAAATAAGAAATAAAAAAAATATAATTCAAATCAATATCCACACAAAAATTGCAACATTGGTCTCTACCACTTGAATGTCACTGCCAAGAGGACTGAAACTATGTCTATAAGAATTCATCATTGTAAAAAAAAAAAAAAAAAAAAAAGAATTCATCATTGTATCACCAGTGGCCAGCATAGTATTGGAGCAGAGGGAGATACCAAAAAATATTTGTTGAATAAATGAGAGTAAATAAATGAATAGACAGAATTATTGTCGAAGTTCAACTAAAGGAGTAGCAAAAACTTAATGTGAACATCATTTTAACTAAAAGGTATAATCAGTGTGAAAATCAGGTGTTCTACCAAAAACATGTTGATTTGGCTCATCATACCATCAGACAGCTCACAAAGTTTAAGGGAGAATTTAAATTAGCCACTTCCTCCTTGGGATGTGAAATAACTTGGAAATTAATAATTTCTTCTGAATAGTGGCTTAGCTTTCCTAAGAAACTAAACTTGAGGGACACCTGGGTGGCTCAGTGGTTAAGCGCCTGCCTCCAGTTCAGGGCATGATCCCAGAGTCCCGGGATCTAGTCCCACGTCGGGCTCCCTGCATGGACTTCTCCCTCTGCCTGTGTCTCTGCCTCTCTCTCTGTCTCTCATGAATAAATAAAATATTTTAAAGAAAAAAGAAACTAAACTTGATAATGTCATTTTGTTTTCAAATTTCCAGTGATGATTTTTGATCTACAAACATAAAGATGCTGTTACAAAACACAATTTGATGAATTTGGAGACAAAAACAGTTTAAGCTGCAAAACAGCAATAATCTAGTAGTTATGAATGTCATATTTCAATCAAGTAACACACTTTTGGGGTTTCTACCTTAGAAAAAATACTAAGTGTTGTAGGTGTAATCATTTACAATATGTCCTCAGCATAGTTCCCACACAGCCTAGACGAATGGATCTGAGACATGTGGGAAACATCTTGAACACATAACATTCTTAGTCTGAAAATAACTCAAATGTCAGTGCATGGATCAGGGATTCTATAGTCCTCATCAATCTTTTCCATTAAAAAAATTGCTCTAGCAAGACGGGAATATTTATCTAAAGAGATCACATACCCCAGCATTTCTGGATCACTTCTACTTTCAGATTTTCGACTACTTATTATCTCACATGACCTGATTTTTCATTAAGAAAATATGCTTATCCACATTTTTGAACTACACACAAAAATAAACCCCAAATGGGTTAAAGACCCAAATGTGAGACCTGGAACCATAAAAATCCTAGAAGAGAGCACAGGTAGTGAAGTCTCTGGCATCGGCTATAGCAACATTTTTCCACATCTCCTGAGGCAAGGGAAATAAAAGCAAAATTAGACTATTGGGGCTACAATGAATTAAAAAGCTTCTGTACAGGAAGGGAACAATCAACAAAACTAAAAGGCAATCTATGTAATGGGAGAAGGTATTTGCAAATGACATATGTGATAAAGGGTTAGTCTCCAAATATATAAAGAACTTATGAAATTCAATACCCAAAAAACAGACAATGCAATTACAATGGGCAGAAGACATGAACAAACATTTCTCCAAAGAAGACATCCAGATGGCCAACAGACATATGAAAAGCTGCACAACATCATTTATCATAATAGAAATGCAAATCAAAACTATATTAAGATATCACCTTATACCCAATCAGAATGGCTAAAATAAAAAACACAGGAAACATCAAGTGTTAGTGAGGATGTGGAGAAAAAGGAACCCTCTTGCACTGTTGGTGGAAATTCAGACTTGTGCAAACAGTATAGAAGTTCCTCAAAAAGTTGAAAAGAAGTATTATATGATCTAGGAATTCCACAACTGGGTACTTACCCAAAGAATATGAAAACACTAATTTGAAAAGATATTTGTGCCTGTATGTTTACTAGAGCATTATTTACAATAGCCACATTATATGGAAGCAGTTCAGGTATCCATCAATAAATGAATGAATAAAGAAGTGGTTCACGCATGCGTACATGCACATGCATGCGCACACATACACACACACGTACAAACACTGGAATATTAGTCAGCCACAAAACAGAATGAAATCTCACCATTTGCAACAACATGCATGGACCTAGAGAGCATAATGCGAAGTAAAGTAATTCAGAGAGAGACAAATACCGTATGATTTCACTCACATGTGAAATTTAAGAAACAAAACAAATGAACAAAGAAAAAAAGAAACAAACCAAAAACAGACTCTTAACTACAGAGAACAAGCTGATGATTATCAGCGGGGAGGTGGGTGGGAGGATGGGTGAAATAGGTGAAGGGGATTAAGAGTACTTATCAAAATGAGCCCTGAGTGGTGTACAGAACTGTTGAATCACTACTTTGCACACCTGAATGTAATGTAACACTGTATGTTAACTATACTGCAATTAAAATTTTTTAAAAAGAGGATATGGTCATCTTATATGATATGGTGTCAAAAAATAATATGAAAAAACTAATGCATGGAAAGTAGGCTAAGTTTGGTATTTAACAGAAGTAATAAAGATTAATTTATCCATTAATTAGAAGATAATTCAGTTTTAGGATACCTTTCAAATGCCAGTATTGGAGCTAATGTATTACAATGTTAGGCATTCTGTGGAAAAATATTAGATTACTAGTGTCAGAAGCTTGTGGCTATTGGATGCATGTCAATCCGATTGAGAGGCTGTACCCAAATAGAATGACAATAAAATAAAAATGGAAACTATTTGAATGTGCCTTTATTCCAATTTACTGACTATAGAAATGATGTTTTCTCTTCAAATTAAATATTTCAATATTTTCATAAGGACTTTCCTGTCATTTCTTTTGACCCAGCTAACTACTTTTGTTGCAATACTCCTGAGAACTTTTGGCTTTGATCCATTTACAGCCATTTTGGATGAGAGTAAAGGTGAGAAAATGTGGAGAAGATAGGTTTCTCTTATCTCTGAAATAAAATCAGTATCTAAGAGAATATTTTATGGACTCTTAGATATATGGTGATGGCATACATGGTGGTGATGAAACTTCTAAAATGCCAAAGAGGGGATCCCTGGGTGGCTCAGCAGTTTGGCGCCTGCCTTTGGCCCAGGGCGCGATCCTGGAGACCTGGGATCGAGTCCCACGTGGGGATTCCCGGCATGGAGTCTGCTTCTCCCTCCTCCTCTGCCTCTCTCTCTCTCTCTCTCATAAATAAATAAATAAATATTTTTAAAAATAAAAAATAAAAAATAAAATAAAATGCCAAAGAATATAAGGATCCTGGACAAGATCTGTAACAGGGGGTTTCTTCTCATTCTTTTTATCATGGTTTGTTGCCATAACCCAAAGTTACTAGGGAGAGAACCTTCACATTTTGTTTGGTAACTTCTCTGTTCCTCCATCTGTATCTCAGTCCTATGGAGCTAGAGCAATAGGAATTGTATTTTAACTCTATACTACAACAAGCCACTTATCACCTATTCTATCTTACTTTTAAAGTCATCATATGAAAATTACCAAATCTCCCACAGAGCAAGACATTATATTTCTGAATTATTCACAAAAGCAACAAAACAGGAACTTTGTGAAATTAAAAGAAAAGCTCTCTGGAACTTCATTCTAATAATTACATAGATGAGAGTAGTATCAAAGTGAAAACTGAAATGACTAGATAACAGTAGATTTGAATATCAGCAGTACTGTCTTGATTTTAGCAAGAAAATGAATTACCACTTGTTTAAACCAAAAATATGAAATAAATGTTACTCTGGCTTAAATTAAGAACTATTGTTACAGACTATGGAACATGAGACTCTAAAATACACTATTGATGCTAAAGTTAGAAAGAACTTTTGAATTAATTAGATGGGTGTTTTGAATCTTGCTTTCACCCTCACTACATGGGAGATATTAGATAACATCAGTTACCTTTTTCTTAAAATCATCTGTAAAATAAAAGCAATACTAGTGCCTAATTGTATTACTATGAAAATTAAATGAGATAATCTAACACAAACTCCCTAGCACAATAGCTAGCATACATAAACATTCAAGAGTTATTTTTACTACTAACATTAATATTATGAGACGATTCTGAGACAATAGTGGATTCTGAATTGCCTTGAGTAGCCATTTAAAAGCACACTGAGCTACCAATAGTAAATCCAAAATTCATGGACAACATTTATAATATATTTAGATACAAATTATGGGCATAGGAAAAATAAGAAAACCTGAATGTCAAGGATTGCTGAGAGAGCAGAGGAAGACAATGAGACTTTCTGAGAGACCTGGGAATGGAAGATACCAGAATAGCCCGTAGGTTTTCAATGGAACTCACCACGGGCTAATTTGAGAACATAGAGTGCAAGGGATCTTTGATAAATTCTGCAACTTCAGGAGCCAAGGGCTTCCTTCCCTCCAGAATGAAGGCAAACATCTGAGCACCATAGAAATTCAAGAGAAGAGGGGTAATAGATAGGCAGAAGAGAGAAGACAGAGATAAGAGAAGATTTATCTTAGACCTATCGAAAAGACGTTTTTAAATAAAAAGGAGAGTCAAAAGAATCTCAGAAGGAAGTTGCCATATTATTTTGACCCTTCACAAAAACAACAGAAGAAGGAACTCTGTGAGGTATGAAAGCTAAATTGATTCACAAATTCTAAAATTTCAGGAAAACGCATTTTAATTTAAAAGGGAATTTATAGTAAAGCAGCAAGGTCACATTGTATACAGAGTTACCAAAGGAAAAAAGACAATGTTGAGTAGAGTAACACCCCTACCAAAAATGAAATAACCAGAAAAAATGCTCATAAAATGAATTACAACTCAAACCTACTCCAAAATGCACTAATGGCTTTAAGAAAACATTATAAAAACATGAAATAACTACATAAATCATCTTTAGAAAAACTGTGACATGTGACAGAATGCAGGAAAGAATTCAAGATAAAAGAAAAAGGTTATTTCAGAAATAAAGACAGAACCAAAGCACAGGAACAACCAAATCAAAAGCAAATGAAGTAAAAGTTGAAGAGGAGGAAAAGAATAAAAGTCGAAATGAAATTAACAAAGGGATACAAATTTGGGGGGTAAAATGGCAAATATTGAAAATGGACAAAATGAAGTTCCTACACATAAGACAATAGTAATCCTTACAGAATAAAGCCAGCAAATGGATTGAATGCTAAAATCAAGGGAAAAAAATTACTGAAATTTAAAAAGAAGTGAAACCACATATTGAAATACATGCCATCTACCTGTTAATTTGAATGCATGACAATAAACATTAAGGTATATTCTAACAAAATTCATAAACTTTAAAGAAGAAGTTATAAAAAAGCTTTAGAGTATCAGGCAAAAAAGAGGAAATGAAAATAAATTACCACAAGACTTTTGACAGTAACTTTTTCATGACACAAGAAAATCGCGCAACACTTTTTAGATAATCAAATATATGTGAAGAAAGGATCTTACATCAAAAACTCAACTTCTAAAAAAAACCCAAAAAACAAAAAACCAAAAAAAACAAAACTCAACTTTTCAGGAATTTATAGAGAATGAGCTCCAGACAACCACTGTGACTAGAAATACATCAACATAAAGACTGGATGTGAACATTAAATATGTTATTACTTTGGAGCCAAAACTAAATAAGAGTTTAACTTCAGCAAGTACAATATATAATGGCTATATGCTTTAACAATGTAGATATGGGAAAAGAATATGCATAAAAATATAAGCCATTTCATTCATGTTATTGGTGGTTATATTATCATTGTAAAGTCAATATTATAATTCCAATGGTTGTTCTCTTCAACAGATGAATGGCAGAAAAAGAGGATTAAGGTAGAAACTAAATTTTTTAAATTTTAAATTTTTAAAAAATAAGTAAGACTAAATATTAGTGTCTAGAGATGTACACTTGGGTGATAAATAATAAATGCAAGAAAGTAATTACCATAAAACTCAAGATAGCTGCTGCTTTTGTTAAGAAGCCACACAGTGGCTTCTGAATGGCTGTCTCTTAAACCAGGTATTTGCCTTATCATAGCTGAATTTATATAAATATATAAAAATTAGTATTTCAGCTATTGCTGTCTTGAAAAAACTAGTGCAAATAAAGATGTGTGAAAAACCTGGAACTTTGTTTTACTACATAAACTATAACTTTTTCTTAATTTCTGACTATATCCAAGGAAATGTATTACAATTAATAAAAAGAAGAATTTTAAACATATAAGAAAATACCATCTAGACATAAGCTTTTGTTTTTTTTTTCTTTTTTCTCTTTAAGGTTTCAAGCAACATTGGAAAATTACTGTTTCCTTGCACCTACTTACCCTGGAGCCACTCTATCTATAACTTTTCCCTTACTGTAGGAAGGAGTTAGCATGAACCACAGGGTTTTGCTGTTACAGTGATCTTCAAGTGGGATCTAAGAATTAAAAATTAAATAAATTCCAGTAAAGGTTAATGAGGGGTGCATGGGTGGCTCAGTCAGTTAACATCTGCCTTTGGCTCAGGTCATGATCTCAGGGTCCAAAGATCAAGCCCCACACCATGCTGTCTGCTTGGTGGGAGTCTGCTTCTCTCTCTTGCTCTCCCTCTGTGTGTACGCCATTTCTCTATCTCTCAAATAAATAAATAAAACCTTTTAAAAATAAATAAATAAATAAATAAATAAATAAATAAATAAATAAATGGTTAATGAGATGCTACCTTGATTCCTTGAATCACTAAGATTACAGCATTTTATTTGTATTAAATTATTTGGATACTATACATTTAATTGGATGAATGCCAACTGTCCTTTCATTTTATGTTATGTAGGGCTGACTTTTCAACTTAATTCTCTGAGTTGGGAGGGTTGTTTTTTTGTTTTTTTTTTTTTTCATTTTATGATATAGTGTTCCTTCTTTTTTAATAAAAGGAGAAAGGCGTGTAATTGGCAAAATGTGTAATTGCCAATGCTTACATTTTTAATTATCTGAAGGGCAAACACATTCCTGAATTTCCTGTAGGGCAAGCAATGCCTTTACTTGGTCACTAATTCCATTTCCCAGCTCATTATTTGCTTTAACTCTGACTTGACTTATTTGAAAATTTTCTTTTTCTCCTCACAGAAAATAGCTGCATGTAGTCTCCTAATTCAGATGTTTTCAAACACTAAGCTCTTTGTTAATATTCATTATATTTCTCAATTTTTGCTTCTAAACTGTTACATTATTCTTTTCAAATGGTTTTTAGAATAAATTTCTAAAGTTAGGCTAAAACCACAGTGCATGTATTTACACAGTCCATGTTCATGTAAATATTTCACACAGGAAAGCCATGGGGCTTTAAGTCACTGGTATAGCTGGTCATCAAAGATGGAAATGAATGTTGTGCTGCTCCACTCTGTCTCTCTGGCAAATAGATGTCTTTACCTGGCAGAAGAGGTTGTTGTTAAGCCTTGGAAGAAAGGAGGGAAATTACTGTTGTTTGTTGTATTTCTTGTTTGTTCTTATAAAGCGGCATTCCAAAAAAGTTCAAAATTTCAAGCTTAAAAGTGTGGCCTCTCTCCCCACCTTAAGCCTTGCCCATTCCCTTAAACCATTCTGACCTCAAATATGATGAATTAAAATAGCTGCTCTGAAAGGGCAGCTGTGCTCCATCATGTAAGACTGATCCTCTAGGAATTTACAGTGAAAATTCAGGCATCACAATTATTGTGGAACTTATGTGAATTTATTATTCATCAAAACAAATCACACTCATCCCTCTCAGCTGACCCTCATTATGTGGGGCATCCCTTGTTTTAGAAAGCCATCTATCTTACTCTTACCCGAGTTGCCATCTGGTCAGTTTATTGATGGAGACTGTTATTTTTATATGAAATCCAATTGACGCCTAACAGAAGCCAGTTGTTTTACATGCCTTCAATTAAAATTAAAATTAGATATCACTCAGATGTGAGTTTTAAAAACTGCTTTAACTCTCTTCAGATGATTAGACAATGAAAAGCAAAATCTCAATTGTAGGGAATATTTACATTGTCCCCATATGCATAACCAGAATATAGTAAAACTGAAGGATGAGCTTGGCTTTTGTTGACTTAAACTGTACCTTTTCCTATTAGAATTCATGATCATGTGTCATGTCACTTTGGAGAATGGAGGACATTAATGTAATATTAATACAACCCAATATCATGTTACTACCCACATGGGAGCCAATGCCAGACTCCATCAATGTGCTTCTTTTAATATATGTTGGTTAAATGAATAACAGAGTCAATGGAACAGGTTTTTTTAAACTAAAGTTAACGTTTTTGTGGATAGTATGTTTGATAAAAATAATCTTATTTTTAGAATCATGCCTGTTACAAACAAAAAGCATGGTAGGTGGGCAATAGTGCATAATAGCGAGTTGGCTTTCGAATTCAACAGAACTTGATTTGAATATTAGCTTTTTTGTCTTAATCTAAATTTAAATCTGTTGGCTATTAACCTGAATCTCTGACTCTCAAGTTTCTTCAGATAAATTTTGGACATAATATTTATCTGATAAATTTTTGGCTAAGGATTTAAATGTTATTATATGTAAAGCTACTTAGTTCATTGCCTGGCACACAGTAAACATGGGAATGAAGTTTTTTTTAGTTGAAAATCTGCTCACAGAACATTTGCTCATTGTTAAATAAAAGCTTTTGGTGAGGGTAAGGGGAAGAGGGGATTTCAAGTAAAAAAAAAAAAAAAAAAGGATTTATTCCTCCAAAAAGTTTTAGCAGGGGATCCCTGGGTGGCGCAGTGGTTTGGCGCTTGCCTTTGGCCCAGGGCGCGATCCTGGAGACCCGGGATTGAATCCCACATCAGGCTCCCGGTGCATGGAGCCTGTTTCTCCCTCTGCCTATGTCTCTGCCTCTCTCTCTGTCTCTCTGTGACTATCATAAATAAATAAAAGTTAAAAAAAATTAAAAAAAAAATAAAATAAAGACTGGGCTGTGCATTAAATGTGCTCCTGCTCCATTTAAAAAAAAAAAAAAGTTTTAGCAGCTGTAGTGACTATTTCATAATGGAAATAATCTCATATTCCAGGTGGGATATGTCATTTTCTTCTGAAATATGTTCATAGTGATCACATTTTCCTTTACTGTTAAAGTTGTGATGTTTTGAAGTGGAAGTTTCCAGTATGTAAACACTGTGAAATACATATTTACATGTCACAATAGGCATGAAGGTAAGTGTGCTGTATTATGAAAAGATCGAGTGTGACATATTTTACTTAGGGATGTATTTACATTGCATAATAGACATGGTATCTCTGCCCTCACATTTTTCTGCCTCAACCCTATAATTGTCATTGGGAATTTTCTTTCTTTCTTTTAAATTGACTTCATAGTCTTTCAGTACATTGTTTTTCTTCCATGTATTTGCTCTACTTGCATTCAAATATTTTAGGTTCATCATATGAATTCACTCTGAGATATTTTTCTTAAAAGCATTGATGAAAATGTCTACTCTTGACTTTTCCATTTGATTAATAGAAAATAATCATCTTTCTCTCCCATGCAGTTTCGTTAATTAACTGATGATATAGGCAACACAAATAATTTCTACAGTAGTGTACTTATTGTTTTAAGAATTATGTGAAAATTAGTCTCTTACTACATGATTAGATTTCAGATCTGGTAATGAACAAAAATAGTCTTTCTGTGCCATCTTTTAATGTGTTTTTAATCACCAGCTAAATAACAAAAGAATT
This sequence comes from Vulpes lagopus, assembly GCF_018345385.1. Classification (NCBI taxonomy): domain Eukaryota; kingdom Metazoa; phylum Chordata; class Mammalia; order Carnivora; family Canidae; genus Vulpes; species Vulpes lagopus. The sequence continues at coordinate 41,580,231 of NC_054826.1, read as the reverse complement.
GTCTTTTAAAATAATTAAGACTACATATCGAGTCTCCATAGGATGTCAACAATAAAGGGGTTAATGAAGCATCCAATCATCGTGGAAACAATCAAAAAATGTCTTGCTTTAAACAACCCAAAGCAATTTCTGCAATCTAAATGCATCTGTGCTGGAATAATTTCCATAGCATCAGAACATTTTTCATCCTGCAGAGATTACAAGACGAAAAAGAGGAAAGCTTACAAATGATGGCAACCTCCTATGTAAGTGGAGCCAAATATTTAAATGAAAAATCTGTCAAAAAAGCCAAGCTATTACAGTTTCACAAACCATGCTAACATCGTGGCATGACCTCAGTCATGGCACCATTTAGAACCATGAAAGAATGCTACAATGAGAGATTTCCATTTACACATTATACATAGCTTCTCAGCATATTAATAAATTCTCCGTTACATGTTAAAGCAACATATGCTTTTTTTCACTCTTTATAATCCCAGATCAATTCAAGGCTCAAATCAAATACAAATTCATTGCATCTTTATGATACCTCACTCACAGCCACAACTGGAAATAACATTTGCCCCAAATTGAATGAAATTAATGTGTATTTAAATACTCTAATGATAGAAATGGCAAGAATAAAAATCATGATAGTGCACAGACTTTTTTGTAGATTTACTTTAACATGTTCCACTCATTCACAATATAAGGTACAAAAGTATAGTACTTGGAAGCTGATTTCAAGTACTCACCAGTCGCTTATTGAACATATTATTTGCCTGTCAATAGTCTCAGAGAGATCAAGGATTACAACAGACTTATTTTCTTTTATATGCCCATTTTTTTACTAGCAAATTACATTAGCATAATTATGTTTAATGTACATTTGCTAACTGTACGGCTATATAAAGGATCTTTGTGATCTTCAGTTTCCCTGTTAAATGGGAGCAATAATGCATATGCTATTATGTGAATTAATGCAAGTGTACACATTGTAAATGTTAAGTATAATAGGCACATAATAGTTGTTCATTAAATGGGAACTGTTATTTTTCATCAAAAAAGACTTAAGTGAATATATAACATGGTTTCTTAAGAGGATTTGTTCTGTATCATGGACAAGAAATAATATACTTGCCATGAAGTGTAAATTTACATTTGTATATGGTCACATTTTGATAAAGAAATAAGGTCAAATAGTAGTACCTAAGTATAAACTTATGCCTTGGCTTTTCTGGTGGTATATACTGGAGACACTTTAGACTACTTAATAATTTCTTAAAATCATTTTTTATGCTCTCCGTGTTATAGACAATGTACTTTAGCTCTAGTCTCATTTATTTTCTTTCCATTTGAATAAGGATTGGTATAATTTTCAGTATTATCAGGAGAGAAGTACAGAACAATTAAACATGGAGATCGAAGCTGTTTCTATTTAATGTGACTATAATCAACATGGGAAACCAATTCACAGACCCAAATGATTGTTTTTTTCCTTATAAGTGAATTGTTTTGGCTAAGTATACTGTATAAGTGCTCTACTTCATAGACTTGGTGCCAGTCAGTTTGCATTTATACTGGGAATGGAATCCAGATTTCTCACAAAAGCCATTTACATAGAGCCAAGAATGAAATGAAGAGGGGCTGTTTCCTTGTAAATAGAGAAACAGAGTAATTGTTACAAAATTGTTGTTAACAACATAGGAATGTACAGTACACACCTTAGATACATGATATCATTTCAAAATCAGTCCAAATTATGTACTTTTTAATTGATAGTACTCTTAAGCTTTGATAACGCTCAGAATTCAAGGGGAGTGTTGGTGTTTCGTATAATGTACCAAATTCATTCATTTCAAAGACTTTGTGAAAACCAAAGAATTATTACATGAATATATGGTTTTGGAACACCTGGGTGGCTCAGTGGTTAAGCATCTGCCTTTGGCTCAGTGAGTGATCCTGAAGTCCCAGGATTGAGTGCCACATCGGGCTCCCTGCATGGAGCCTGCTTCTCCCTCTGCGTATGTCTCTGCCTCTCTCTCTCTCTCTCTCTCTCTGTGTCTCTCATGAATAAATAAATAAAATATTTTAAAAATATATGTTATTTTCACAAACTCACGACAAAACATCTGGGCTCAGATTTGAATTAAGGGGAATATATATTATGTTCCTGGCTTTTATATGAACATTTCCCATATTTTGATGTTTCTAAAAATCAAGTTACACACTTATAGTGCACCACATCTTCCCTCAAATCAGTAGCAGTTAAACAATATCACAAAAGAGAAGAAATAAAGTATATTGTGATTTTACATATAAATGTAAATCTGTAAATTTTGTACTAGATATCAAATTTATATATAATATAAACATCTATATGTATTGTATATATTACATTAATGTATATTATGATACATACAATAAAAATATAGTTGCATATGTATAGAATATAATAATATAAATTAAGATATAGGATATATATTGTATGTAACCTGTAAATTGGGAGGGAAATAATTTTTCAGGAGTGTTGAAGGTCTAGATAATATACTTTGATGGGATAATAATTTTATTAAAGAAACGAGTGACAATTATTTATGGTATTTAGAGTTTCTATCACTACTCATTCATTTATCAGAGTTGGTATTCAACTTTTTTTTTAAGATTTTTTTTTAAGATTTTTTTTTTTTTCATAGAGATGCAGAGAGAGAGAGAGAGAGAGGCAGAGACACAAGCAGAGGGAGAAGCAGGCTCCATGCAGGGAGCCTGATGTTGATGTGGGACTCCATCCAGGGTCTCCAGGATCACGCCTTAGGCTGCAGGCAGCGCTAAACCGCTGTGCCACCGGGGCTGCCCATCAACTTGTTAACAGTAATATTCTCATCAATAATGTCTTGAAGAGTTTAATTATTTACCTTTCAGGTCATTCTCATTATATATTTTATTTTAATAGGTGAATTATTAGTTTATTAAATTATTTTTAAAGTGCACTACAAATACAAAATGGAATAATTAATAATAAAACAAGTTATGAAGTAATAGTTTAAACTACAGCTTCAATGATTCGCATTTCATAAGGCTTAAGAAGAATTAAAGTAATTGTTAAGAATAGAATTTAGGATTAAAATATTACTTCATTACATTCATTTACCTTCATTTAAATGACTAATCATTTTCCAATACTTTCTGAAGAATACATTGCATTCTTTTTTCATACTTCCAGTATATTTAAATGCTTAAATATACCCGACATTTTTTAGTCTTTTCAGGACCTATACTTCAGTTAAACCAACACAAAAATAATTCACTTGATATATCTATAGTTTGCTAAGTTATAAGGTCTGAAGATAATTCACTACAGAGTTAACTGTAGGTATTCAGTATCAACAGACATAATGTTGCAGATATTCCACCCATGACTCTTACAATTTTTCTTGTACTGAATTACTGAAGAATCTCAACAAATAATTGTAATGTTTACAGGCTTTAATCAGTAGTGTATATATGTCTTAATGGTGACTATGCTATAATTAACAATGATTTGTGAACATAGAATTTTACAAAATTCTATTAGGTTGTGCATGTTTCATAATATATAAAATATATATACATATATACACACATATATATTTCTGATTTGCAAACAACAAAAAGGTCTAAAAAAATTCCCTAAATGTTTTCATTAAATAATTAACAGATATAAGGTAAATATTTATATAATTATAAGTGATGAAATCATTGTTTCATTATAGCCATGTTTAAATCTTTATAAAACAAGTGCACACTCTCTACCCCAAAATTTAATAATGAAAATTTTGAATTATTGACTAGACTGTTGCCAATTATAAGATGAATATATCTTTAGATGTAAAAATGTAAAATATCATTGAAGAATCTTTTAAAATCTAAAATTATCATAAAACATTTAATAATAATGAAGATATAATACTCTACATGGGAGATAATAGAGCACAAAAGCTAGAAATATAGGCTCTGGTAATATCTGCCATTGGACTTCAGACAGTTTATCTACACTTCAGTTTCCTTATCTGTAAAATCATGTTAATAACTGACTCTAATTCAGAAGACAGTTCTGAAAACTATATGTTAGAAAAGTGTTAAGTACATTGTATGCCTAATAAATGTTAGCCATTATAATTTTTATAATGTATCCATCACTGCTAAATTCTAACACTCCTATGACTAACATTACTTGTCTCTGCTCAATGAAGATGATAGGTGGAAATCTGAAAATTAGCCGAACAGCTCCTTCACAACAAATGATAAAGAAGCCACATGGAGACAGGACAGTTAGAGATAGGCTCTCACCAAAACTACATTTCCAGTGTGCAAACCCGCAATTGGAAGGGAGTTCACAAATCTGAATCTTCCCCCTTAGGAGTAAGTTCATGTCCCACACAATTACTCCAACTCCTGGGACTGGCAACAAAGAAATGGGCCCCCAAAGTGTCCAGCTTTGAAAACAAATGGGGCTCACACCCATGAAACCCAAAGAGCTGCATGCAGACAACTGAGATACTTCTCTTAAAAGAGCTCCTATACAGACTCACTCACCCCAGGAGCCAGCACAAAAGCAGCAGTTTGAAAAGCACCTCAACTACAATATATGAAGGAGATTTATTTGGTAAAATCTTTCTTTTTAAGATTTTATTTATTTATTAATGAGAGACATAGAGAGAGAGAGAGGCAGAGATATAGGCAGAGGGAGAAACAGGCTACCATGGGGAGCCTGATGTAGGACTTGATACCAGGACTCCAGGATCACAACCTGAGCCAAAGGCAGATGCTCAACCACTAAGCCACCCAAGTGCCCCCATTTGCTAAAATCTTAAAGCATCTGCCTGAGGTGCAGGGGTCTACTGGGACTCTCTCCTGGGACTGAGGCCCTGGCAGGCAACATTCTTGTACTCTCTTGACTTTGGTAGTGCCAGTGAGCACATCCCAGCCCTGCATTATCCCTCAGCTCCACAAAAGCCAGTGGATATGCACAGTCTGCACAGAAGATGCTCCTTGGTCACCTGGCTCTAGTGTAAAGAGGGGCTTGTCTTCCGGGGTCCCATGGGACTATAACAATGGAGACATAGTTCTTAGCAGCCTGTCCACCCCAGGACACAACAGACAGCAGACTGAAACACATCCCTTCTTTTTATAAAAAAGGACTATGCATTTGTCATGGAGCTCTCTGATGCCAGGCTCCAGGTTTGCCTGATAGGTAAAGGCTTTGGAGTTACTCTCAGGTAACATAGGCCAGGGATACCAACTTTGTGTTCTCCTTTGGCCATGTTACAGCTCACTGGTACCTCACAGAAAGAAGTTTACAAACTGGTTGGAACCCTGATTTTTGCAACTGTCACTCAGGGGATGACTCCAGATATTCTAGTCTGGAGCCAGCAGGGTTTAAGATTGTGTCACACAAGACTGTACTTATTTGCACACTTTAAAAGCTGCTGCCTCAGGGTTTAATTCACAATAAACCTGAAACTAGGTGCTGAGATCCCTTCCTCTGGAATACTGACAGGACTTTGCATATCCTGAACAACTGGGCCTATCAAGAAAAATCAGGATGCCTGGAAAAACAAAAAGGCTTAAGACACAACCAAGAGCTAGGACAAGGTTGAATGATAAAGTTCATCTCCTAGACAGGTAACTCCTTCAAGATTGGGAAAGGCTGCTGTTTTGCCTAATACATAGGAACAAATACAGAGAGTCTAACAAAATGAGAAAAAGGGAATATGTTCCAAACAAAAGAACAAGGTAAAACCTTAGAATAAAACCTTAATAAGACAGAGATAAGTCTTATTAATAAGACAGAGATAAGTCTTATCCCCACCAGGGGATCCCTGGGTGGCTCAGTGGTTTGGTGCCTGCCTTTGGCCCAGGGCATAATCCTGGAGTCCCAGGATCGAGTCCCACATCGGGCTCCCTGCATGGAGCCTGCTTCTCCCTCTGCCTGTGTCTCTGCCTCTCTCTCTGTGTCTCTCATGAATAAATAAATAAAATCTTAAAAAAAAAAGAGAGAGAGAGATACACAGATCAGTGGAAGAGAATAGAGAGCCCAAAGAAAACCCATATATATATATAGTGTCAATTTATTTATGACAAAGAAGGCAAGAATATACAAGGGGAAAATATAGTCTCTTTAATAAACTGTGAAAAGTGGGCAGACACATGCAAAAGAATGAATCGAACCATTATCTTACACCATATACAAAAAACTAAGTCAAATGAATTAAAGACTTGTAAGACCTAAAGCTGCAACCTAGAAAAAAGCAGGCATTATGTTCCTTGACTTTAGCCTTAGCTGTTTTTTTTTCTAATATGACTCCAAAGCAAAGCAACAAAAGTAAAAATAAACAAATGTCATTATATCAAACTAAAAGAGCTTCTGCACAGTAAGAAAAACCATAAGCAAAACAAAAATGAAACCTCTGAGTGAGAGAAAATATTCACGAATTATATATCCAATTAGGAGTTAACACCCAAAATATATAAAGAACTCATATAACTTAAGAGCAAAAAAAGCAAACAAACTGATTAAAAATATGGGCAGAGACACTGAATAGACATTTTTCCAAAGAATACACACAGAGAGCCAGCAGGCATATGAAAAGATGCTCAACATCACTATTATCAGGAACACCACAATGAGATATCACCTCATACCTGTAAGAATGGCTATTATCAAGGGGCACCTGGGTGGCTTAGCAGTTGAGCATCTGCATTTGGCTCAGGGCTTGATCCCAGAGTCATGGGATCAAGTCCCACATCAGGATAACTGCATGGAGCCTGCTTCTCTTTCTGCCTATGTCTCTGCCTCTCTCTGTCTCTCATGAATAAATAACATCTTAAAAAAATAAAGAATGGTTATTATCAAAAAGACAAGAAATAACAGGTATAGGTGAGAATGTAGAGAAAGAGAACCCTCATGCACTGTTCATGGGAATGTAAAATGATGCAATTACTCTGGAATACAATATGGAAGTTTCTCAAAAAATTAAAAATAGAACACCATATGATCAAAAAATTCCACTTTTGGTTATTTATCCAAAGGAAACAAAAACACTACCTTGATAAGTTATATGCACTCTCTATTTATTGCAACATTTTTCACAATAGCCAAGATATGGAAACAACCTAAGTTTCTGATCAATGGGTGAATGGATAAAGAAGATGTAGTGTACGCTTAGTGAAATAAGTCTGACAGAGAAAGACAAATAATATGTGATCTCATTGACATGTGGAATCTAAAACACAGAACAAATGAACAAAATAAAACTCATAGATACAAAGAACAAAGTGGTGGCTGCCAGCAGAGGGAAGGAGTTTGTGCTTGGGTAAAATGCGTGAAGGGGGTCAGGAAATACAGACTTCCAATTGTGAAATGAATAGGTAATGGGGTTTTGGTGTGAAGCATGGTAACTACAGTCAGTGGTAATGTAGTACATATTTGAAGCTTGCTGGGAAAATGGATCTTGAAAGTTCTCATCACAAAAAAGTTTTTGCAACCTTGTATAGTTACAGATGGTGACTAGATTTATTGTGGTGATCACTCCTAGTATGTATAAGTACTAAATCATTACATTGTCCATCTGAAACTAACATAATGCTGTATGTCAATTATATCTCAATAACAAAAAATTATTTCCATTTTCTAGAATATTTTCTATAATTATATCTGAAATACAAGATCAGAAATCGATGGATTATAAGCCATTGTGATTATTGCTTTTTTCAAATATCTGTTGAATTTAGTTCTTGACTTAAATTTTCTATTAGCTGAAGAGTTTTATACCTGACAAAATTAAAATATGACATGTTATTAGGCCATAACTTAAAAATTATCTTTTCTGTTTTTAAAGTAAGTACTTAATTGAACAAAATGATAAAGTAATTAAGGAATAGCAACATAAGAACTCTTGTTTTTTAGAAAAAGCAAATAAGGGCTGGGCACAACTAGTAACCTTATTTTCTAAGTGCATAACAGTGGTCCATTTCTTATAACAATATGGCTCATGAGTATTCAAGAGATTTCAAAATGTGGAGCCAAAAGCATGTGTTATAGAATGGTCCTTTCATGCCTTTGATGTACAAAGTAAATCAGCCTGAAATCAACAGAGAATTGCCATGACAGAGGTTGGACAAATCTCAGCATGATCAAAGCATTCCAAGCCAATGACATTTGAAAGGAAATTAAATCTTTCTCCACTGAGATTTAGCCATCTTCTAAACAGAATAAATGCAAGAATGCTAAGATGGATGGGTATGTTAAGCACAGCTAGCACTCCTCCAAACCATCACGATGGTGCTTCATTTATTAAAGCAGTGTGAACCATGTCTATTTGCATGCTCTGAAACTGTCTGAGGAATAGCTTTTATTGCTATTTTTTGGGCCTCATAATATAGTCCAAAATGAGAAATTACTCACTAAAAATACTGTTCGATTTGTTTGTCCTATGTAGATAAGGGATCATTATGCAGTTTAAAGGACAGAGTTATTGAGAATTGATCTTTTTATTTCTACTGATGCAAAAAGTCTGATAACAAATTAATGTAAATCTCTCATAAGAACTGCTATAATGAAATTTAATGCCTAACATGTTTTAATGATTCCTATGGCAGGTATTACTTATCTGGGAGGATAACTGACATGCTAAAATATATTGTTATCCTTGACATGATCAGAGGTTAAAAGGACAGACTGTAAATTCAAACTGGCATTTGCTTTGCAAAGCACATCTTCAAGTATTTTCTAATATTTGGAAATATCATTCATTCTGAAAGAAATTAACCACTGAAATATTCTTAGCATAGAACCATGTTGATTGTTTTAGAGATATTTAATGGTACAGGGAGTATAATATAGAATGTCTCTGAGAACTACCTGATTTTACATGTCTAAGAATAATTATGTAATATAATAAGCTTGCTCTAATTTAGTTTTACACATGGTCAATCATTGAAGGCAAGTATAATTTATCTAGAGTGCGTATATAGGAACTTAGTTCTTTTTAAAATTTTTTTAAAGATTTTATTTTTATTTATTAATGAGAGAGAGGGAGAGAGAGAGCGAGAGAGAGAGCGCAGCAGAGACACAGGCAGAGGGAGAAGCAGGCTCCATGCAGGAAACCTGACGTGGGACTCGATCCCAGGACTCCAAGATCATGCCCTGGGCTGAAGGCTGCGATAAACCACTGAGCCGCCCGGGCTGCCTGGGACTTAGTTGTGATATACTTAAGTACTTCTGTGCTTCTTAAAGTTAAATGGTTATAGGCTCTATACTGTTCATTGCTCTTTTAGTATTTGCTAAATATATTGTTCATCATTCACTACAAAAAACATGGGAATTCTAAAATGAAGGATGTATGGTCCATACCTCACAGAGCTTGTATTTGGGTAAGGAAGATGGGCCTGTAATCCAAAACCATTGGATGGTATTGACAGAAGACTACAGAATTATTTGGCTTGTATATATCTTTTATTAAAAGTCTAAGGCATGGGGCATGGGTGGCTCAGTCAGTTAAGCATCTTTCTTTGGCTCAGGTCATGATCTCAGGGTCCCAGGAGCAAGGCCATGTCCAGCTCTCTGCTCAGCAGTGGAGTCCATTTCTCTGTCTCTCTCTGCCCCTCTCTACACTCGTGCTTATTCATTCTCTCTCTCTCTCTCCCAAATAAATAAACCTTTAAAAAACAAGTATAAGGCATAAAAGGAAAAAAAAATAATAATAGTATCAGTACCAAAAATATGTGAAGCCCTCCCATTACCTGGTTCTTCCACTCTAAAACACCACAATTAATAAAGTCACACATAATCTACCACCCTCCTCCAACACATGGTTTTGAAGCATGGTAAAAGACTTGAAAATCACAGTATGATTATATAGAAGGCGGGCTGGCATCATTATTAACTTCCCAGACTCCAGAGTCTTGCTTTCTTGACCCAAACCTTGTCTTTGCCACTTTCTATGGAAGTTTGGAAAATAAAGACAGCAGGCCTTGACTCATAGAGCTGTTGTAAGAAGCTAATGAGATTATGCACAGAGAACCTGATAAATATTAAGTCTCCAGTGAACACTTGCCATTATCATTAACATTGTTATTATTCCTATTATTAAATTCAGGTCAATAAATTTTGTTATATTTTTTTACTGATTTTAGATTTGGGCTTTGGTAGACAATCTTTTCTTTTTTTTTTTTTTTAAGATTTTATTTATTTGAGAGAGAGAGAGAGAGAGAGAAAGCAAAAGCAAGGAGAGAGGCAAAGGGAGAGGGAGAGGCAGACTCCCTGCTGAGCAGGGAGCCAGCCCCAGGGCTTGATCCCAGGGCCCTGAGATCATGACCCAAGCTAAAGGCAGAATTTAACCAAGTCACTTAGGTGCCCTGATAGACAATATTCTCTAAAGAAATATTTTCTAAGGAAATATTTTCTAAGGATATGTTAGCCATTTATATCTGATTAGTCAAGTAAAGCGACAATGGAGCTTGAGCTGGTAGCTGGAAATCCCTAAAATACTGAGCCAGGATTTACCTCAAAATTGCATACATTTTGAATAAACAAGCTCTTAAGGAATCCAGTCTCCAAATAAAATATGATTATTTTGTATCATTTGTTTGTTTAAATAGAGAATTAAGCTCAGAGAGGTTAATGCCTAAAAAAAGTCTGGAAGCCAGAAACAAGGCCTGGGATTGCAGAAACATCCTACTTCCCCATTCTCCTTATAATTTTCAGTGTTCAAGTAGAGCACTGTCCTTCCCCAAACCAAAAAAATAAAAATAAAATAAAATAACCTACAGACTCCTATATCTTTCAGCTGTCCATCTCCCAACATTTTTTCAAATATTTTATTAGATATTGTGTTTATAATAAACATTCCTACTTTTTTGTTACTCATAGAAACATATGACATCTATGGTTGGGTATCTGTCAGACTTGACTTTTCTTCTTTGTAAAGATATTTTTTCAGGGCTTTAGCTATATATCCTAATGCATGCCTGGTTTTTCTAAAGGCTTGTTAGACAAAAATTTGGAAAGCTCATCAACTCTACATATATATATATATATATATATATATATATATATATATATAATATACTGTAAATTATTTTCATTATATGTTTTACATTTTGTATCCTTTCATCTCTATTTTTAAAATCTCACCATGGTGTTTTTAGTTAAACTCAAGAATATAATATTTAGAGAAAGATAATACTACTTACATAGGAGGAAATACATCTAGATAAATCCTTCACTCTAGGTTCAATTTCCTCATGAGTACAGTAGAGGTAATCATGTGGTATTAGCTCCTCTATACTATCCATTCTTAATGTTAGCCAGTCGTTTCAATGTTATACACTTTGTCCCTCTGCTAAATATATTTAGAAAACTCTGCCACTTGGGCCATGGGAATTTTTTGACTATTTGACATATTAAAATCTTTGTTTCATCTGGAAAAGGACTAACTAAATAAATGATCACTAGAAGAGCACAGCCCTACAATACTTTAACCATCTGATTTCTGAGATTGTAATATTTATGTCACAACAAGAGAAGAGAAGGAAAGCACAATATTAGACATTTCACTCTAGGTCATGGAAAAGGTTCCATTAATGTTACATGTAATGTATTTATTTAAAAATAGAATAAAAGATCTCTAACAAGGAATCATTTCATATAGGTGACATTTTGTTAACTATCTTGGGCATACAGAGGTTGTCAGGTGACCTAGTTCAAAGGAACCAATATATAGATTGTGCCCACAAAGCATGACAGAAGTACTTTACTGTGGATGTTACATCTCAGATGAAAGTGGCAGTTGGTGGTAGAACAAAATCAGTATCATTTGAACTTTCAAAACATTTTTATTAACAAATGTGGGACAGTGGTTGTGAAAAATACTTTTCTTTTTTTTTTCAAAATTTTATTTAAATTCCACTTAGCTCACATATAGTGTAATATTAGTTTCAGTAGTGGAATTTAGTGATTCATCAGTTCCATATATCACCCAGGGCTCATTACATCAAGTGCCCTCCTTAATGCCCATCACTCAATTACTCCACCCCCCCACCCATATCCCCTCCGGAAATCCTGTTTGTTCCTATAATTAAGAGTCTCTTATGGTTTGCTTCCATCTCTCTCTTTACCTTGTTTTATTTTTCTTCTCTTTGCCTATGTTTATCTGTTTATTTCTTAAATTCCACATGAGTGAAATCATATGGTATTTGTCCTTGACTTATTTTGCTTAGTGTAATACACTCGATTTCCATTCATGTCATTGAGAATGTCAAGGTTTTAGTTTTTTGATGGCTAAATAATATTCAATTGTGTGTATTTACCACACCTTCGTTATCCATTCATTAGTTGATAGACATCTGGGCTCTTACCATATTTGGGCTACTGTGGATTGTGTTGCTACAAACACTGGGGTGCATGTATCCCTTCAAAAAATACAAATATTTTTGTACTCTTTGGGTAAATACCTAGTAGTGCAATTGCTAGTCATAGGGTACTTCTATTTTTAACTTTTTGAGGAACCTCCATACTGTTTTCCAGAGTGGCTGCACCAGCTTGTATTCCCATCAATAGTTTAAGAGGGTTCCTCTTTCTCCACATCCTCATCAACATCTATTGTTTCCTATGTCGTTAATTTTAGCTATTCTGACTGGTGTGAGGTGCTATCTCACTGCGGTTTTGGTTTGTATTTCCCTGTTGATGAAAGATGCTGAGCATTTTTTCACGTGTGTTAGCCATTTATATGTCTTCTTTGGGGAAATGTCTGTTCATGTCTTATGCCCATTTCTTGATTGAATTTTTTTTATTTTGGGGGTACTGAGTTTTGATAAGTTCTTCATAGATTTTGGATACTAACCCTTTCTGATATTTCGATTGCAAATGACAGATCAGATAAAAATATTTTAATAAATGTTTAGAAAATCAAATAATTTGGTTAAAAATACATTGATGAATATCTATCTTTAAAGAAATATTTTACTCACATACCATATAGAGTGAATACATCTATTAAGTACTTATCAAGAAGGAAGGAGTCTCTCTTAACCTTCAGTTAATAATATTCATAAAAGCAAATAGTATAGTTATACTAGTATTAGATATGATGATTATAAAAATTAATTAAAATACTGATATTCACAGTAAAAGAAACCTTTTTGTTTATTTATTACTTGGCAATTGAAACAATACCTCCTGAATTGTACTTGAATCATATCTACAGATTTGTAAGATTTGTGCATTTACATATATACACACACAGGTCTTTATTAAATGGCTTATCAATTTCCATCACCAATTAAAAAAATTATTATTAAGGAGCCAAAAATTACAAACTGTCATATTGTATGCTAAACATTTTTTCCAATAACTCACTCTAGGAGTTTATAATAAAAACACATTCAGGAAATAAAAATAAAGGATGTATGTAAACATTACTGCATGAAGCAAATTCTCTAAAGTTGGCGATTTTTATTAAAATAAACATAAGTTTAGGAATGCATTGTCATTTATAATCAGCTAATTCAAATTCTTTCAAAGTCATCATTCATAATTTTGTGACTATGGAATAATTCACCTGATTATAATTAGAAAATAAACAATATAGAAGGAACATCGAGGTATTTCAGTGGTTCATAATTTAGCCGTTAAATTAAATAAATAATGTGTGATTAACACCGCTGACAATGTTAACAAAAATTCCTCTAGGGCAGCCCAGGGGCTCAGCAGTTTAGTGCGCCGCCCTCGGCCCAGGGTGTGATCCCAGACACCCGCGATTGAGTCCCACGTCAGGCTCCCTGCTTGGAGCCTGCTTCTCCCTTTGCCTGTGTCTCTGTCTCTGTCTCTGTCTCCCATGAATTAAAAAAAAAATTCCTCTAGAGTAAATATATACATGGTATCACTTTTTGATTTAAATATGTTCACATCTAAAAAAAATAAAATTAAATAAATAAATAAATAAATAAATTCACATCTGAGCCAAGAGATGAGGTAGATGTCCTTTAAATGTTCATCTATTTGCTATTGACATATTATTTCTTATCCAACTTGAAATAGTAGCACTCTTCTCCAGTAGCTTTAGATTTTTGCCTTTCAGCATCTATCCTTAATCTACTTCACTTTGTGTTTTTAGAGTTGTCCTTATCATTGGTTGCAGGTATTTTATATCTTAACTTACTGTGTGCACTTCTGCATAATATAAAATACTAAAAATAAACACCTATACATTCTTTGTAAATAAACAATTTATACTACTTTAAAAATATATTATGAACTAATTTTATCAACTTTAATTTTAATGATTTTAAGCATCTCAGTAATATGAGTCAAATCAAAAATCATTGCAACCCCTTACTAAGCTATATAATTCTTAAAGCAGGACCTATAACTGTTACGGGAATGGGAGAGTTCTTCTACACATCATCTTTTCCATAAATGTTCCTGGCTAGGGTTCACTGCAAGGTAACAATGCTATGTTATATTTGGGCTGTGTTCTTGAAGTAAGTATGTTCTTAGTCTGTTTGCAGGAGGGTTCTAGCATTATTTAACTTCTCAGATCAAGTCACCTTTTTCAAATATTAAGTGTCTGATTCAGAATAATATGCTAAGTTTATTCTAGTTTATCACACCACTCATATAAGGAAATGTGTTCCAGGATTGATCTTGGAACACCTGCAATCCATTTCTCCAGATTCAGCACGTTTTCACCTTGATTACCACTTGGGTAGAGGGATCTGAATTCAGTTGTCTCTACATCTGCCATGAAGTGTTTTAGAGGACAGCTGCTGCATTAAGTTAGGTGACAGGACTTGGTGAAGCATGATGGGGAACAAAACTCAAAGACAAGAAACAGAAATTGATAAGGAGACTGAGTTTTAGGTACTAACTATATTAATTACAATGTAGAAAAGGCACTAACTATATTAATTACAATGTAGAAAAGGCACCTAAATATACACATAGGAATGAAAAATATTCTGGTAAAAGATTTTATCATTTGCTTCTCTATGCCTCTAAGTTTTTAAAAAAGATTTATTTATTTTAGAGAAAGAAAGAACATGAGCAGGAGTGTCAGAAGGAGACAGACAACCTCAAGTAGACTCCACAGTGAGTGCAGAGCCTTGATCTCAGAACCCAAAACCAAGAATTAGAAGCTTAACTGACTGTGCCACCCAGGCACCCCATGCCTCTAATTTTTAAAAATATGTTTTAATATTTTTCTTTTACATTTCTGTTGGGCAACTACATTAGCTTTTATAACTGTAGTTTCATGATTTTAAATTTACCACCAATTTCAGAAATCTTGATTTACATGGTCCTTAATTATGATAATATTTGGGTTCATAGCACAAATATCTGCAAACAATAAGTAAAAACTACACAATTTTTAAAAATATGACAAGATGTTAGAAATTAAATGCTATACTTAGAAGCAATTACTAGAAAAAATCTTATATGGAAAAAAAAGAGAAAAGATATAACTCCCGGTATGTATATCTGAAAGATTTTTTTTTTCTTGTTTATGAGTAAAGATTAAAACAACAACCCTGGAGGTTGAATAGCATAGAGCAAAGAACGAGGCTCTGGTTGCAAATATAATTGGGTTAGAATTCTAGCTCTTCTGTTTCTTCATTTCATGGCCTTTCACGAGCAACTTTTAAATATTCTGATGTTCAAATATAAAATATACCTACCTCATAGTATTTCATGAAATTCTGAATGTCAAGAAGCAGCATCCTGCTTCATATATAGGTGTCATTTCACTAAATGTTAGCTGTAATTATAATGCATATTTAGGGTCTGGGAAATGATTTGCATTTAACTATTTAGGTTGATATTTGTAGTATGTAACAGAACGTTTATCCCCACCCCCCCCCCTCCCCTTAGCCTCAAACAATCCTCTCTTACAGAATTTCTTTCCTCTGGAGACTTGCCACAATTGAAATGCTATTTTTTTATTGATTTCCCCAGAAACTACCAGTCAGTATATAGGAACTAACTGTAGTTGATTGCTGACTGGCCACATTTCAAATGTGGTCCCAAATGGAAAGAATGTGCTCTAATTCTTTGAAGTTTACATTTTCATATGTATAATACACTTATCACAGAGAAGTTAAAACAGACCAAGAAACAGCTCTGGCACTGAGCCACCAGCATTTGAATATTTACATCCCATGAAATTAAGCACTAGTGAACTAACAATGGAGTAGAAATTTTCTGGGCACTTGCCCAGCCCAATTACAACTTTTAGAATTTTTTCCTCTTCCTACTCACCTTTTTGCACATGGACTATGTGAGCTCACCTCCTTGGTCAAAACCAATTGAGTAGAGTAGATACTTTACCCATGGTGGACTGACCAACTTTTTTTTAGGATTTTATTTATTTATTTGAAAGAGAGAGAGAGAACAAGTGAGCATGAATAGGGGGAAAGGGGAGAGGGAGAGAATGAAGCAGAAAGCCCCACTCGGTGCTTGATCCTAGGACCCTGGGATCATGACCTGAGCTGAAGGCAGACACTTAACCAAATGAACCACCCAGGTGCCCCAACCAACTTTTTTAAAAGATAGTTTTGAGTTGGGTCACTGGGGTTCAAGTCAGTTGGTTAACAGTGTTAACAACAAAAGAATTCCTGCTCTGGACAAACTCATGTGAGAAAAACAAAAATCAAATATCAAAACAAAACAAACCAACAAATAAAAACAAGGGGAAACCATTTTACAGTGAAGGAAATAAACAAAAACAAAATTGGCAGAGAGATAGCAAACCAGAGATTTGAAGTATGCAAAGGTTACTAATGCCTTTCCAGTTCCTTGTTGCAATCTTTCAAAGTCTAAACTACATTCACACTTCAGTACAGTGAAATATTCCTGTATCTAATAAAACAAATTAGTTTTGTTAACACTGAACAATTGGGCCACGTCAAATCCATCCTTTCTCACAACTGCCATCAAATTTTTATGTAACCCTAGTGCTTTTTCATTTTTTTTTTCGTAGTGCTTTTTCAATAGTATATTTTTGTTACTAAGAGATAAATGCACAAAATAAGCAAAAATGAATGTGAGTCTAGGATTGCCCAGAGCCAAGGTCTATGAAACATGTCTTATACAACTTACTTAAACTTTGTTTTAATGATAAAATTTTTGATAGGCTTCCTATTTTCAAGCCAGATTTTAACTATGAGCTCTTTCAAAATAATGTGTATGGAGACATATACTATTACATGACCAGAAATACTTGGTAAGTTTCTGAATGATATAGCTACATGAGAGTTTTAAAATATGTGTTAAATATTGGCAGGCTTTATTAACTTCTACTCTCTAAGAACTATTTTATGGAATTGTTATAACTTTGTACAATTAAAAAACCTCCGTAATTATTTTTTTAAAAAACAGAACACAACTGCTTTTTGACTAATATTTCTATAAAAAACAGCGACTTTTTAAATGACATTTCTGTTCTTTTTTTTAAGATTTTATTTATTTATTCATGAGAGACAGAGAGAGAGAGGCAGAGACACAGGCAGAGGGAGAAGCAGGCTCCATGCAGGGAGCCCGACGCGGGACTCGATATCGGGTCTCCAGGATTAGACCCTGAGCTGAAGGTGGCACTAAACCGCTGAGCCACCCAGGCTGCCTTGTGTTCTTTTTTTAAAAAGGAAATTAAATCAAAACATTTCCTGATTTTTTTTAAATCACTTTTGATTTTATTTGTTGTTGTTAATCGTACTCATATAATAAAAAGGCCTCTGTCTAACCCAACTCATGTTGCATATCAGCCCAATGGTTCATAAGTATGTGCTAAAAACATATATTTTGCCTTTTTTAAGTCAGATTGCTCAATAATATAAACATAATTATGTCTTTTATTAGCCATGAGAAAAAATCAATAAATCCAGTACAATCTAGACAGAATTAGAGTTTATCAAAATGTAGACACTATAATTTCATGAATACTTTTCCAGTATTACCTCATTTGGAAATGTCCTCACAGATGAAACTATTTTGTAAAAGTAAGGCAGTTTGAAGTCAAACTTGAGTAAGATTCCTTTGATTTTGTGATATTGGGCCTTAGATTTCTTTAACTTGAATGTGATGCATTTAAGAAAATAGTCATATTTTCCAACTCTCCTAGTTTATTTAGTGTCTTTAATTTTATATTATGTAAATTGCAGTTAATACTGGAGGCCATTTAAAAGCCAGGTGGCTCACCTACCTGAATCCTTAGCACTTAAAACTTTTCTGCAAATAATACAGTATTGTCTTGCACATCCAAAAATAATTTTCCTTTCCAACTATTATCTGTTTTTTCTTTATATATTCTTGGAAGAGAGATGGGTCATAATAGTTCATTATAGAAAAGACTGGTCTCCAACAAGATTAAATGGCATTTGAAGGTCCCACACCTAGTCATAAAAACTCTGTATAATATTGCAGTCCTCCTAGTGAAAACCTTACCTACTCCACAGAATCAATGTAAATTTAATAGAACATATTTAGCCTGGCAAGTAACATTTTGTAGGACCTTTGGATCTCTCTCCAAAATATTTCCCGGATCTATCCACTTTTCTCCATCTCTATTGTCACCTTGATTTGTGCTCTCCATATATATATGGGCTCAGAGTTGGTCTGCCTTTTTCCATACTTTCACTCTCCCAATTAATCAATTGTCCAGAATGAATTTCTTTATATGTTAACCACATGCCAAAACCTAACTGACTTTTTTATGGTTACACAACTAATCAAAGACATAGCCTGGAGAAGAAAAACTATTTTTTCTATTAGATTCCTAAATGAAAAAGCAAACTCTTGAAAGATAGATATTATAATGATCATTTGCAGTACCTAGCTAAATGTCTTAATCATAACAGGTGTTTCATAAATACCATGATTAAATATCATCGTAAGATTTTGATTAAATCAAAGTCAATACCAAGACTAGCATCTTATTAAATCATCAATACTTTGTCCCAGTGAAATTGTGATTGTTATGGGACCAGCAAATATTAAAATATCTACAGCCTACATATCGAATTACTTTCAGAGTTGCAGTTTTAAACTCGCAGTCAGAGGGGCAGCTTCTTAACACACTTTCTATTTATATTGTTTCCCAGTATACATAGGCAAACCTCTTCAAGAAGAGACATTGCAAACATATGGAAGTCAAAGCAGGCGCTTGGCTGTAGCCTTAATTGATGCTCTAAGGCCAAAAAAACCCCTTCAGCAATAAGGGTCCTCAGCTAGATAAACCGCTGTGTCATAGAAGGCCCCCAAACTGTACTCCTTCTGATCTTTCTCCACACCAGCCAGCTGCTGCCTGGCAGTTCAAGAAGACAGTGCTTAAAAGGACTTGCAAGTCTGACAAAAAAGTTGGAGAAATTGATTGGTATTTAGAGTTTAGTGGTCTCCTATGGGTATTCCTGGGTTTCTGTGACTGATTTTGATGAAGTGCTTTTATTTGTCTCTCTACCCAGAGACTGCAGATGAATTTGCAATAGAGCAGCATGCCTCCTGTTTAGCTTTGTCAGGCACCACTTAGACATGTTATAATTTATTTTCCAGGAAAAATATTTCTCATGAGGGCTTCTGGCTAACACAGTTATAAAGCAGCTGGCTACCGTTCAGCCTGTTGTCTACTGGCAGCTGGGCTTCCCTGTATAGTCTGAAAAGAAACACAACTGGAGAGAAAAGTTGTGGAAGACGGGGGGAAGGGACCGAACCTCCTACGTATTCAGACCCGGATCTCCGTTTTCGGGCTGTTTTTGATGGCTTAAAACTTTGCAGACATCCTATCAAGGCTGATAGGGATTGCTATTATTTATTTTGTGTGAGTATATGTGTGTGGTTGTATAGTGAAGTCAGATCTTCAACAGGCAATGGCTTGTGCCAGTCCTTGTGTACTCTCAAAACAGCCCTTGAAATGTTATTAAAGAATCCAGATTTTTTTCTAACAGGGAGCATTCTAGATAAAGCTTCAGATACTTAGTTTCCTTATTTTAAAGGAACATATTTTAAAAATCCTTAACTCTGAATTCACACACTTTGTGAGAAAATGTTTACATTATGACAGGTACAGAGGAACTGAGATTAACTGATATTAATGTGCCTTATTATATCCTTACTCTGGGTCATGTGCTGCCTGAGTGAAATAGCCAGCAAAATCACCACAGGATTTAACTTACTTTTTTTTTGCCTATTGTATCTAGATCAAACTCAGACATTATCAATTACAATACAACATTTTTAAGAGTCACTTATCACGGTGAGCACGGAGTAATGTATAGCATTATTGAATCACAATATTGTACGCCTGAAACTAATATAACACTGCATGTTAGTTATACTGGAATTTTAAAAAATACATTTTCATATCACTGAGAAATAAAAAATCCCCCTAAGTAAACAATAACTTATTTTTATCACTTAAAATGTCATGTTAATACATTTTAAATATTTTATTTATTCATGAGAGACAGAGATAGACAGAGACATAGGCAGAGGGAGAAGCAGGCTCCCTACAGGGAGCCTGATGTGGGACTAGATCCCAGGACCCGGGGACCACAACCTGAGCTGAAGGCAGAGACACTCAACCACGGAGCCATCCAAGTGCCTTTAAATGTCATTTTTAATTTAAAGATCTGTTTTAGATTTATCTACACTTAGATTTTTATCATAGCATTCTTAAAAAAATTAAGGTAAATAATTGTCTTAAGAAATTCTTAAAATTCCAGTACTTTGTATCCAATTATTTTGAATCATTCTTCAATTCAGAGTCATCAAGGCCTGAGTTTTTCTACAGAGTATCATCCTCTCTTGCCACCAAGTTCACCAATAATGAAATATTTCTTAAAAGAGCTTTGGACTATTGCCTCCAGGAAAGTTTTTTTTCAAATTTAGTGACATCCATTATGCAAAATTGACATACAATGTTGTATTAGTTTCAAGCGTGCAATATAGTGCTTCAATAACTCCATACGTACACTATGCTCACCACGAGTGTAGCTACTGTCACCCTACAATACTATTGTATAATTCTATTGACTATATTTCCTATGTTATATCTTTCACCCCCATGATTGATTCATTCCATAACCGGAAGCCTGTACCTCCTAATCTCCTCCATTCATTTTGCCTCTCTCTCTAGATATAGCAGAGTCTGTACTTAAAATGGCTACTAAAAGCCCATTGGAGAGTTCATTCTCAGGCCACCCAATGAGAACCCACTGTGTTGAGAATTTGTCTTCAAGAAAAAAGCAAAACCCTAAAGATAAATACACAGTGCTCTTAGAAATCTTTAAGGCCCAAATAAACCCTTAATAAAGACAATCACTAACACTACTAACTGTAAGATTACATTTGCTGAATGTGTGATATTTTTGTGTACCTTTCACTATTCTTATATTTTTTGTCCAGAAGCTAAAATCACACTACCAGAAGCAGCAAGCTTTTGTCAGGTTGTGTCCATTATTACATTATGGACAATTGGGGGAGTTTTTAGATAATATATGTTAAGGTATCACCTTCTGTATGGCATTCACAATGCAACCCTCCAACTCTACCTCTTCTCTGATTTCAGCTTAACATTAAAATAGCAAAATTAAACCTTCATCTCAAAGATTACATCAGTTCTTGCAACTGAAATGAAGAAACAATTTTTTATAAAGACACCAACCACACAGAAACTGAGTTCTTTCCAAGTGAACCAAAATAGCTAAAGAGATGGAGGTTTCAGAATATCTGTGGGCCAGTCAGTTCAAAAGAACTATCCTAGAGAATTTCAAACTTTGTCTACTGGTGAATCAGGTAATGAAACAGTTTGTGAACAAACTTATATTTAATACTGCCATATTATTTAAACCATATCTGACAATTATTCTGGAAATACATGAAAGAAATATCTGTATAGGTGAGGTTGACAACTGTTTTAGCCATACAAATCATTTGGCAACCCAAATGATGTGCATTAAAGAATAAAAAATAAAATAAAGGATTTTCATTCTGTGTCTGCCACCTTTGGCTGACCTAGAAACAGTGGGTGAAAATATAAGTAAATAGATTTTGCATCAGTATGAGAATGAAATTTCTAGCAGGTAAAACTGTCAGAGTTATTAGAACAATTTTCTTATTTGGAGGTAAATTCCCCCATCTCTGGAGGAATTTAATTTAGAACAAAATTCTTTTTATCTTTAAGATTTTATTTATTTATTTATTTATTTATTTATTTATTTACTTACTTACTTACTTATTTATTTGAGACACAGAGAGAGAGGCAGAGGCAGAGACTGAGGGAGAGGCAGGATCAGGGAGCCTGATGCGGGACACCATCTGAGGACCCTGGGATCATGACCAGAGCCAAAGGCAGACACTCAACCACTGAGCTACCCAGGTGCCCTAGAACAAAATTCTTAAAAGTGTGATGTGTATATAACAGGTGCTATGGTCTGAATATTATGTCTCCTCAAATTCATATGCTGAAATACTAACCTCAACAATTAGTATTAGGTGGCAGAGCTTTGGGGAGGTCTTTAGGTCATCAGAGTGGGTCCTTCATGAATGGGATTAGTGTTTTTATAAGACAGACCCCACAGAGATCCCTAGCCCTTCCACTATGTGAGGATTCAGAGAAACGGTGTTGGCTGTGAGCCAGGCCTTTGCCAGAACATGGCCATGCTGGTGCCTTGATCTTTGACTTCCCAACTTCCAGAACCTTGAGAAATAAATTTCTGTTTTTATAAGCGACCCAGTCTGTGATATTTTGCTGTAGAGGCCTAAATGGGCTTAGTCACCAAGACTTGTGCAAACACATGCTGGTGAGCACAGAGGAAATATTAGAGAATACAATCCAAAAATTAGGAAAAAAATCTTTAATGATATCAAATATATGGAATGATTCTGGTTCCTCATTGGGTCCATAGGACATACTATTATGTATGATTTACTGTGAAATTATCTTGAGTGAAGTATAAAGTTTTATAGGAGAATTGTTGCAATACCTTCACTATTTGTTCACTTTCAGCTTACTGAAACAGAGAAGAGTATGTGGATTTATGGATTATTCTCTAAAATTTAAACAAACTGACTTCAATAAACTGATGATGTAGTTTAAAAAAAGAAGGGAACCCCAAGTAGGCAACAAGAACATATCCAAATTAACACTTAGTCTACTCTTCGTTAAATAGAATTTTTTCCTTAACCACAGCACAATGTTAAAAACAAACAAATAAACAAACCAAAATCAAAAACCCCATCAGAACTCATAAGGAACTGGTGAAAATTGTGAAATTATCTAGGGGTAATTTGAAGTACAGATGAAATTTGCTTTACATGTTTATGTTGCCTTGAGATATGAGTAGTAATGTTAAAATAAAGCCATCACAATTAGCAAGATACTTTTAAAGTAGCATTCAGAGTCTCTTTTGAAGTCTTTTCCTCATGAAAGACAAAAAATTTCCCCTTTGAGAAAGCAGTAATTATTCCTGACACAGTAAAAATGACTGAGACAATATGTGGCAAATGATTTGGTAACAAATTAAAATGCATTATTTTGTTTGCAAATAGTGCTGTCAAAGGCATTGAAAATACTGCTGAAATTATGAAGAAATACATATTAAAACAAATTAAGTCATTTTTCTTATACAGTTGAATAAATAAAATCATCCAACCTTTCTTAGCTTTTCTTAGTTTTTTTTTTCTTTTGGAAATATGCACTTGCTAGATAGCATTTCATACATAAAAATAACAGCTAAAGAGCTATTAAAGAAACAATGTATTTAAAAAAGCATGTCCTCAACAATAGACTGTTGAAAGAAAACAAGATTTAAGTGGGGGAAAAATTTTTTTTTAACTACAAGGATATTCACTAATGGCACAGTTTATCAGATTAGATTTGAGAAAGGGAGAATCTAGGGCACTTCTGAAAAGCTATCACTACACTTGGAAGTTCATTCAGTGAGTTTAATAACAACTTAATTGCTTATTAAAGCAAATAAGTCAAAACCAGAATTATACATGTGCTACAGACAGTTCAAAAAGGATGACAATAATAATTATAAAAATACATTTTCAAATGACAGAGAGGCTGTTATTTGCATCACATGAGGTTCACAAGTCGTCTCACTAAAAATAAATGAACAAATAAATAAGAGTGTAAAAATTATCCACCTTTCTTATTTTTTAAAAAGTCCTCTTAAATAAATACTTAATATTTCTTTCTTTTCTTTTCTTTTCTTTTCTGTTCTTTTTTTTTTTTTTTTTATGATAGTCACAGAGAGAGAGAGAGAGAGGCAGAGACATAGGCAGAGGGAGAAGCAGGCTCCACACACCGGGAGCCCAACATGGGATTCAATCCCGGGTCTCCAGGATCGCGCCCCGGGCCAAAGGCAGGTGCTAAACCACTGCGCCACCCAGGGATCCCAAATACTTAATATTTCTTATGATGGCTGGCTGTTAAAACTATTCAAGTTAGAAAATAATTTTGGAAAATGAGCACTTAATCTTTCCCTTCAAATAAAATGGTTTGCTGTAACAAGGAATGATGGGGGGGAAATCTCTATTTGAAAAAAAAAAAAAAGTATGCAAGGGGAAAGTATTTACAAAATGGATATTTAGAAGTGTTTTGCTCATTTTGTGATTTGGTTACCAAATAACCTCTCATATGTCACATTAAAAATGGAAACAATTTTCTAATCTGTGCTTAGGAAGAAGTTTCCTTGTATCCTGAATACATTTGTTAAAATACACTAAATTTTAAGCCTTTCCACTTTGTTAATGAGAAAACTGATCTATATAAGACAGAATTTTCACAGATTAAAATCTCAGTAAAAATTGTTGCATAATTCCTAGATGTGATTGAAAATTATGTATCATGATTTAGTACTATAGTAAGTAAAACTAACCATGTACTCCTCTTTATATCTATGTACTTTTGAGAGTTATTGTCTTTCAGTCATAAAAGTCATTAATATCAAAAATAAAAACAAATTGAACTTAGGGGAGTGGGAGGTACAGGCTTCCAGTTATGAAATGAGTAAGTCACAGAGATGAAAGGTATAGTGTAGGGACTGTAGTTAATGGTATTGTAATAGTGTCATATGGTGAGAAATGGTAGCTACACTTTTGGTGAGCATTGAATAACATATAGAGTTGTTGAATCACCATGTCATACAAGTGAAACTAATGTATCATTGATTTTAACTAGACTTCAATTAAATTTTCTTATAAAAAATAAAAATAAAAAAGGTGAACTAAAATCCAGACATTTAATCCAGAATCATGGAGACTATATCCAAGATTTTCAAAAGACTAAAAAAATTCAATCACCTTATATCTAGTATGAAAGTATTAGTATTTTTACTGAGATAAAATAGTGGCTTTGCTATTAATAAGGAAATGTTTAAGTGTATTTTAAGGTATATTTTTTAAAAAGTATTTTTTATCTTTTTATAATTCTTAAATATACTTTAGTTTTTGTTCACTATTTTAGTTCCATAGTCTGTATAACTAACATGTTAATAAATATGATAGCAAATATATCAGAATATTAAGTGCAAATTTTCTTATTGCCTTACAAATTTTTAGGCTTAGACTCAAAGAGCAAAAAAAAAAAAAAAAAAAAATAGATTCTAGATCAGATATCTATGCAAAATATGCTAAGACATAAAGAAACAGTCTAGTAACCATGGGCTGATTACCTAAGTGAGAATGTGTGAGGGGAAGGAAAGAAACCTATCAAAGAGAGTATAGAAAGGATTTCTTTAAGGTGAGAAATATTGGTTATTGGTAAAATGAGATATCATCTCTGCCTGCTCCATGTCCTTCTCCAACCAACCAAAAAAACTTCAAAAAACCACACTGAGATTGCTAGATACTCGCTATAGTTTGATGAACACAGTAGCTCAGGTCAGAAAAACAAGGTTGAGACTGGCTAAGGTGGTGAGTGATAGCAAAGTAAGAACATACTACAGTAGGAATGAGGCACATTCCCACCATAGCAGGCCAGATGATTTTCCCTCTTGCCTTTGTTAGAGAGCATTGAAATGAACTTCACCCAAATTTTCTCTCTGTGTGTAAATGGGAAGACTTTACTTGAAAGAAGGCCCTGAAGCTAAGTCTAAGCAGACAATCAAAGGGATATTAGGGTTGTGAAAGGAAAGGTGGGTAGGGGGTTGGGGTAACTGAGTGACAGGCGATGAGGAGGGCACTTGATGCAATGAGCACTGCGTGTTATACTATGTTGGGAAGTTGAATTTAAATTTTTAAAAAATGTTTTTAAAAAGCAGGGAGGGCATGGCCTCTACTGGCAAACTGCACTCAGAGAGCCCTAGGGAGTAAGCTCCAGTGAACCTACAAAAGACAAAAGATTCCAGAATGTAGAAATATACTTCACCCAAAAAAACCTGATAAAAGTTACAATTCCCTCATTTAAGCCTTGTCTGCCCTGATTTCCACTTGCTCTTCTGCCCATCTCTGGAAGACCAAAAAGAGAAGAAAGATGTGAAGAAGAACAGGAAAGGGGAAAAGGAAACTAACCATCACCCAGCCCCCACTCCCATTATCACCACAAGCTCACCCCAGCTCACTGCAGGCTTCTGAGTTTAAGTTTAGGTGCAAGGTGTTCTGCAGAAAATTTAAATTGGATGAGATATGATATAATGGTCTGGGCTGGACATTTTTAATGAGGACATTCATTAAAATCTTGGAAATTACTAAGAAAGCTAGAGAACCAGCCTGAAATTTCAGGTCAGAGCAGAGAGAAGGAAAGAGGAATAAAGCTGCTTTCTTTTGTATCCTACCAAGTTCAGCTCATTCTTATGCTTGTTCTATTTTATCTTTAGCATTAATTTTTATATAAAGTTCAAAAAGTTTGGTGACCACTGGCCTAGGGTCAACATTTTTACACAAAGTCTCATTATCTTCATAAAAGGTATACGTCCTTAAAATTAACTTTTATTACTTACTCCATCTTATCCCCAATAATAAATACAAAACATGCAGAGATGTAACTTAATTGTTTCAGATCTAACAATTTGCTAATCACCTAGGAGACAGATCTGCCTTTTTCCTCTTTTCCATTCTTTATATTGAGCCAATCAATAGGTGTCTGGGTTAGATATGTGCAATCTGCACCCTTCACCTCATTCCTATTACAATTTACTGTCTCAGAACTTCTTCCCTGGATCTTTACAATCATCCCTAAAAAATTCTCAATCAGCACTGGATGTGTTGAGGAACTGTTGAATTACTTTATTACACATCTGAAACTGTAGTCACGCTATGTGACTTCTGAAACAATATAACACTATACATTAACTGGAATTTGAATAAAAATTTTAAAAAGAAAAAAAATCTTAATTTTACTTTTCCAGGGTCATGCAAATCTTCTCTGTAAATCACAAATCAAAAATGCCTTTCTTCTTTTTAAAAACAACCCATTATGATGAAACCTATTAGTAGAGAGATTACACCATTTTTCTGGTTCCACACAAAACCAGAACTTCTTGTGAGTGTAAGAAGCACAATTAGTAATTATTCTGAAACAATAGGCATAAAGTAGGATATCTGAGACAAACTGCCATATTTGGGTATAATACCCATTAACTAGATCATAACAATCAACACTCATAATGTCACAAATAAATTTCTCTATTTTTTAAGATTTTATTTATTTATTTGAGAGAGAGTACATGTGCAAAAGAACACAAGTAAGGGAAAGGGTAGAGGGAGA
This sequence comes from Vulpes lagopus, assembly GCF_018345385.1. Lineage (NCBI taxonomy): Eukaryota > Metazoa > Chordata > Mammalia > Carnivora > Canidae > Vulpes > Vulpes lagopus. Next base: position 41,552,506 of record NC_054826.1, on the reverse strand, counting down.
GAGAGAAGCAGGAACCCCCAAGTGATGGAGGCTGGGGGCCTCAATCCAAGAACCCTGAGATCATGACCAGAACCTAAGGCAGACTTTTAGCCAACTCAGCCACCCAGGTACCCCTAAATTCCTGCATTGTTTTAACTCTTGTCTACCTCTCCTGTAATGTCTCTCACCACTTCATTAATTTATTCTCTCAAACTGGAATATTCTACACTGCTGCTCAATTTAATTGAGGGACATGGGGAAAAATTAATGAGACTAACGAAAACTAAAGTTCAAAAGAAATCCTTATTTTCTTTTCAATGACTTTCACGCAAATAATATATGGTTGGATTAGCTTGCATTAAAAAAAAAAAAAAAAACATGTATTAAGTTCCCTTGGTGAAACTGTGCAGACATTTTAAAACATGCCCATTAATTTCTTGACATTCAAAAAAAAAAATTTCTTGACATTCTGTCCGTTAGGAGTGAGGTCTATATCTCCTCTCCTGAATCTGGATTGTTTTGTGTTCACTCCAATCAAGATGGTACAGTGGTAGTCACGCTATGTGACTTCTGAAACAATGTGACAAAAGTCCATTAAGCTTCTATTTTGTTTGTGAGGACATTTGTCCTTGTTAAAAGTAATAAGTTTAATTACTTCAAGGTAGCCATATTGAGAGAAGTCTAAGCCACATGTAGAGATCACATGAAGGATATCAATAGATCCAGCTGTACCCAACTTCTCAATCTTTTTAGACCAGGCCTCAGACATGAGAGTTAAAAACCTCTACATAATTCCAACCTCGATGCCATTTGAATCTTCCCAACTTAGGTCTCAGACATCACAGAGCAGAGATAAGCCATTGTCACTGTATCCTCTCCAAACTCCTGGCCCACAGAATACATGAGCATAAGTGAATGGTTGTTATTTTATGACACTAAATGTGGCAAAAGATAAGTGGGACTGTCTTCAAATGAACTAGATAACTGAATTCTATCCAGTAACAATTCTTTAATGGGATTTTTTTTTCTCTTACAAGCATATTTTCCATTTATTGCTTTTTCAGTAAAGCAAAACCAGAAATATCTTTCCAGTTTACTATTATAATATAGTGAGAACAAATCAGTTATATGTTGGTGAGAAGGTATGTACTGCTAAATTTGAAAATTAAATTCATGATATTTTTAATTAAAGAGATTCCAATGTCTAATGAAAGTATAAAATATTAGTTCTAATCACATAGGTCATATTTAGTGTGTTATAGTTTATAATACATTATCATGTTTCCCCCACTTAATCCTTAATTCCTATTACCTTCAATTATAAACTTTATTTCACAAATGAAGACACTGGGGATCTCAGCAAATAAATAATGTACCCAGAGTATATGGTAACAGCCACTGATAGGATTTGAACTCAGGTCTCCTGCTTCCAAATCTCACTTTGCTTTCACTCCTAACTTTTATAATTGGTAAAATCATCAAAAATAATTGAAATTCCAGCTTCCTAAGTGATGTATTTAGATTTTATTATTATTATTTGCACCTTCTGGTTCCATGAAATAACCAGAGGGATCTTTCTAAAGATATACCACTTCCTATCCTGCCCTGCTTAAAATCTTCTGTTCTACTAGAAAAGGCCCTACACAATCTTTCCCCCACCTCCCTTCTAATCCCAACGTTAATGTTGTTGATTTTTAGCTAATCTTATATTTGATAAGCTTAAAGAGAGCCTCTTTGTTCACTTAGAAATAGCTTTTTTTTTTCCTTATTCAGCTGTCCATTTATTACTCTTATATTTGTTGCACATCTTCCATTTATACCAGGCAGTGGGGATACCAAGATAAAATTGTCATTGTTTCCTGCCCTCAAAGTCTTGCAGTCTTTGACACTAGAAAAACCAACACAAAGTTGCTATACCTTGTAGGTCTTCATTTTTGTAATACAAAAAGAAGAGATGATTAAAATGTTGACAAGAACACCCAACATAGCCTGGCTTGATGGGAAGGGAGCAATCCTGAGAAGGCTTTCTAATGGAGATGATGTAGGCAGTATAGCAGTTTATCAATTACTGTAGCAATATATCAGGTCCCAAGGCAGGGAGGTGAAAGAACCTTATGTGTGCTGTAGAGCTCCGTGATGGAGTTAGGGGAAACACAGCTTCAGGGCAGGAGTCTGATGACCCATTAGACTGACAGACAGAAGACCAGAAAAGTAAGTAAGAGCTAAATCGTTAAGGAGGTAGGAAACCTGAGTTCAAATCCTAGTAGCATTAAAAACGCATGATATTTTACAACTTGGTAAGTGAACTTAATAAGTCGCCTACGTGGGATCTCTGGGTGGCGCAGCGGTTTGGTGCCTGCCTTTGGCCCAGGGCACGATCCTGGAGACCCGGGATCGAATCCCACGTCGGGCTCCCGGTGCATGGAGCCTGCTTCTCCCTCTGCCTGGGTCTCTGCCTCTCTCTCTCTCTCTGTATGACTATCATAAATTAAAAAAAAAAAAAAAAAGTTGCCTACGTATCTGGGGAAACAAAGTTGATTCAGTGGTAGCACCAAACACTGTGATAGAAGAAAAATGGCGGGACTATTTCTTGCTTTTTGCTACATGCAACCACTCTAAAATTTAGAGGTTGAAGCAAAAATAGCTATTCTCTTAATTCTATCGGTTGGCTAGAGAGTTCATGTACACATTTCATTGGCTCTTATTCAGTTGGCTGGAGTCTTCTAGGGATCAGCAAGGCTAAAAGACCCAAGAGGCCTCACTCACATGTCTGACAGTTGATGTCAACTGTCACTAGGGCCTCAGTTCTAATCCTCTATAGGCTAGTTAGCTTCCTTATATGTGAGTTTCATGGCCACATTCCATGGTCTCTTAAAAAATAGCCTTGATAGTCAAATAAGATCACTTACACACTTCAAAGCAAGTCACAAGGCCAGCCCAACTTCAAGACGTGGGGATCAAGACTTCACCTCTTTATGGAAGGAGCAGCAAAGTCATATCAAAAAGATGGATAGGATACATAGATAGATAGATAGATAGATAGATAGATAATCTACCACATAAGCAATATGTAGGTCAACATTCCAGAAAGTGATCTCACTACTTTCTGATCCCAAGATAATATAGACCCCTCATATTTTAAAAATTTCACTAGCTCATTATAATATAGCTGTCCTTTATGATTTGTATATTGGAACATAGTATACAACTGCATGTATTTGCAGAAATATGCTTATTGAAACAACTCAAGGGAATCTTCTGAATTGAGGGAAAACATTTACATTGGAACAAATTACATTTTACTGAAAACCTAATTGTTACACTGAGAGCTGTACACTGTTGTAATTGCATACTCCTAATTACACACACTGCATTATTTAAAAAAGAATGGCATTGTTTATTTGTGATATTCTCTGCTTATTTACACTTGCATATTTGAGCAAGGAGTAAGGAATTATTTCTACCACGTGGCAGAGATTGTTATCTGTTCACAAACACAAAATTAATTCGGCAGAGAGAGAAGCAGCTCTCAAATAGGAAGAGAGAAATTTCTCCTGAGGCAAGACAGTCTACAATTGTTTCTAAATTTCTGTATAATTAACAAAGCACTTACCATCTGCAATGATTGACCTGTCAGAGCTACTCCTCTGAGATAATTTCAGTGACATTAAAAAAACTGAATATCCAAAAGCCACATTTGACATAAATGAATTAGGCTATTCTTCTAAATAGAAGTAATACTCAAGATAGAATGTACTATAAGATGCCATTTAACTGGGTAACCTTAACCATATTAACTCCCCTTGGGCACTTGTCTGAGTCTCTCAGTGCCACAGTAATGGTAACCTTGTTCTCTGTGTCTCATGATTTTGATTTTGTAAATGCTACTTGAACCTCAGAGCCAACAGGCCAGTCAAATCTCTTACTTAAGTATATAGTTAAGTGTATAATTCTTTCTGAATTATAATCACATTTCCTGATTGATATGTCAGAAAAAAAAGGAAAGGGGCTCAGAAATCCTTTAAAAGCTCAAATGGAAAAGTTTCGTTCTTTTTCTTCTTTCTCATTCTTTGCTAACAATTAATATGTATAAGGTAACAATGTACTCTATCACAAAGGAACCTTTTTACCTTCTCCCATAACAGAATAAGAGCTGTGTATAATGGGTACTTTGAGTATTCTGATCGTTTTCTTAATATCATGAACATTAAGAGCATAATTGATCATTATTTTCAGAAAAAAAAACATATGAAACAGAATATTCCTGATGAGTTATTACAAATAATAACTCTTCTTGCCACTACTACTCCATTTAAAGGCATGTTCTTTATTATGGTCTGTCCTTTTTTATCCTGGGAGCAATACAAACAATTTTTTAATGGCATAATGTGTGAATGCATTCAATTTTTAAGAAACTAAAGTTCAAAGTGGCCAGGACCACTGGTGTAGGAATGTTTAAATTTCAGTGACCGGTGGGGAATAGTCACTTACTACATAGTTCACTAAAATTGTTCCTTTACCTTAATACATGAAAGAAAGAAGAGTCTAACATTTCATCCTATTTCAGAGGAGATTCCCCCTACAGACCAGTAATAAAGTATCCCTACAAGTCCAGTCTGTGCTCCTAGCAGAGAAACTTCTAAGTGTGTAAGCTTGTGACTGATCTTTTCTATTTGATGTATTTGAAGTTCATTACTGTAGTAACAAGAACTTAAAAACATGAGAGTTAGGCTTACATATGTCTAAAGTGTCTTACCGTGACTTTGTATGTGTATCCCAAGGATTAAAGTAGAGTGTCAATATATCTTATGGTAAATGAAAAGGATCTTTCAGTCAGGTGGCCTCACCATTATATATTACTATCATTAATAGATCTTTCTTACTTTCATTGGCTTAGATTCCATTTTCTGGAAACATGGAACTGGAAGTCATTTTTTCTTTAGGGCTTAAAGAAATAAAAAATTATCAAAGCCTTTATCTATGGTAAAGGTTAAAAAACCTTCAAACAAGATCCATGTGTTTGCTTTAATTGAGAATACAAATTTTTCAAGAATGTATCATGGTGTGAAATTTATTTCTGTGGAGTAAACCAACAAACATTGTTCAAAAAAGAAAAATCATAAAATATTCTATTATATCACATTGGTGAAGCCAAATGGGCCATGGTATCCCGGCACAGCTTCAACCCCTTGAGACGTAGACTGTGTTCTTTACCAAGAGCAACAAGAAGAGAGCAAGAGCACTAGAAGACTCATCTTAGCAAAGCAGTTTAAAGACATATTTATATATGTTAATTTTATATTGCAACTTTGCATGTTAATCAGATTGTATTGAATGACTACATTTAAAAAAATCACTATAGAGAAGTTGCCTACCCTGCTTATTTTCAATTAAGTAAGGAAATCATCTCACTTGAATTCTACTTTTTCTTTTCCCTATCTTCTTAATAGCCAAGGATCATGTTATTTTCTCCCTTGTGCAATTCAATTTTTTAAAAAGTGGGTGGAGTCCTTATTCCACATTGTCTTAGGAAAACTCAGACTTTCTTAATGCCCATCTTTTCCCTCTCTGCCACCTAGGGAAGTGAGGTCACATCCCTTTACTTATAGGAAGTTCCTAGACAATTCAAAATTCTTACTGTATTTCTATGTCTCACTCTTTCTCTGCCATACCAAAGCCTTCTTTTACAAAAACAAATAACCCATTACCTTCATTTGATCAGAAAAAAATATTATTTACTCAAACTAAAGAAAAATGATGTTATAGCCTGAGCAGGCAGCAGTGGCTATTGTGATTTTAAACCAAATACTCTTTTTCTTTCACTACTCTTATAGTTAATTCAGGGAAACAACCTGTATAGAACTTGATGAAAACATTTGTTTAGAAGTCTTTGGATACATAAGAAAAACTAACAGGGAACTAGAGTAAAAATGTATTTTTTTTGCTTAAAATTTGATTACTATGAAAAATTAACTTCACTTACTATATCTGGAAACTTAGAAAAGCACAAAGTTAATTTAAAAAACCAACTATCACGTTAGCTTAGCACTCTTGAGAAACCAAATAAGTCATTTGGCATTTTTATTCCAGTCTTTTTTCTACCAGCATACTTATGACATTTTTTTTTAAAAACAAACAAACTTTTGGTTATAGAGACTACAGTGGAGAGGAACTCTTGATTTTACTAAGTAGTTTATATCAGTGGAACTGGTCTAAGGAAAAGGAGTGTGGAACATTAAGATACAAAGGATAATTTCAGATATCCAAAGAATATATGTCACCTTCCCAAACTCCTTGTGGCAACCCACTTAGAGAGAAGGCAAGCTGTGTGACTACCTTAATCCCTGATGTGCATTTATACACATTGTCAAAGACTGAAAGAGAAAGGGGAAAAACAAGGGATTTAGCTGATCCCCACTCTGAGCCCTCATACTGATCCTGGGAATGTCTGTATGCCAGGTCCAGACCATGCACATTTGCTTTCACCCTGTTGGCTTCTTCCCAGCTCACATTTCTGCAAGTGAAGCAATATCTCAGAGAGGCGAGAAGTGTCTCAGAATAAAAATAAAGATGATTGGTCCAGGTTATATGAAAATGGCTTTGTAAATTCACATGAAATGCCCTGGAAGAGACTACAATATGTGATCTGCTTTTGAAAGACATAAAGGAATGAAGAAATGCTGACTATTTTAAGGTATTTTGAAAGAATTCTTTAGCATTTCTATGGAAAAGTGAAAGGAGGGAGAAAGAACAAATAAAAATATGGCTATCATAACCTATTGGTTCATTGCCTATTAGGATGTAACCCACTGACTTATCTTACAAGGGAACTGCCAATTCTGCTCTTAATGTTATTAATTTAAATTGAGTGCTAACTGTAATAAACACGATTAAAAATATATAGAATTAGACATTGTCCCTGCTCATTAATTCTGCTTCCTGGTGGCTAGTACTCTGCCCATCTTTCATGTTCACAGCTTGCCAGGTGAATAAGGACAGAGTTAAAAATGTTTCATGAAGTTGATCATTATCATTATTTCCAATTAATACTTTGAGTGCATATGGGGTGCATGGTGCCATGCCGGGTCTCTTAAGAACAGTGATAAAAATTAATTAAAGGTCTTAAAAGGACATCAGATATAAAGGGCAAGTAACACTTCAAGGAAGGAGAGACATAAATAAATAATTTTAAGAATTTTTGCTTACATGGAGCTATTTTCATAATTTCACTTAAGTTAAACTGTGGAGTAACAAAGAAGGATGGAAAGGTACATAAAGGGAAAGAGAAGAAAGCTAGACTAGAATAGAGAAGGATGAGTTGGAAATCACCATTCACAAAAGAAAAATAGAGATAAGGAAGTATCAGTTAAGAATGTTTACATCATGAGTTATAAAAATTCAATTAAATTGGCTTAAAGAAAAACAAAAAAGACATCTACGGGCCTACATAAATAAATCAAATGGCAGCCTTGTGTACAGCTTGATTCAGAACTTTAAGCAAAGTTCTTTCTTTCATTCTTTAATTTTGTGTCCTCTGTCTTCATTCCATACTAACAAAGTCGCCAGCATGACTCCCACCTCCAATAACTTCAAGTTGGACAACATGAATAAAGCATTATGCTAAGAAGGTAGACTCAACAGGCTGCCTTCTTTTCTCTCAGCAGTACAACTGGTCTATTTGCTCTTCTAGGATCAGATGCTATCCCTGAATCACTAGTATAGCTAGTGATGTAATTGAGTGGTCTGATCTAAAGAGAATACCAGTCTTGGAGACACAAGTGGGATTTATAATACGCAAATCATATGGACTAAGTGTAGGGGAACTTTGATGGAAATAAGTAAGAGTAAATGGTAACAATGGCAACATATGAAAAACTCAAGTTAACAAAAAGAATGAATGTCCAGTATAACAAGTACAAGAGTGAAAGAAAGAAAGGACAAGGCACAATGAGCCTTTGCTTTAAACTTTATCTCATATTTTGTGACTAATGGAATAAAATCATTACATATCAAAACTGTTAGTTTTGCTATTGCCACATGTCCAACATCCTCTGCTGAATTATTAGTGAATTATAATCACTTAACTCAGTGGATTAGGAATGTCAAATATTTGTAACAAATGTCAACTTCATTGTGCTGTGTCTCTTAAACATTTGCCTGGCTCCACAGGGTATAAAATAAGCTTTTCACATTTGTGTTGGAGGGCTGTATGCAGTCAGCACTCAGTTAAACTTCACAGAATCTGTGCACAGAATATGAAGTTTACTTACTGAGACGAGAGAGAGAGAGAGAGAGATTGAGAGAGAGAGAGAGAGAGAGAGAGAGAAGCAAAGCAAACTTCTCCACAAGGATAAAAAACCAGTATCCTTTGGATGCAGACAAAGAAGTCTACCTGCTCTAGTTTAAGCAGGGAAAGAAACTAACTTTTATTGAAGGCCTAATTTAGTCTCAATATTTTACCTACTTCATCTCATTTAGGCTTTACAGCAAACTTATGAGGAAGAGATTATGTTCTACTCTTACAATTAAAAAAAAAATGAGACTCACATCTACTAAAAACTTTTCAAATGTACTACTACTGGTAAGTGTAAGATAGGTTTTTGAGCTCATAATCACACAATCATAAGGCTCAATTTATAGAATTTCCAACCCTCTCCCTCTGTGGAGTAAATTCATTGGGAACATAAAGCTGAGAGCTTCTCCCACTATTCCCTGTCCCTGCACCTGAACTCTACACCAAGTAGGGAGATGGGAGGTGGGAGATTAAGTGGTCTAGTGGGCTTAAAAACTCTGAGTGGTGAGTGGAGAGTATAGAGGTTCAAAGACAATTTTAGGAAGTTTGCCGCATGGCTACATTTCACTGATATGTTCATTTCTTTTTCAGGCATTGTGGAATTGAATCTGGTCTGTGGTTGTTTTCAAGACCTCGATTCCAATGAAGGTGAGAAAAGGGGCTACTCAGGAGAAGGTAATCACAACTGACTGAGGTTCAAAGGAGGAAGTGGTTCTAGTTCTTAGAATAATTTTTCAAAAGATTTATTTTGAAGACATAATAACGAATATTTGTAATACTGCAACTATAGCTTCACAAAGATATATCAGGTATAAATACAAGAAATAACAACTGATATTTATATAGTAGTGATAACAGTAATGAAAGTAGTAACAGTTAAAATTATAATAATAAAAAGCATAGACATTGTCCATCACAAAAGAGAAATTATTGGCCATATATCTGGGGTGCTTTCTCGTACTGAAATATTGTGTTCAAATAAGCAGCAGGAATATAATCAACCAGTTCTGTTCCTACATGTTATAAGAAGGATTTTTTTCCCATAATCTGCATTTACCTAGGGGGTATTCTATTTTGTTTGATTAATCTTATGCATATAAGGTGTTCTGAAGATAGCCTAAAGATAATGATGAAAAACAAAAGCTATTTATCATGGCTCAGGGCAATCTTAGCACTAACACAATCCAGCATTTAGTAGGTATTCAAAAGGTGTAAACTACTCTACCAATAGTAGAAGAATAGTCAGAAATCAGCCAAGAAAACTTCTGAAAGTCAGAGCATCATTTAGAAGTGAAGTTAGGAAAGGAATACAGGTTTCTTAAAAATTATAACACTACTACTTGTTTTTCTGATGGTGTATTTTTTTTTTCTATCTGCAACAATCTCTGAGTGGCTTATCTTAATTCATTATAATTTGAGGGGGTTTTTCCCTTCTCATTTCTTTGTGAATTTTTATAAATAACAGCTATGAGAACTAATTAAATATTTACTTGAAACTTGTCATTCAATGAAAATGAGATAAGGAACATTATATGGATTACATGGAACTATTATATAATAGCATTGAACATAGCACTGTCTCAAATTATACACAGAGACAATGTGGTTTTACTCTTACATGGTGAATGATGTACCATGAACAGTTCCAACAATACATAAATAATATATTATGGCTCAATCAGCCATTAAATTTCTTACACGCTTCCTGTTAATGTTTAAAGGCTTTTGGTAAAGGTAGAATTTAATTTGTTAGCTCTGCTGTTAGAAGAAAACAATCAAATCATACTGATTTTTTTTTTTTTTTTTAATTGTTGTTATTCCTTGGTTTTGTTTTAAGCATGATGTAGTGCAGCGCTGGTTGGAACTAAAATGAAGTCCTTATCACCTTATCAGCTGTTTGAAATGGAGCACATTATGTAACATCTTTAAGTATGGGAGTTTAGAATGCCAAATCTTAAAAGAAGGAAATGAAAGCCAAGTGAACTCTAGGTCCAAGTTCTAGTGAAGAAATTTTAGGCTTAATGTCTTTTTGCAGCCTCAACTTTTTAATATCATATCAGTAATATATTTACTGGAAATATTTCATAATTTTTATACCTAGCATACAGGAAATAATTGCAAGTGCCTGAATAGAACAGAAACGAAGAGGAGCAACAAATTTCTAAACTGAGAAACTGTCACTTTTATCAAAAATACACTTATTATAAGTCTTAGAGACTGCACATTGAGATATAAAATATGTCACCCTAATTACTAAACAATTAGCTCATATTCCTATTCATTGCTAGTTGCCTTTGATTATAAATTCTAAGAGATCAAAATTCCATTGCCTACATATAATAGAGTGACTGTGAAGATAAATAGCTATTATGTTTTCTGATGATGACTGGATATATTAGCCACACATTAAAAATGCTCTTTTAAGCCTTTTTGATTCAAAGTATGTTGATTTGGTACTTTTTTCTCTCTTCTTCCACAAAACATTCTATTATAAAGCTTGAGATTATAAAAAGTATGCCCTGGTACTTATGGATTTCAAACTTTAATATGCAACTAAAATTGTAATGCTATGAATGTAAAAAGTGTTCAATATTTTAAAATTTGATTTGCTTTATAAAGGAATTTAGTACATAGTACAACTTTATATGAACATATACTTTTTTCAGAATATCTAAATTTTCAGTTGTTTAGTAAAACAAAACTTCTTAATGTCAAAGTGGCATGAAAGTAGTAAGTGGAAATAGATTTCCGAAATAAATCTCCATCTTTCTTCTTTGTAATTTATTTTCAATTTTCATTGACTTTAACAATAAGCATGTTTTTTGAGAAATTATTTTTCAAGGGAAAATAACTGAATGGCAACTTAATCTCTCTTATTATAAATCAGATTTAAAATCTCTAGGTAGGAAACATTTAATACTTCTTTTTCCCACTTTGTTTTTGTATGAGAAAGCATCTATTTGTAAATGATTATCATTAATCTCTATTCTGGGCCAGTGATCAAAAAATCTCCTAGGTGAGAAATTAATTGATAGATCTATAAAGTTTAATAATAACCACACTTTTCCTGATGGTCTAATTTTTCCTTAAACATTTCAGGAAACATTTTCATAAAACATTCAATCCTGGACATTCAGCCAGGACAATGCCAGAGCTGCCCTTCAAAGTTTAAAACTGCACACTTACTGCTCTTATTTTGAAAGTTGTGCACAACTGAAGTCCACTCTCCTTCCTGTAACCAACAACAATTTAACGCTCCAGATTGGCTGTTTAGTGGGGAAAGACAGTGGGCAATGGACAGAGGGTAGAATGCTGGCAAAGATCTACATATAATGGTAGGCATAAGATAAGGAATTAGGAAACGGGTGAGGTGAAGAACCGAGAATTCAAGTGATATTAAGCAAACCAAAATTCCATACCGTTACTAGCAGAAGACAACTGGGGATTACAATTCTTTTAAATATGTAAGTGATTCTTCAAAACCATGATATTCCTGCTAAATGTCAATGTTCCTTATTTTGATAATAGACTTCCAATATTACTTTTGAAGAAACAACTTACCCTCCCTTTCTAAACTTTGTAGCTGAGGTTCAGATGACCCTACAAATAGGCTTGAGGTAAAAATACAACAGGTGTGAATCCTGGAATTTATCTTAGACCAACTGGAAAAAGAGACTGTTAAAATCCTCAATACATAGTAAGTGCTCAATAGATGGAAGTTGATGTCTTATTAGTACTAACATTTTTTCTATTCATTCAAATAATGATTTACTGACATAATTTACACTTTTTTTTTAGTTTAGTGAATTGAAGTTTTGAAAGTTTGCTTATGTTTATCAAGAGGAGGGTAAAGAAATAGAAATAATAATATTGCGTGCGGAATTTTGTTAAATGCTTCATATATGTTAAATAGTTTGGTAGAGAAGTGTGTTTTGATTAGCCTTACATGATAAATGTTGATTCTGTTTTTCTTACATTCATTAATTTACTATTATTACTATCAAAATGAATGGAATCCATTGTTTTCTCTTTCAGAGAACATTTTTGTTAGTCTAGAATTTAACCAACCAAAATGGTGAGCTCTGTCTGAGAAAGTTATATTTAACTTTTATAATGCAGCAAACAAATCCATGTTCCTTATTATCTTATACTTGATAAATAGTTCAATTCCAAAGCAATCCATGAAGTAAAGACAAATAGTGCCCATTAAAATATATTTATTTGGTTCTAATGGCAATGTGTTTATATTCTAAGTAGATTGGCTGCCAAATGAGTCTCTCTCTTTTCAGTTATCATTGACAAAGGGATAAAACCATCTCTACTTAACAAACACTCCTAGAAGCCTACGACCAAATAGAAATAGTGCAAAAGATTTAAAGGAGTATCTGATGCTGAGGAGTATCTGATTTAGAGGAGTATTTATTTTATTAAAATACGAATATTTCCTAATGCTGATGAACAGAATGGATTCATATAACTAAACTCAGTTTTGGCTATGAGTTTTTTCTTGAAGCTCATATGAACTTGAAAGAGAAGAAAAAGCTCTATTTAAAAAGAAGTAAAAAGTATCAATCATTTTGAAGTAAGGCCATTATAAAAGGATAATTTTTTTGTTCACAAAAATAGATGTAAATTTTGTACAACAGAGATGATTAGCATTCCTTCCAAGACATTTTTGGGGTCTTACCACTTATAGGTGTTTTGTCTTCAGATAGGTGTTAAGGAGAAAATTATTGGTGCTCTAATATACTCATATCAAAAAGTAAGTTTAAATATGGACTTATCCAAATATGCAACTTACTGGCTTTCTTGCCTCCTTTAAAAATATGCCTCAGCTTAACTTTTCCCAGAATATGCTGCAATTGATCATCTTAATAACTTCATATACTGCACACTGTTAGGATTTAAACATTTCCTAAACTAGATGCCACTGAATACCAGTTCTAGAAAACATAAATGGGTCTACTGCTAAGAATTAGGCTCCTTGAAGAAATTCACTTGGGAAACCAGGCATCTTATTTTCCTTTGGCATGAGCACTGGTATCTTATCAAGGCTCAGAATTCCTGAACTACTCTAGAACTTTGTTTCACCCATCTTTCCCAAACTTATTTTTATATGAAATGTTTCCCCCCCACCGCCCAGCTTCTCTATTAATATCCTGAAGAAGACCATTCCAGGAAACATCAATGGAGGATATGTTGACATAATTATGATGTAAGCACATTCAGACAAGAATAAATGCTATTAGGGCAACATTCTGTGACAGGTAAGATTTTCCTAGACTGTATCATACTGGGACCCAGAATGTTGGCAGTGATTATTGGATGGGGTTCTGTGAAACAAATAATATGTTAAAGCATTATTTAATTGTGAAACATTGAAAATGACTAAGTTTCCAGTAGTAAATGTGTGTGTGTAGTATAAGGTATATAGTATTAAAATAAAATAGACAATGTATATATATATATAAGCCCAATAGATTATGGTATACTTAAAATTTTTACTTACTGAGGTGTTTGACACCTAATCAGGTACACTGAAAATAAATTATTTCAGTTTTTGTCTAGATGCTCCCTCTGTTATCTTTTCTAAACACATAGGCTCTACTAATTCCTCTTTGTGTCCTCCATAGTTAGCATTTTTGCCTTTTATCAGTCAATGGGAATGGTTACTTCATTCCATCAGGATACTACTATCAATGCTTTGAAATCTCATTTACGTTTTTAAAACCAAATGTCTGAACACATACACAGGGAGGAAGAGAGATAAATCAAGTATTATTTTATGTACTAATTGATGTAGTTTTTGTAGCATACAATGCATGTCCAGGCATGTTTCCTTAAGATGCATGTGTGACCATATGCCCACCTCTACATATGAGGACAAAATTCCCCCTTCTGAATATTCATCTTAACCCTAAATAGAAGGAACCCATTTGCACTTGCTTGGGGATTCACGGCTTTGGAAGTTATTCCCTGTGATCTCTTTATTTGCTGCAAATCAAGTTTATGTACATAATTATTGTGTATTATTATTATTATTATTATTTATGCATTTTAAGCTTATTAAATATATTTTTAAATGACCTGAAATTAAATTTATGAAATTGTTCCTCCCAGTTCCCTCTAGGGTTGATAATGAATGAACATAGGGACATATTGTATATTTTTTTTACAATTGGCAAATTTTTTAAATAATTTGAAAGCAAAAACACAGAATTTGCATTCTCCATCTACAACAATTGCAGGTATATATAAAGGCCTTGCTTTGATAATTGAACTCCTTCATGTAATATGCTGTACCAAAGGCCTGCGCCCAGGTGTTTGTTACCCCAAAGAGGCTTCTAGTTTTAGTTATTTATCATTGTGGTTTCTCCTCCTCCATACCTTCTGCATTTCCTGTGCTTTATGATTCCTTTTTCTTCTTTGGTCCTTGGATTTGGGTGCCTTAGTTGCAGTCGCCCAGTGCTGTAGCAGTGCGCCCAGTGCTGTAGCAGTGCGAGGGGTTTAGGATGTTTACTGTTTGTAAAGAATCATAGTTTTCACTTTTGGTTCTAACTGAAAGCAGGTCTCACATATTACGTTATCCTGGGTGATGGGATATCCAGGAAACACTATTTTACAAGCTTTTTGAGAGCAGCAGCCCCAGGTTTATTACTTAATCAGTTGAGGTCCACAACTCTTGAAAACTATGTCAGCATCACGCTTTGCTCAAAGGAGATGAGCCAAAAGACTGCTAATAAATATTTATTAATCAATTTTTAAAATTTATTTGAAGAGTACAATTTATAAATTAAATATTTCATATATGATTTCCTTTGTGGTTTGCTGACTTCCAGAATATCTAATACACTTCTTGAAATCTGGTAACATATTTATTATATCTGTCCCAAGAACTTTGTAGAACATTTTACAAAGGTAATGCCTGTTTGAGAAAATGTAAAAACAACAAACTAAATATTCAATGGAAAGCTAATGACTGAAATCATAATTTTCTTTAACTTCAATTTGAATGTATCCTAGGATTAATCTAGAAAGAAAGGATATTGCCTGAGTTTCAGGGCCTACAGTAGTTGCACATGCATTAATTATTTCAACTACATAAAATTTGTCAGATGACTTGTATGCTGATGCTGAAAAATAAGAGAACCACTTACAGTGTTTGTCTTCATACATGGAGGTTTGTAATTACAAATACCAGGTGACACCTTCAATTTGGTCTTCCTTAAAAGAAGTTAGTGAGCCTTCCATCTATTCTTGCCTTATCCTCTGTGTAATAGATTATTTTAACTTTGGAAAATGTCCTCAGGGTCTAGATCTTACTTTATCAGGATTATGCAATTGCCTGTAACTCATGCTCCAGGCACCTCCCAGAATGTACCTCAAGTCATAAATTAAACTATATATATACAAATATATATATAATTTATATATATAGATGTATATGCATACACACATACACACACATGCATACATATATATGTTAATTTGTCCAAGATGACAGAGTTATGGCTCAGAGCAAGAAAATTCCATTTCATGCAGAAAATGAGGCAATGACTGTATATTAGCTTTCCCTAAATGGTCATAAAAATATTTTATATTAATGGGCACAAAAGCCAGTAGTAATGTAGCCTCCTTTATTTTGACAGAGTATTAATTTGGAAAAAGAAAGAATTTGCAAGTGCTTTGATGCTACTCTGGTTGTTTTCTAAAATTCTTAGCACTGTTTTTTGCTTTTACATACTTTTCATTTGTTTCCAGTTGATTTAGCTATTGTAGAAGTGTGCAGAGAGGTTGGTGTGATTGGTACACGCAAGTAGAAACTGCATTTCAGAGGAAGGAGGTAAAGGATCAAAGGTGTTCTGGCAGAGTAGTTGAAATCATGTTAAAGAAATGCAGAATCATTCTAGGGACCGCCTGTATGTGAAAGATGATATTAATAAGAACCATAAAAAACAGATTTTCAAATTGCCTTTGGGTTGCTAAATAGCACAGAGAGGTGAGATGAAGGATTCAAAAGCAAACAGAAACGAAGATACCAGACAAGTCAGAGGAGGGCAGAATAGAAAGGAAGAGAAGGATTTTGCCAGAGGCAGCTGACAATGAATTGGAACAGCAGGGGGAGCTATGGTATTGCAGTTGTCAAATCCCAGTTTTATAAGAACTTTCAGATTTATGGTTCTAGCAGAGGACATTTTAGTGATTCTTACTTTTGTGATAAACAACCCAGCTACAGACACTGGGATAGAGCTTTAACAATCTGCATCTTCTGAAGCCAAAAGTATGATCAGCACATCATCCGCTCTGGACAGATTTGGTCTGTTTTGCATAAAGGGTTGAATGAATTTACCTTATGGCTTGTGTGTTTCCTCCTAAATTTATGGGCCTGAATTTTGGAAGAAGTCATTCTTTGGTTAATTGAGAAGAAAAGCTTTAGACACAGATAGGAGACAACGTGCAGTTTGAAATAGGAAGTAGGGAACATTTTTCTAAATACCAGAGATGATTTATGTAGTCCCTTATCAAAGTTAGTTTTAAGTTCATTTTTGTTTGTGGTTTGTCTGTTTTTACTGTTTCAGCTTGCAAAGATGTGAATAATAAGCGGCTGAGTGAGTGAATGTGTGGACATCAACTCTTCGATAATAACTTGCCTTCTTTCCCTCTTACCTCCCATAAACAACTAGTTTCTTAATCATTTAGGTTGCCTCTTGAAAACAATTCAGTGTTTTATTCCTATCTATACTCTTCCCTAAAATAGATGACCAGGTAGAGGCATAATCAATTGCTCTCGTCTCCCACATCCATCATGGCTTAAAGTTCATGGACATCAAGAAATCTGCCCATCTTCTTTTAAAGCTACTAAAACATTACTAATGAGTCAGTTACCCATACATTTTGGAAAAGGTAGTAGAGGTGGGAGCTCAGAGGAACATCATATCTAAGAGGCACCTCTCAACTGAACTCTTCCCTAAAGTGAAATGTATTATTGTAATTTGATTCTTTATGTTACTTTCCTAGGGTTGCCATAAATTATCACAGGCTGCCTCCTTAAAACAGAAATGTATTCTCTAACCATTCTGGAGGCAAGAAGTCTGAAGGTGTTAGGAGGGCTAAGCTCCTCAGTGCTCTAGGGAAGAATCCTTTGCTTGTTTCCAATTCTGATGGTTGCTGACAATCCCATAATTCCTCAGTATATAGACACATTAATTTCTTTTTTTTTAAATTTCTTTTTAAAAAAGATTTTATTTATTTATTCATAGAGACACACACAGGGGTGGGGGGGGCAGAGACACAGGCAGAGGGAGATGCAGGCTCCACGCAGGGAGCCCGACATGGGACTCGATTCCAGGTCTCCAGGATCACACCCTGGGCTGCAGGCGTCACCAAACCGCTGCGCCACTGGGGCTGCCAGACACATTAATTTCAATCTTTGCCTTTATTTTCATATAACTCTCTTTGTTGTGTCCCTATATTCTCTACTCCTTTTATAAAAGACACCAGTCATTTGATTTAGGGCCCACATAAATCCATCATGATATCATCTCAATCTTATCTGCAAAGGCCCTATTTTCTAATGAGATCCCATTGAGTTTCTGGGTGAACATGAATTTTGAAAGGACACTACTCAATCCACTACATGCACATATCAAAGGTAAATAAAGATTATTTTTACTGGTTTTTATTGGGAAAAAAAGAAAAGAAAAATTAACTAAATTTTCTTGAAGATGCTAAAAGTGAGAAATATTTTAAAAAATAGACATAATATGTTCCCAGCAAGGACTTACCATTTTTAATGAAGTTAAAATAGAAATGAAAATAGTTGTTACACATATAAGCTGACAAACTTGATTGCCAAGGAGCAAATAATTTCGTTTGGGTAAATGCATTATAATTGTAACATTTAAACTATGTATGTGTAAGATACAGAGAATATTTGTATAGAGGCCAAAAGTTACAGATTTACATTCCAGTATTACCACACATTGATAATACAACATAGGCTAATTACTTACTCTTTCTAGCGCTTTAATACCTTATTTTAAAAACGGAATAGATAATAGTATCTCTGGAAATATCAGAAAATATGTGGAGGTAAAGGTTGGGGGGGTGGACACTTGATGAATGTTAACTTACTTGCCTTCTTTTACTTCTTCAAGTACTCAGGCTCTTTCTCTCCTCATAAATTAATTCATACTTGAAGCATACACAAATAACTGCTAATTTGTTATTTCATAAGATCATAACAGTACATACTTTCCAGGCATTGTCATAATAATGATTTATCCCAAAAGTTTGCACAGAAATCATGGTTAACAGATTTTTTAAGGAGATAAAAAACTTCAATACTGCTTTTTTTTTCCTGTGTTACCAAACATCCAGCTTACCGAATAGTTCATTTATTAGACAAATATTTATTAAACAACTAAAGCTCCTAGCAGAGTAGTCTTTAAAAGCAGAGCTCTTTAAAAAGTGCTACTAGAGCAGGAAAAGCAATGCAAAGTGTGGTAAATAACATGAAGCTAGAGGATCAGGTACCAGTTAAACTACACAGAGTGCTGTAGATGAAGTTAATTCATTTTACTTGAAATCTAAGAGTAATAGGAAAACATTACAAATTTTAAAGCAAGGGGAACCTGGGTGGCTCAGTCAGTTAAGCCTCCAACTCTGATCTCAGGGTTCTGGGATTGAGCCTTGCCTCAGGTTCTGCACTCAGTGGATCATATGCTTAGGATTCTCTCTCTCTCTCCCTCTGCCCATCCCTTGTTTGTGTGCATGCTCCCTCTCTCTAAAATAAATAAATAAATCTCTTAAAAATATTTTAAGCAAGAAGATGAAGTGCTCAATTTTGGCAGTGAAGATTATTCCACTGCAATTGAATTAGAACAGGACAATAATAGATTTAAGCAAACCAATTGGGGTAGGTCAAGTAAGTCCTTAAACCAGAAAGGTATGAATTTTAAGGTGGGATTTATAATATTAGATATGAGCAACTAATAAAGAGATTAACCAGAAAGACTCTAATATTTCTGATTTACCCAAGTGGATGGATGATACTGCCATTCAATAAGAAAAAACAAACAAACAAACAAACACTGGAAGGAGACTAGGTGTTTGCAGGTTTGGGGGATGATCATGAGGTGGGCCATGTGGAAAATGAGGTGTCTTTGAGATATATCAAAGGAAATGTTACATAGGTAACTGGGTAAAGGGATCATGGGCTCCAAAGAGAGATACAGACTATACTTATTAACCTGAGAATTATTCATCTGATTAAGCTAGTTTTCAGATATGGGAGGAGAGAAGACAGCTCCAATGATTTAAATAAAGATATACCAATATGAGACATATTAAATAACAAACAATTAATATATGTTTTCTTAAGTGTCATTTGCCAAAAATATGACTTAAAATTCTGAGGTGATTATAGGTTCAGTCAGTTGTTTAAGTAAATTAATAAATGGGTGAAAATTTCACTTTACACTTTTGACCTTTTAAAGTTGGACTTAATTTTTTTATTCTACACATATGTATCAAAATCCCACTCTGCCAAGCATTATGCTAGACACTGACAACACAAGCATGGATAAGACAGGTTCCAGTTAGTTCCCAGAGGCTGTAGGGAGAGATTCCACAAGTAAAAGTGTCAGCATAGAGTGGGGGAAGTGTTAGACTACATGTGTTAAGGAACCTATAGTTATATATAATGTGGATATTTTGTGTGATATTTTAATGGGATTTGGCATAGAAGACCATAGAAGACTTATGGAGGAAGTAATTTTTAGGCTGACTCCTGAAGAATGAGTAGAAGGAAGCCAAGCACAAGGGGGAAAGGAAGGATTCCAAGAACACAGAAGAGTATATTCAAAGGCCCAGAGTCAAGAGCATGAGGCTTTCTGGGAGGTAAAAGAACTTTAATATGACTAGAGTGGGTAGAGGGCTTCATTTCAACAAGTGAGTAGAAGTTAAATTATAAATGTTTAAATGCAGTCTTGATTTGCTTTTGTTAAATAGTTGGCAAGGGGATTCCTGCCAAATCTATAATTGGAGGGGACCCATTAGATGAAAATATAAACACCTTCATAATGATAGAACATTCTTGGGAGGTTTGCACATTGACATAGGGGAAAACATTTCTCTAAGTGAAGAATTTGCTTTTAATCTTTATGTAGTATCTAAATAGCACATTATATATAGAACTTGGTATATCAAAAAATCTCCTCTACTACGTGAAAATTTGCTTTTCTTCTTTTGAGCTGCAATTCCATTAATTTGTTGATTCATACTTTTAAAATAAGCACTTCTTCCCCGAAGTGAGGGCTTAAAGTGATGAGAACCAGGATATAATACGACATTTTAATATAATATTAAGCATACTTCTTGTTTAAAGTTTTGCACTAATTCTATCTCAACAGCACAGTACCGTGAACAGCAGCAGCCCGTTCATTATCTGATGTGGAGAGTGGTGACGCGAACTTAGTCTGGAAGATACCCAACTACCTGAGGTGTAAACAGTCCTTGAAAATGATTGTCCTTAAATTAATTCTTTCTTATATATTGATTAGGCATAGTTGAAACCAGATTTTCCAAACACATTATATTTTGTTTTTCTTCCAAGCAGAAATCTGAAAAATTTCCCCAATCTGAGGCTATTAGCGTTGATAATTAAATAACCCTATTATTTATGAAAGCATTATGATAAATACTCTTTAAGGAAAAGAAATAGTTGGAAAAACAGAGATATATAGGCTAGTTTCATTGCTGACTTTCCCCTTCCCTAAAATTAAATGAATTCTTCATTCGCTATTATAAACTAAATATTTCCTTTGAGTCCAATTAGCATTGCTGAAAGAAAAAGCAAATCAAGGCTCTGTTCAGCATGCATCAATGTAATGGAAAATCAGGTCTTTTATTCTAGCTTTAATAACTGCAGCTTGATTAGAGGCAAAGAAAAAGCTATGAAGGGAGAAGGGGGGAAAGGAGAAGGACTGCCAAATTAGTTCTATAAGAATTCTCAACCTGTCTGCTCTCTGGCTCACTATTCAAATGCTAATTGAGCCTTTTGGTAAACAGAATGGGTAATCATGGAAGACAAAAACAGACACAGAAAACAAATGAAATATCATACCTTATCCAAAGCAGCATGGCATTTTTCTGATAAGCTTTGGAAGACTTAAAATTTTAAGTCCTTGGGTCTTATTTTTTTCCTGGATAGATTATAATTAATATAATAAAATAAATATTACATAATCAAATAAAAAATGACAAAGAACTGCTTTGTTTCAACAATGAAACCAGTCATGTTATAATTAGATAAGAGGATTTATATTCACAGCTATAAACATGAAAGTAGACCAAGAGGCTGGATAAAGGCAAGTTTTTAATTCTTAAAAATTAATTACATGGCATTATTCTTATCAGTACATAGAATGCATTAATTATACAATTAATAAAAAGATGAAAGGGATTTTTTTCTTTTTTTTTGGCAATTGTAATGCACATGGGGGCATTTGGTTTTATACCCAGAATTGTCCTTCAGGCATTTGTATAATCTTCTTACTAGGCAATGTCAAGACCCTAAACCAGTTAGTAGGAATATTGAATAGAGTGGGTCTTCATGTTAGAGCTTAGACACATTTCAGAAAGGTTATGGATTTCCATGTAATTGGGATCTAAGGTGTAATAGGTTTAATTTGAGGTCCTCTTTAAAAGAACAGCAGGAAAAGACATTGTCAGCATTATGTAATAGCCAGTAAGAAGTGGCAGCTTGCTCCTTCACAATGGGCTTCCTTAAGGATGAAAAAGTGATTATCTTACTACAACAGTTATTTCTGAGTGCTTCCATCACTGGCATAGCACTGAAAATGCCTTGTGTGTGCTACCGCTTTATCCTTGAAGACATTTTAAAGCTATAAATAACATTCACAGAAGAAGAAATGTGGTAGTGAAAAGACAGCTGGCTATCAGGAGCAGAGCCACAGGCCAAATCCATTTTAGCAAACTCCAAGGGACTGTCCAAATTCTCTTGCTGTCTTGCAATTGTGTTTTATCAACTATTACTTGGAGTAAATGGGCTATCAGCCAGGGTCAGGAAATCTGTTTTTGTTATATACAAATTGTTGATGTAATGTACAGAAGGACAACACAGTCATATTGTGATGGTATTTGACTTGGCTGACCTGCCAGCAATATCGTATGTGAAAACAAACCTGCTACAACTTCTTCTCACCCAAAGAGAGATCATTTTAAGAGCATATTTGAACACTTGCAAATAATGCAGAAATAGTCTTTAAATAACCCCAAATGTTTACAATTTTAGAAAACTGAAGTGATATTTAGAATGCATTAACAACTACTTTGTTGCTTGAGGTAGGGGAGAAGAAAGCCCTAAAAATAGAAAATACAGTATCACTGTCACCATTGGTGTCTCAGGAGTGACTGGTGGTTGCCTATTACCTCCCCTCATTATCTCCACCTATCCCCATTCTTTGATTCAGATAATCGTATAAAATGATAAGCAAATACAGCTTCAACCCCCTACCATTGGACATGCTATGGTCCCCATATAATACAGAAATTCTGAAGCTACCACTCATCTCCATTATTAAATATCCCCTCTCTGCCTCCCCTCCACCTCTGTTTCTCACTCTCCTCTCTCTGGGTCTGTCTCTGTCTCTGTCTCGGTCTTTCTCTCTCTCCCTCTCCCCCCACCTCACATACACACACACACACACACACACACACACACACACACACACACACCACAAGTCACAAATATTCTTTGCCTTTTCCATAGCCCATCATCTTGTTGTTTTTTGCTTTTCTGTTCCTGGGCATATCAACATTCCAAGGTTAATGATGAGGCACCTTGGAAAAGTGGTGTTTGTTTAGCTTAAGGTAAAAACAAAACCCATCTGCAATCTGAACCTGCATTCCGTATTAACATCTCAGACACATTGCTGTAGGGTTGTTTTTTTTTTGTTTTGTTTTTATTTTGTTTTGTTTTTTTCTCTCTCTCCCTCCCCCCCCCCCTTCCTCTCCCTCTCCCTATCTCTTTGGTCATCCTGTCCTAGTTGAAAAATTATATGTGAGACTGGAGCTGGCAAACACTGGAATCAGTTTGATAGTTTTGAGCTTTGAAAATCACATTTCTCCAAGCCTTATTATCAAATTGATGTGCTGTGGCATCTTGTCTTTACCAAGCCTCCCGAATTCCTGGCAAATGGAATAAAGGAACTGGGTATTTAGCCAGCGTTTGTTTATGATTCCTTTGGAGTAATAAATATGGATTTTAGCCATATTCATTTATGAGGAAGTTTTCAATTCTAATGAGATTAACTAGCAAAAATCCCTCTCAAAACCTTAAGCAATTCCTACTTAGAAGAGATTCATTTGCTCACAATAACTAACAAGAAAAATCTTTTATTTTTCCATTATTCATCTTGCAGTTAATATAAAAGGAGATGA
This sequence comes from Vulpes lagopus, assembly GCF_018345385.1. NCBI lineage: Eukaryota > Metazoa > Chordata > Mammalia > Carnivora > Canidae > Vulpes > Vulpes lagopus. Next base: position 41,528,769 of record NC_054826.1, on the reverse strand, counting down.
TAATTGCCATTATGGTACACAGTAGGCTTGTACCCCTTTACCCTATCTGAAAGAAGATGAATAGCCAGTGAAACAGGGCCAGAAGAGTCATGCTTCTTTCTTATTGAAGCTTTAAGATCCAATGATTCGTTCACCATATTCCATTCCCCTTGCCAAGAAAATTCTGGGAGTTCATTAAGGACACAGTGACCTCCAGCGTAGATCTTGAAGTAACCTCTATTGCCCTCATTGGTAATGAGGAAGAAATATACTTTCGGGGGTGGCGGATAAAACCAATGAGATATGAAAATTGTTTCCATGGCATAATCCAGAACATCCTTACTGATACACCATCAAAGACCAACCTTAGCAACGCTTGGGTGACTCAGCAGTTGGGCGCCTCCCTTCGGCCCAGGGAATGATCCTGGAGTCCCGGGATTGAGTCCCACATCAGGCTCCCTGCATGGAGCCTGCTTCTTCCTCTGCCTATGTCTCTGCCTCTCTCTCTCTCTCTCTCTCTCTCTGTCATGAATAAATAAATAAAATCTTAAAAAAAAAAGACCAGCCTTATTATCAGAATAACTCCAGATTCTTATGATCTTCTAGAATAGTTCTATGGATTGGAAAAACAACTCCTATATTCAAAAGTTCATGTATGCTGGTAAAAGATCAAATTTTATTAGTACCAAGCATTGGGATAAGAGTCTTATCTAAATTATCATATTCAATCCTCACAGCAGAGGCAATGTTGAAATTAGAACTCCTTAATGTCTAACTTCTGAGTCCCATATATCAGCTGCCTGATATTTAGTTAAGGGTTAAAAAGTAATATGAACCTTTTTTAAGAACAAAGAAACATATACCATCAGTGCATAACGACCTAATATTGTCATTTATTTCTGACAGTCCTGAAGACAGTATTTTAAACTACTGCTATTTGGTAAAGTGTATGTCTAAAAGGACTATTTGGAGAGAGAAGAATCAAGACTTCTTAGGTTTTCAGTAATAGTGTTCTGAGAAGACAAAGCAATTGTTCTCACAAATACGCTTATTTAAGATCATTATAGAAATTTGTTTCCCTTCCTTCAAAGAATATGTTTTGAGAGCTAAAAATCATCCTAACATATTTGGACACATAGAAGTAGTTACTGCTTAAGAATCAAACGGTTATTTCTTTTGAAAGTTGTGTATGCTATATTTGATAATCATGGTTTCTAATTCTCAAAATAAGCTCTCATATTGACATATCTTTTAGATTTGAATTGGCCTCACGGATTATGTATCTATATATTTAAATGTATGTGTGCTTGTGTGTGCACATGAATACACACAAAATGAAGAAACTTATTCCCTTGCCTCAAGAAAATTTACATAGGAAAATCTAAACTTTCAAACAATCAAATTAGAAGCCAATCATCCTGGAAATTATTAAGAATATGCGTCATTGCCATAATATCAAATGTATTCAGTCAGTATAAACAATTGAAAAAAAGCTATTAACCCTCTCTCTTTTATAACTATACACACATATATGGATAGCTCAAGGGCAAAATGCTTTGAAGATTGATTTCCCAGATTCATTTTGTGTATTGGAGAAGTGCCCTTCCCAGTAACTCAGAACAAATTGAGGAAGCATTTCATCATGAGAAGATAGGCTAGTGTGCGAGAAGTTTAATATAAAGTATTTCATCCAGATTGCCGATCCAATCCAGATAAAGCTGAGTAACTTTGATTTTTGCTATTCAAACTGTGGAAAATTTCAGATTTATATAAGGTCCATTTAGACTTCCTCCATTCTTCTGAATAAAAGTTCTATGAATGTTGTTTGGTGAATCTACTGTATCAACCTATATATTACCTATATAAATATTTCCATCTATAATTTTTTGCCAGAATGCAATTATAGGCTCTGTCCAAGTACCAAGGAGACTAAAAAAACTCCTTGAAGGACATAAAAGGCCCTTATGTTCTGCTGCCTTCCTCTTTCTTTCTAAACTCACTCAAGACCATTCTTCCACATGCAACTGACCCTCCATGCAATCCAGACATTTTGCAGCATTCGTGACATGCCATTTTCTTTTGCATATATTGTTCCTTTTACTTGAAATATCCTTCCTACTCCTTTATGCACAAGTATTTGCTACTCATCCTGTGAAGCCCAAGAGCTCCATTAATACCACTTTTTCAAGGGATATTTCTTCTACTTTCCAGTGTGTGTTAGTAATATTATGGCATGCTGGGCTTTTCTGCTTCTATCATATTATTTTGTAATCCTTATTTTACAAGTTTTCAAGCATCTTGGAAGCAATAATCTTGTTTGTTTTTTTCAATGTCTTTACTCCTAGTTTCTGCACATACAGACAATCATTTGTGGAATTAATGAATAAATGAATGAATGGTGCTATATTTGTAAGATATTTTAACTGGCAATTCATTAGCGAGGGTGAGACCTTTTGGAAAATCAATGAGGGAAAAGAATGTTCATACCACATAAGGCTAAAAGTCAATATAATAATAAAAAATAAATAAAAATTTAAAAAGCAAATATAATAAATACACATGCTTCAAACTCTTAGGTAAATTGCTTGAAATTATTAATTAAATACAGTGTTCTTATGATCTTTTTAAAAAGAATTTTGAAGGGAAAAAATCCCTGAAAATTACAGAGACTAACATCACAAGCCCCCTGTGTCAATAATCATAATTAATAATTGATCACATTCTATCATATTTGTTTTGCCTTCTTTTAAGTAAAGAATAGTAAAACTCAGTCTCATTGGCAAAATGAATGGGCTTAGATATGTACATTGTCACTTGCTTCTTTGTCATGTCCCATACTAAGAGGTTTTCCAACTGTTCTGGAAATCTAAAATTCAATCCCCTTGCCCAGTCTTTATCACAATGCCACCTATATAATTTGTTGAGCCCAGGGCAAAATGAAAATATGAGATCACTGCAGAGAGAAGTCAATCCCCTCTTCTCATTAAACTGCTGCCCCAACCCAAGGCTGAAAGGCACACTTCAAGGGCCTGCAATTTCCATGATGGAACATAATTGGTACCTAACTCAGTAGGAGACCCTTACCATGACTCCCATCAATGCACTGTTGTGCTACTAGCTCTGAGCAGGAGTGACTTCTACTTTATTTACAATGTCCATAAAGAGAGGGAGGAAGGGAATTATTGAGTCCATATGCCAGAGCAAGGCAGGCTTTATATCACCAATGCAGCTACATAGTGTACTCAGAATGCCCAGGCACTTAGGTGGCTCAGTAGTTGAACATCTGCCTTTGGTTCAGGTCACGATCCCAGATCCTGGGATCAAGTCCTGCATCAGGCTCCCTGCAAGGAGCCTACTTCTCCCTCTGCCTATGTCTCTGCCTCTCTCTCTCTCATGAATAAATAAATAAAATAAAAAAAAAAAAACAAAGAAAGAAAGAAAAGAAGGCCCATGCTTGGGATTTAATGCTCTGCGATGGCTATTTAATTTTTCTGCTCTATAAAATCAGCCTGACTGATCTTTCGGACAGTAGCCACTCTCTTATTTGAAGTGCCCTAACAGACTTTAGATTCAGTTTTCAATTCTGTTAAAATTACTGATTTAAGACCCCAAGTGTGTTGACTATATGTGGCCAGCTGGCCACAATCCATGTCCTTTTCCACAACCATCACTTTTTCTTCCACCTAGTTGAGTTGTTGGCTTATTATATCAGTTGAGTTTATCCCTGGGAATGCATGTTTATGTTTATTGATGATAACAAATGATAAATATCTTTGAATTGCTGATTCAACTAACTTAAGCATGCCTTTCTCTGAAGTTCATTTCATGGGAAATTATGAATTTCCTTATTTTGTCTGTTACTTTTAGTTGTGTGTATATATGTCTGTTACATATTGGTTAAGAGTGTCTTTTTTATCTGTGTCCCTACCGTTTGGCCATTAACTTCTAGAGCAGAAACTAAAATTGTAGATCTCTTTGTACCTCTAATTCCCAGAGCTCATAGTCTGTCATATATTAGATTTTCAATAGCATTTATTGATTAAGCAAAGAAATTAGAACATGATTTTCTTAAATGTAAGAAATTATATAAATGCACAGTTTTTAGAATCAGGTAAATTCATCACCTTAATACTATTAAACTTTAAAAATATGTCTTAACAAAAGGTAGAAATTATAATAAGAAAGTATAGTTTTTGTTTCCTTAGTTTTAGAAATTACAACCTATAGTGGTTATAGCACATGATTTAAGATCAGAGTAGAGCACTGAACCCTTAAGTAACGTCAGCTGTTATTTAAAAAAAATGGATCTTATTTACCAAAAGGAAAAACTAGCAAATCAAGGGAAATGGCTCTCATGGTAATGAAAGAATTTCAGTAGCTCTTAGTGTTGTTCTAACTTAGATAACATATGGCAAGACTTGCCAGCAGATTCACCAAACAAAATTGTAAATAGAGTTCATTCTTACAGTGTCTCTTGTTTGTTTTTATCTCCTTGGCTGAGTTTCTAGTCTTGTGGTTGACCCTTATTATATAGTTTCTCTGGCTTTCGTAGCTCAACTGTACCTTACTCAGTTCTTTCTATAGCCTGTCTACACACTGATCCTTTGCCTTCTCAGAAGACACTACATCGACATGAAAACAGACAGTAACGTCAGAGTTGAAAAAGTAAACTGTAGATATTCTCCCTGTTAGTTTTGCCATCGTCGCGAAATTACCTTACAAACCTCTTTTCTCATCTGTAAAACATTAAAAATCATACTGTCTACCTATGAGGGCTATTGGGTGAGTAAATCAAAAAGCTAGAGCAGCAGAGAGCACAGAGTAAACCCTCAAATATCAGCTATTATTATGTCTGGGTATGTGACCTTGGGAACATCGGTCATCTGTGAAATGGGATCAACATAACCTCCCTACCAGGGTTGCATTTATAGTAAATAAAATAACTTATGTTACCTGTCTTGTACAGGGTCAGACATACGATAGTTTGGAAAATAAATTCTTGTCTGAACATAAGTTTCTGCAGTACTCCAAAATGTTACATACAAAATGATTAATGTCTTCTAATAAATTAGGCAAGTGATAATGCTGAATATTCATTTCTAGAATCATGGGGCAAAACTTAGAATACTTAATATTAATAGGATGGGTTTGTAAATTAAGGAAATAAGTGTGGATTATAAGAGAAAAGATGGTCAGGATTGAGTGCTGGGAACTCCAACCTTTAGAAGCTGGAGGAATGAGGAATAACTAACAGGGGAGATGAAGAAGAAAATGCCAGTGAGGTGTGGGAGACTATGGTGCCTTGCAAGGCCAGTGAAGAAGGTGTTTGTGGAGAGAGTGATGAACTGTATCAAGTTCTATAGATTGGTCTAAATGCAGAATATATTAGTTTCCTTTCTAGTATCTGAAAGCTTTCTTTTCATTCTTTCATATAACATAATGAAATGCATATTCTCCATTTTGGAATCTGGCACATTAGTTACTAATACGAGTCATATAAGGCAGGGTTGGGATGCCTGGGTGGCTCAGTGGTTGAGCATCTGCCTTTGGCTCAGGGCATGATCCCACGTCTGGGAATCGAGTCCCACATCAGGCTCCCCTCAAGGAGCCCGGTACCCTCTGCCTATGTCTCTGACTCTCTCTCTGTGTCTCCCATGAATAAATCAAATCTTTAAAAAAAAAAAGGCAGGGTTGTCAGTGGTCTGAATTTCCACAATGTCCACTGTCCACATGTCCACTGACTGTTACTTTAAGCCTAATTTCTGACATTTCCCTCCAGATAAGATACCATCAAATTGTTCCATTTTAGCCAATTATAATTTGTGGGGAAAGCAGGTTTTAAGCCTGTCCTTAGTCCTATCATTCATTGTAAGTGAAAGTTTTACACCAAAATTGCAGGTTTGGATAAACATTAAAGAGCAGTCTATCTTATTGGGCTGCTCATAAAGAGAAACCTTGTCAACCAGAGTGGAAACATTTCATTTTAAAACTTTAAGGTATTGATAAACATCATCAAAGCTATGTAAACTTCAATTTTTATCTAAGTTTCAGGTTGTTAGGCAGAAAATAGTTAATCCAGTGATGCTTCTACAACATTTCACCACTTAACACTCAGTAATTTTATGCTTTTAAAGGGTAAATTGCTGCCTTTCTTAACAAAATGGACAAAGCTTTCTAATACATGGACAGTAGATAATGGCAAAAAAGCCAGCTCTTTATGGTTTTCCTATTTATATAAATATGAGAGATTAAACTTGTCAGAAAAGAGTAGTTTGTGTATATTTTGAATTTGCAATTTTTACAACTGATTTCATGGCTTCCCATAAAAGGTGGGAAAAGAAGGCTTTGTATAGCAAGGGCTAGTCAGTTTATGACATTCATCTAGTTTATGATATTCATAAAACTTAGAACTAATAGAACTTTAACTTTGTTTTTAACTTTGATTCCCACCAAAGTTTCATCTTCATAAATCTTCCTTCCTCAAATAGAATTATGCTGTGATTATGGGTCATCAAGCCATTCATCTGGTCTTATAAATTCTGCACCATCCCTGTTTATATAGATTATTACATTTGTCTCCAGCAAAATTATTCTGATTTCTTTGAGGTTTCCTCCCTTTTTCCTTGTTTTCAGTTCCTTTAACCATTTAAGCAATTGCTCTGCTAAAAATTTTTTAAAACATATTTTTAAAATATCAAGATTAGATGTTTGCACAACTGCTATATTCTCTTAAGCCCAATTTTTGCAATATAAGAGAATTGTTAAATTGTTCAATTGAGGTTTTACGTTTGAAAATGTGCAGGAAGGCAGCTTAGTAGCTAAGTGCACAAATTCCAAAGCCTGACAGCCTGGTTTTGAATTTCTCCTCTGCTCCTGAATAGCTATGAATCCCTGAGTGTGTTACTTGACATATTTTTTTCTTTACTTTCTCATCAATAAAATGGGATTAATAATATCATCTATTTTATGGCATTGTTAGAAGAATTACACTGGTTAATCTCCATCAAGCTTTGGGAAAAGCACAGCGTAGAATAACTACTATGTATGTGCTTGAAAATTAAAGGTATTTCTTCAACTAATTTAATAAACAATAGCACCCCACAATACATATGTAGTGTCAATTTACTGCGTTTTTATCTTGTAGATATTTATGTCCAACTCAATCACAAAACCTAAGTAAAAGTCACATTTCTTTCTTGGTACTATCTACAGTTGTAATAGTAAAACATAAATATTCATGATTAAACACTGTCAGTCCCTATAACTCTGTGTCTCTCTAATTGATACTAAAGATTATTAAACTGAAAAAAGTTTTAAGAACATGATTAATATAAAAGGAGGATCAAGGAACATATCAATTACTGATTTTTTAAAAGTACAATAACCCAAAAAGGCACATTAAAAATTAATTATTCTAAATTGATTGCCTGGACTACATTGCACAAGGACATTGAGAATTCTGGTTTTTTTTTAAATAGTGAATTATTGTAGTAAATTTAAATCCCTAAAGAAACAAAATTATGAAAATAAAGTCATTTTTTATTTATTAAATATCAAAACAAAATAAAAAACACTTAACTTGGTTAGCTAAATTTATAATGTAATAGTATTAAGTGTAAGGAACACATTTTTAAACCAAATTATGAAAATATTTGGTAAAATAGCTAATCTAACTTCTTGCTTGTCAAGCGCTGCCAAATTCTTTTTTTATGTTTCTTTCGTTATTTTGACTGTTTCATTATTTGGGCACAAATAGAAAAACAAGTTAACTTGAGACTTTATGATGTTAAAGTATTGAATGAATTTTTTAATTATCTCAAAATAAACATGTCTATACCACATTATGTTGAAGGTATGGATTTAGATGTTAAATAAGGTCATGAGGGTAGATTCTAGGACATGATTGCTTACTGCATGCATAGGTGTGAAATAGGCAGAAAGAAATCAAATCATGGTCAATGTCTAGAAGACTTTCCTTCCTCTCCTTTATTCAACTGAATCAACCTCCTAAATATTGTGGTTCTTAGATCATTAATTCTCCTGGTTATTCCCATTAATATACCTTTGTTTATAATCATTATCATTTAAACTCAATTGGCTTTATATTTAAAATAAGTTTACATACCTATTCCCTTCAGAATTCCATTTATAGGACCTCTCCGGCAAAAAAAAAAAAAAAAATTTGCAAAGATGTTTATTACAGCTTCATTTCTAGTTCTGAATGCTCATAGAGAGGATTTATTTTAAAATATTTATGATAAAATAAAATATAGTCCATTCATGTTGTAGAATAGGTGTAATTACTAAAAGGAATGAGTTAGCTCTCTGTGTACTGGCATGGAAGGTTGCTCAAAATATACTGAATGAAAAACTGCAAATTGAAATAAAGTGTAAATAATTCTGTTATTTTCTGTAAAACAAAAATGCATGCGACTTTGTGTTTATACAGACACAAATTTGGATTCAGAAAAAACTGCCAAACTGTAAATATTTGTTTTCCTCAGGAAGAAAGTGAGATGGGTAGGGGAATTTTACTTTTAAGATTTCTTCATTTAATTGTATTCAAACAAGTCAATGCTATTTTTCCAACAAAATATGTGTAAACATTTAATTATATGTTCAAGTCCATAAGTAGCACACAATTCTTGAAAACAGAATATATATATAGAAACTTTATATATTTATATACATACAGCTATTTATGTACATATATGTCCATAGAAATTATCATCTTAGAGCATTTTAAAATTCCCATTCCAAACGTACTGAATATATCAGAATTACTAGGGCCACCCCAGGTAATTCTGATGATTAAGAGCTAAATTTGAGAATAGCCATTCTAGGGATCCCTGGGTGGCGCACCGGTTTGGCGCCTGCCTTTGGCCCAGGGCGTGATCCTGGAGACCCGGGATCGAGTCCCACGTCGGGCTCCCGGTGCATGGAGCCTGCTTCTCCCTCTGCCTGTGTCTCTGCCTTTCTCTCTCTCTCTGTATGACTATCATAAATAAATTAAAAAAAAAAAAAAGGAAAAAAAAAAAAAGAGAATAGCCATTCTAGTTTGCATAATATTGACTATCCATGCATTTCTTCACTCATGCCTACATTAATACTTCTATAAAAGTCCTGCTCTATTTATTAATTTTTTTTGCTATACTAAACAGTACCCACTTTATAAAAAATTTTAGAACATGTCTTGAGGAAGAGTTTACTAACTCAAGAATTTGTGGCACGTGTGCTATATATGCTCAGTTCTATTCCATGTGGTAGGAATGCAAAGGAGAACAAAACAGAAAAGATCCCATCTCATGAAGATAATCTCTCATAAATAACTGCTCAACTGCTTTTATCTTATGACTAATTTTGTAGTACAATAGTTCTCAAACTTTGAGTAGGCATCAGATTCACCTGGAGATCTTGTTAAACTAGACTACCCTCCAAGATTTACTAAGTCCGGGTTGGGCCCCAGAAATTTGCATTTCTAACAAGTGCCCAAAAGATGCTCGTACTATTGAAGACCACACACTTATTGAGAATAATTGCTAAAATGTGATCTATTTCCTTTCTTCCATAGCTGGTATAAAGGTGAGATCCAAACTTGAGATCTTCCTCTAGCAGAATTATATATAAGATTTCAGTATGTTGAGTACTAATTTCATAACTGGCACTCTTTTACTTTCCTATGCTGATATCTAAAGCATATTTTATCAAAATTGTATATATTATTTAAGTCTCTAAAATACTTTTTAGAAACTTGTATGTTTACATATGAGAAAACAATAGAGACAAAGAACCTGAAATTTATAAAACACATGCAACAGGGAAGTTAAAGTGAGTTTGGGCCATTTGACTGTACTTTGCTTCCTCTGGGAACTACACGCACCTGCCCTAGTTACCAGAGTGGTTGACATCAAAAGAATTAATATATATGGAAACTTTCTACACAAGGTAAAGAGTCATAAAATGTAGGTTACATAGAGAATTCCTCATCTCATCTCTGACTACCAGAAGAAAAATTTGGAACATCTTTTCTTTGGTCAACCCAAAGCAAATTGTTCCCACTGCACAGAGTATATTGAATTTCACTTGTTTCCTCCAAAACTGGTGCATGTGCCTGGCCTCGGCATGCTATGCAGTTCACTTATCAAATGCCACTGAGGTGAGTCTCCCCTTTTGAACACACCTCTGAACCCTCACACTGTGGAGAAAAGCCAGACACAGGCCTTACACCTTGAGATTTCTGAAGAACATGTGCCATGTGTTTGTCATCTTTTCAGAAAAGCACTTCTGAAGAGCCCTTTAATGAGTTTCCTAGAGAAAATCTGAAGGAATCGTAATGCAACTAATCATTTCCTACCTTCCCACTGAACCTCTTATTAATTAACATGTTAATGCTCTGTTTGATTTCTTAAATTTAGTTTGAGAGACAGTAAAACAGCTATTTTCAAATTAAATTAAATTGAGTTGTGAGAAGATTTTCAACCAATATAGGGCTTTTTGTACTCTACTAATTCCAGTGCTCATTAAGGTAAAAAAAAAAAAAAATCAATGAGCTTGAAATGAAAGTGTTGATATTATTGTAGGCTAAATCTACTTCTGGATAACTTACTCCCTCCATGACAATGTTTTAGCATGTATGTGACATTAGAAAATGCAAATTTTAGTGCCTAAAGAGAGAGAAAATTTTCCTCAGTTACCATAAATGTCTCCCAAGTATCTGTTTGGGGAATTAGCATAGTCATAAACTGTAAAAATTAAGATTTTTTTCCTAGTACAGTAGACATCTTTACTGTTAATAGGCTGCAATAATCCTTTGATTTTTAATGGTGTATTGCTCTCAGTTCATTGTGCAAATTTCAGGTATAATTAATTATCTTTTATCTTTCTCCAAGGCTTTTCTTTTTTAGCAAAAGGGATTTGTTTAGACTTCTGTTCTAATGGATTCTAATGGGAAATGTTATATAAGATAGACCTTAACGCCAGAGCTATTGCACCTTTATGGAACAAATAGTTATCACTTACTCTTCTTCAATAAACAATTTTCAAACACCTTTATCTATATTGACTTGGGTCTTCTAAATCTTTTATGTTGAACTTCAGCAATGTCTTTTATTGCCAGAGTTTGCAAATATTTTTCCCTTCCTCATTTATCTCTTTTTAGATTAACTTTGCAATAACAGATTGGATTGATACTACAACTCTACCACCTATAGAGATTAAGTATTTTGGCCTGTACCAGAATACTTCCCAATCAATGTCTTGCCCTTGGATAATGCAAATGTTTCAGTGCTTCTCAAACTTTAATGGCCATATGAATCACCTGGAGATAGTATTAATGTGTAGATACTGATTCAGTAGGTCTGGGGTAAGATCTAAGAGTGTACATTTCTAACATGCTCCCAAGTTGTGGTAAAGCTACTTTGAGTAGCAAGGTTTAACTTATAAGCCAACAATAAATTTGACAAGATATCTTTAATAATTGCAAATCTCACAGTTTTTCTGGAAAGCAGTTTGCTACTCATAAAACAGTACCTTTATCAGGACCAAAGTTTTGTAGTCAAACAAAACTGAGATATTTATTTTTCTACCTTTTTCTCTCTTCTTTCATATAAAGCACACTATATTGCTGGTGTGAAAGGTATCTCTTGAAGTTTTCACTATTTAGAATGTAAATTGTAAAATATTTGTAGTATTTTTCATCTTAGCTTGTCCTTTGAACTAAGCACTTTGGGAATCAGATTGAGGGATTGATTACTTACATTCCACTCTGACAATTTCTTAAAATGTATTTTCTTCACCTTTTTTTTTGAGAATGTTATGAAAGTGAACACACAAACACAAATAGACTTTAGATGGGGGAAGAAAACAAACCATTCCTAACAATTTAGAATATCTTGCCATCAAAACCTTTGTACCTTATAAAATGTTCAATAAGAAATTTAGTTTATATCTCTAAGTTATTTTTGTCACTGGGAAAGGAACTCTTTAAAACAAGACTCCTTCTTTATTAAAAATCTCCTTCTGTTTTAAAATGTGTACTTTACTTCAGGATAGTTCTCAAACCTTAGTGTGTGTCAGAATCACCGGGGTCTGCTTGCTAAAACATAGTTGGCAAGGCCCTACTAAATCCAATACTGGATTTAGTGTGTGACATAGGAATTTGCAATAATCCAAGAATGTGCATTTCTAACAGTTTTCTAAATGAGCCTGATTTGCTGGTCCAGGACTCACTCTATGAGAACTAGTAATTTAAGAAAATGTATTTGCATCTGATTATCAAAGATTTCTAACTAGCTGTGAGAAAGTTAGGCTAATAAGGAGAAACGTAAGGATCTCAGCCAGCTTTTATCTAAGCTGTCAACACAGAAGCAATAGAAGCCTCATAAAATCATTCAATAAATGTCCAGGAGCACTGGCTCTTCTATGTCCCATATAGGGAGAGAGATTCTTTAGGTAATAATTTAAGATCACTTGATCAGAGAATTCTTATCAGACTCTCACATTAGGATAGGTTTCCTTGCAATCATATAACACCCTGTAATTGACCTTAATGAGAGTAGTCATAACTCTGATTATACAATTAATTGTGAAAATATCTGTTTAGTGAGTGTATTCTCCATGTGACTGCAATTATTTTAGGTGCCATAACTGTCTCTCATGGCTATGGTATAAATATTGCAATATCTAGTTTAGAACTGACACATACTTGATGCTCATTATCTGCAAATATAAATGGTGGAAAATGTCACTATTCTCCTATCTTAATAGAGATGGTAGGCTTTAAGTGCCTTAATTCAGAGATGTTATTCTCTTGAGTCCACGACAGCTATTTTTTATTGATTATGATATTCTTGCATGCTGAACTCAGACTCAGCCCAGGAATTATTCTCATTCTGGTAGCCTCTATTAGTTGTCATACATGGCATATGAGATAAAATCTAATTGCCATTCCTACAATGAATTCTATTCACAATGGCCTTTGCTTTGTTCACTCAATATTCCCTGAGTTTTTGCCTTTACCTTTGTTCATCCTGTTTCATTTATCTGAAATAGCTACTCTCCTCCAAACACACTCCATTTGTTGAAAACCTATTAATTCCTTAAGTCCTATCTTGAGCACCATCTTTTCTGTGAAGCCTTTTGAAATCCCCTTAATTAGATGAAATCTCTGATGACTCTAACCTTACTCTCCTTTACAATATAGTAATTTGTATGCTCGCCTTTACTTTACTAAAATGGTCCTCCTTAAAGACAAAGAACACTTATTCAACTTATTTTACCATAACTTCAGTCATTGTACAAATATGCATTGTTCTATCACGTTCCAGGCCCTCAGCTCGGTAAAGGGTACATAGAGATTAATGAGACCCAGCATTTGTGGCTAAGGGGGACACCATTTTCTAGAGCATAAAACAAATCTCTAAAAACATGACTATAGAATAATACAGCACAGTACAAGGCAGAGTAATGGGATGAAGAAAGAAATGGTCATCTCCATGTGGGCTATATATGGTGACCAAAGATATTACAGTGGCTAGAGACCAGTAAGAACCTTAAGAGATGAATTGTATGTGGTAGATACAGCTGTGAATTGTATGTGGTAGATATTCAGCCTTTTCCATTTATCCTGCTTATTTGAATTAATCTAAATGCATATCATAAAATAGAAGTGAGTTAAACAAATTATATTTTATATTCTCATGTCTCTTTAGTTTCCTAAATGTCTGCTGCATGAAGTTTTCATGGATCCCATACTTTAATCCTCCTACCATCAGCTACTTTTCTATAATAGTACAATATACCTTACCTCAATCCATGAATCTCTTGGCCTTATTTAGTAACTGTTCCATGGACCCACTGCATACCCTGAAGTGATAACATTATTTCTAATAGGAGATATCATTAAAAAGCCATATCAAACAGATATTCGGACTCTACTAAAGTAGTCACCTCCTTTTTTTTTTTTTTAAAGACTATTTACTTAATTGAGAGAGAGAAAGCATGAGCAGGGGGAGGGGCAGAGGGAGAGAGAGAAGCATATAAGGGGCTCAATCCCAGGACCCTGGGATCATGATCTGAGCCAAAAGCAGATGCTTAATCAACTAAGCCACCTAGGAACCCCAAGTAGTCATCTCCTTTACCAATTATTATATAACTGCACAGGTAGAAGAAACTTGCCAGGAACCCAAATCCAGTTTGCTGTTTTGGGAGGCAAGGGCTGCTGAAGCAATTCTCAGCCAGTACATAGGCAGAATCATGTTATCACAAACACCAGGAGAGATCACAGTAAGGGACCCAAGACCAAACCTGCCTCTCTCCTTCTCACAAATACCACTCAATCACCATTGAAACCTATTCTTCTATATTAAGAACATTAGATTGTTGGGTTCCACCCCTACAGATTTGTTTCAGAAAGCTTAATTCTGACTCCAGGATGTCAGTTTGAACCAGTACCACAATGGGTAATGTTACAGGTGGTCCATGGCCCACAGTTATTCTAAATAGATTATCCCCAATCTTCTGGGGTTAATTTTGAAACAAAGGCAACTGCATAATGTTTTTTCTACCACAGTTCCTATATGCTAATGTCAGAAACATGTAAAAAAATTAAAACTACCTTTGCAAAGGGGCCTGGCTCAAATTCCCTTCTGTGTTATCCTTGATTAGCTCTCTCTACCAAAAAGGAGTGGGTATTTTCTTCTCTTCTTTCACATAAGTGATATAGGAGTATACGAGCAATTTTAGAATTTTATTTCTCTTACTTATCCCTCACATCACTATGATTTATGTAGGCAGAAAGAACTGAAACCAATACCTGCCATTCTCCCAATAAATTGTTAACTAAAGTTTTAGAGTTAACCAGGCACAAGGTTTACTGATCTCACTTCTCTCACTTCTCATAAATAGTGTTATGAAAGGTGCAACTGTTCTCACTTTACAGACGAGGAAACAAGATGGATGTTTAAGAAACTTGCAAAGATCACATAGCAAATGAAAGTCAGCTTCAATTCAAATCCAGATGTCTGATTCTACAATCCATTTTTAATCTCATCAGACAGTTGGCATTTCACTTCATTTTGTTGGGACAATAGGTATTGAGTGAATGGTGAGTGTATACATGTTGTAATTTACCAAGCTAATTACACATGTGAAACTCTGTCCTGGTATATCCTTAAGACTCATTTTCTTCTTGGGGTTGGGATATGTAATGTTCTCTGACACTAGGTTTCTAGTTTCTGTGGTTTTCTCTTTGACAACCACTTTTTCCTCTTCATTTAAGATTCTGTATCATCTGTCTTTGATCTAGGTACCTTTTCTTTATTCTCCAGAGTGTTTCTTCTCAGCAGTTCCCTGTTTTATTATTCGAAATTTTAGACCTACCTTTCTCTTTTAGCTTTAAGCTTTGGGCTTTTCTCTTATGCTTCATCTGAGGCGGTCATATGCTCATGCTGTTTCATTCATTTAGGTTTCTTTTTTTCAATCATATATTCTTTTCTGTCCCCTATTATTCTAGATTTTATCATACTACCTAAATCCTTACTAATGTGCTGGAATGATTCTTCCGTCTTCAGCATTTCTGATACCAGCCTTTTAACTATGAGGAAAAACTACTGACACCCTCATTATTGATTTTATTGATCATATAGATATTTTTCCAGGTTTTTGTATGGTTGAATTTACTCAACACATGAGTACTTAATTTGTGGCCTAAACAAAATGAATGGGCATGTTTTGATATAATGGCCACCACGGCTCAAATCCACAGTGAAAGGAATTTGTAGCATGAGATAGGTTAATATATTCACACCTGGAAATACATGTGCCTCATTTGTGACATAAAAACCAGCATTTCCAGAAAATAGCTTCTAGAAAACAGGTGAGTTTCCAGCCATTTCCAATCACAGATTTTCTGTTTTAAGACTTTTCACTTCATAATAGTTACTAAATCTAATTTTAAACATCAAACTTCTCTAAGATTCACAATCCATTACAAAACAATATAATGGAATGTATAAAACTCCATTCCTAGAGTAATTTACCTGTCAATCTCATATAATTTGTAAATAAGGTAGAGAATAGCCTAAAATTTTTTATATCACAAATTATATCCCTTACATTGCCGTGATTATAGTGTGTTTCTTTTCTGTTTAAAAGGAACTAAAAGCAAGAGTTTCCAGAACAGAGGAATCATGACAGAGAAAACTAGAAATGCAATGCGTCAAAGCAACACAAGATGTCACTTTTACATAGGCCTGCACTTCCATGGTAAAGCTACATCTGCATTGTACATAAAATAGTATGTGGAGAGAAAAAGCATCAAGGAGATTTACAAGTGCTTCAGGAGCATGAAAAGGAGCCAAAATTCTTAGTTTGTTATCAATATTTATAACAATGTCTTGAGAAGTATCCCCAAGCTGGAATTATTTTCCTGTACCTATATCAACCCATACAACACATGGCCTTCAAAACACAATGTGGTTTCTCCCTCACTTTCTAGGTGGCACAGGGCCCAAAACTAAGCTTATTCTCACTGCCTGCCATATTCTTCTCTGCTTTCTTATTTATGCTTATTTTATCTGAAGCCTGATCTGTTAAAATAGGCCCCGAATTTTCTTTTTCTGGTCTTACCCAATTAACACATTTTACATACTGCTTCCAAGATGATGCTCGAAGGAAATTCTGATACAATGCTCTTCTGTTCTCTAAGGTCAGGTTTAACAAGGAGTATTAATTTCTTATTGCTGCTATGACAAATTAGCACAAATGTAGCAATTCAAAAAAAAAAACACAAATTCATTTTCTGTAGATCCAAAGTCTGACACAGATCTCACTGAGCTAAGGTCAAGGTGTTGACAGGGCTGCAGTATCTTCTGTAGGCTCTAGAGGCTACTTCCTTTTCTTCTCTAGTTTCTAAGAGCCACCTGCCACTTTCCTTGGTTCATGGCCCCTTCCTCTGTCTTCAAAGCCAGCATTATGGAGCCCAGTGTCTTTTGTTACCATTTCTCTGATTTTTCATAGTCATATCTTCCTTTAACTCTTGTAAGGACCCTTATGGTTACATTGGGCCAATGTAGGTAATCCAGGATGATCTCCCTATTTTGAGGTCTGCTGGTTAGCAATCTCAATTC
Source organism: Vulpes lagopus (assembly GCF_018345385.1). Lineage (NCBI taxonomy): Eukaryota > Metazoa > Chordata > Mammalia > Carnivora > Canidae > Vulpes > Vulpes lagopus. The sequence goes on along the minus strand of NC_054826.1, from coordinate 41,511,664 downwards.
CACCTTCAACCTTAATTCTTCTTTGTAACCTAATATATTTATTGGTTCTAGGGATTAGGATGTGGAGATCTTTGGGGATTCATTATTCTGCCTACCACTCACAGAACTGAAAGTGCTTGAGGATCTGGTCCATCTAACCCTTGATCCTAATCCCCTTTCAGGATCGATCCTCATTTCTTTTGTGCTAAGTGCTTCAGCCAGACTGAACTTCCCATAAACAGGGCATTATCCATTCAAGACTCTCTCAACCTTGTCCATGCTGTGCTTACTTCCTAGGCAGTTGTTCTCTAACTCCTTTGGAAATTTAATCTTCATCTTTTAAGTCCTCTACTTGGGGAAACTTTGTAAAGCTCTCTCTTAGACATAATCACTCTCTTATTCGTGCACCCATTGAGACTATCTCTTCTATATCATCAATGTATTTTATAATTTTGTTCTTTTTTTTTCCCCCCTGGGATCACTAGGATACCCTTTTCCCCAATAATCCCTGTTGCAAAATCATGAAAGGTGGTAGATATATTTTGTTAAATGTTTGAAAGAGTATATATTATAGAATAAAGTACTATGGCAAACAGACACTCCCCCCACATCCGAATATCAATGGTTTAACATAATAGAAAGTTATTTCTTTACAATACAAGGCAGGTATTCCTGGTCTCCTGATAGCTCTTATCCATGTGGACTCAAGAATCAAGCTCCTTCTGTGTCCTATCTCAGTCATCCCACGAAGGCCTATCTTATTGTTTGAATACAGACATTAGAAGGAAAAACAGAACATTCAAGAAAACTATTTGTGGTTTTGTTGTTGTTTTGTTTTAAGATTTATTTATTTATTTGAAAGAGAGTGAGAGACCACAGTGGAGACGTAGAAAGGAAGAGAGAAACCCAAGCAGACTCTGTACTCCACAAGGGCTGGACACAGGGCTGGATCTCACAACCCTGAGATCATGACCTGAGCTGAAACCAATAGTTTAGTTTAAGATCCAGGGCTGGATCTTAGCCAACTGTGCAACCCAGGTGCCTCAAGAACTACTTGCTTTTAAAAAGCATGACTTGGTGCAGCCCGGGTGGCTCAGCGGTTTAGCCCCACCTTCAGGCCAGGGCCTGATTCTGGAGACCTGGGACGGAGTCCCCCGTCGGGCTCCCTGCATGGAGCCTGCTTCTCCCTCTGCCTGTGTCTCTGCCTCTTCCTCTTCCTCTCTCTCTCTCTCTCTCTCTCTCTCTCTGTCTCTCATGAAAAAAATAAATACAATCTTTAAAAAAATAAATAAAAATAAAAAGCATGATCTGGAACCCACCTCATTTCTGTTTATATTCCTTTGGAGAAAAAATTAGTCACATGGTCAAAATAACCTGCACGGGAGCCTAGGAAATGTAATTAACCATATATGCAGCAAAACCCTATTAACTTAGGGAAAGAATATATTGGATTTGGGTAGAAAACTGTGATCTCTGCTACAAAGAGTTAATGACAACAAATCCAGCTCCTTCCCTCCTAGCAACTCATAGACTATATGAATATGTATCTCTTTACCCTTATAGCCTATTTCTTTGTGATTTATGTCTGACATCTACTAAAGTTTAAGAGGTCAGTTTAGTATGGAAATGTTAAAAGTGAGTGCAAAGTTAAATTTTACATGAATTTTCGTTTAAGAATATTTATTAAATATCAATATGGTAAAACAAAAAAACTATTAAATTGTTCTGTAGGTGACAAATATGACCTAGTTAAATAAAAAATATATGATTTTAAAGTCTTCAGAAGATTGAGAGGAAAAGTAGGTATTATTCTGTGGCATAAGAGGTCTAGCAAAGTGGTAAAAAAGGTATGACAAAATTCGACAGGTGAGATTTTGTCAAATATAATAGTTAAGAGCATGAGTTTGGAGTTAGATGGGTTAGTTCTGCTTTTTTAGTGGATGTCTAACCTAAACAAATTAAAATGTCAGTTTCTGCATTAGTTAATAAGCATATAATAGGGCATAATAGCTTAAAATTTTTGGAAGGTTTAGGATGTCTAACCTATCCATACTCCAAAATGCTAGGTCTTACTGTTCTTAGACATTATTGAACAAGGAAATCTGTATTGACCTCATATTTTTAAGGTGTATGTACAAAGTATAGAAACAAATGGAAGTTTTTTAGTTAAAAAGTTTTTGAGGTCGGGAAAGCTGAAATCCAAAGAGCTGATGTTTATAAGGACAAAAAGACAAACAGAAAATCTGTCAAGGTTTTTATATTCTCAAAAACAAAATAAGAATGTTCTTCAAGTTAACAAGGCCAATTTTTTTTCCCAAAAGCATATTATTCCAAGAGTAAAACAAACACTTAAAAGAGACAATTGAGGGGATCATACAGATAAAGTACTGAGGGGCACCATCTTGTCCTAAATGACTTTGTGGCTACTATATTCCAAAGTGAGAAACATATAAATCAGATTGAAAATTCAGTGTGGACTTAATTATATGGAATAGAGAGTCAAGAAGAAACATGTAGGAAAATTGAGAAGGGAAATACAGTTCTCATTTTCAAAAAAGAGAAAGAGATTAATAGACTAATATTGATAACCACAGACAGAACATGACTTTTAGCATTCAGAAGATTCTAGGACAGGTTACCCTAGTTTTTCAATGAGACATCTTATAACTCCACCCTTAGAAACTCTACCTCATTAAATGTATATATCCATCTTTGGATGCAACTCAATTTCAGATATGTGACAATTTGAGTGCACAAAAAGTGTCATAACAATATGAGTTGACTAGGACAAGGTTGGAAACTATAAATAGACATAAATGTTTTACTGAAGTCCAGATAGGTTATTGAAGCCTCTAATTTCGCCCTCCTGAATAAGTTTTTTTTTTTTTTTTAACTAGAATGGGTCAAATTCCTACTTATAAATTCAATTGGTTTGTTACCTTATGTAAGCAAAAGTATAAATGTGTGTCACTCAAGAATAACTTTCTTATTTTTCTAGGACTTTGACACAAGTCTTACTGTACATTTCACCAATGGATGTAATGATTAGGAATTATTTTCAAATTTCAAATAAACAAAGTTATAATGGTTAAGACTGTGGATTTTTTAAGTTGGTAGACTTAGTATATGGCTCTTGTTCCCTCAATTACTAGTTATGCAGCTTTAGGCAAATAAGTTAACCATTCTGAATCTCAGTGTCCTCACCTATAAAACTATTATTATAAAGGAAAGAGCACTTACATATTGCATCAATTACAGGGGTAACTAATTTAAATAAACTTAGCATATAATATATCTCCATCATGGTGGAAATAATTACAATGTTGTTGTCCCTAAAGATATTGCCTATTAACAATAGAGTTTCCATATAGTTAAAGAGCTTGCAGAAATGGATGAATCAAATTCAACAAGATGAAAATAAATTGTGTTATGCCATTTTTTAAAAGATTTTATTTATTTATTCATGACAGACAGAGAGAGAGAGAGTGAGGCAGAGACATAGGCAGAGGGAGAAGCAGGCTTCCTGAGGGGAGCCCCAAATGGGACTTGATCCCAGGACCCCTGGACCAAAGGCAGAAGCCCAACCACTGAGCCACCCAAGCGTCCTATGTTATGCCATTTGAACAAAAACAGAGCAAAACAAAACAAAAAAACAAACAAACAAACAAACAAACAAACAAAAATATATATATATATATATATATTTTGTAGAAGGAGAGAATAAAAAAAAAGTCTTTCTAATCAGAAACAGATATAAACATTTCTGAACCATTTCAGAAACTATGTTCAATATGAATCAATGGAAAAATGTAACTACCAAAATACCTAGCATCCTCTTTAAGTATATCTATAGAAATATAGGTAGCAATATAAAGCAAAGATCAGATCCTTTGTGCTCTTTGTTGTCAAACATCGAAAATCTTGTAGTTGATTCAAGGTCCATTCTAACTTGAATGCAGACAAAATCAAAACATATTCAAAGGACAATAGTCAGGGGAGCAATGAAATGTGTCATTTGAACAATGACTTGAAGAGCAGTGGTGGGATTGTTTCTTGTTGGGGACTATGAAAAAGCAGCTGCTGTATTTTTTTTTTAAGTATTTTTTTTTTAATTTATTTATTCAGAGAGAGAGAGACTGAGAGGCAGAGACACAGGCAGAGGGAGAAGCGGGCTCCACATAGGGAGCCTGACGCGGGACTCGATCCTGGGTCTCCAGGATCAGACCCCGGGCTGCAGGCGGCCCTAAACCGCTGCGCCAAAGGGGGTGCCCAGCTGCTGTATTTTTTATACAAATCTTTTTGTAGATGTATGTTTTCATTTGTTTAGGGCAAATACCTGAGTGTAGAATTGTTGGGTCACACAGTAGGTATATATTTACTTTCATTAGACACTGTCAGTTCTGCAAGGTGGTAGTACCACTTTTTAATGACATACTTATTTAAATATCATCGACTGATCATTTTATGCTAACCTTAAAAACCCAGATTTCTGGATTTCCTGGAAAAAAAATTGGCACGCCTGACAATATTGGATTTACATGGCCAAAAATAGCTGGAATTGAATTCACAGACTTTTTAGGTGGTGTGTGAATGGTTCAATTCCTCTTAGACCTCACCTGTCCTTTCAGCTCAATGCATCTATTTGGTAGTAACTGACACCTACCTGTGATTTTGCATATCTTGATGTGATGGAAGACTGCCACAGTGTCAGGTACTTTCAACTGCATTTAAACCACTGTTGACTTGTATTTGCATCTGAGGAAGAACATGAGCTTCGAGGTGTGTGTGCATGGTTCATTGTTATTAAGTACTATCTTAGAGATAATTTTGTTTTTCCACTTGGTTGCCCCCTACTTCAGTTGCACCTAGAAATGGGTAACAGAAACAGCAGCAGGGCTATTGCTAGGAAAGAAGGTTCTGAAGACAGTGCTGGAGATCCCATGTTATGATTAGTGTAACAAGATATGTTATCAGTTTAGTATTCTGTTATTTACTTAATTTAAGCCTAATGATATGAAACATTATTGCAATGCTGAAGTTATCTTATCCCTTTCAAGGTGCCTCAATCCCCCTGAGGAAAGAACCAAGCAGATGGAACATTTCAGGCTACAAATATAGAAGAGCTAGCTGCAAGTATGTTCTCTGTCCTTGATGTGAAAATTCTGTCATTTTTAATTCTCCAGCTTGTTTACTTTTCTACTACATAAGAACTGGGGCTGTTGTTAGCAGCATTGATTAAGTTGTCATTGATTTTGAAGATAGGAAATAGAACTTTAACATTTCCCACATGAATTTAAAGAAAGTCAGATATTAACATCAAGATAAAACATTTACTATAACAATGACACAATAGTCAAGTATCATTCAAAACCTTTCAAGACTCTCAAAGAGCACGTGGATTCCAGATGTCAATACATGAGTAGGTATAAATTTTACTATTTAATCTACAAGATGCATCAACCTGCTTCTAGCCCCCAAAATGATAGCTCATTTATTTTTATACATGTTTGTGTTCAAATTTGCATAACTTTATTTTCTACCATCAACAGAAATAAGTCTTATTATTAACCAGTTTTATAATCAGTCTTAGTATCAGCCAGGCCTCCTGCTAAACCTGCTAAATTCAGCATAGTGTGAATTAATCCTCATATAAACCTTTAAATCTCAGTGTCTCGAACTTGGCACTATCACCAATTTGGGCCAGGTAGTTACTTGGGGGAGAAGTGGGTCTGTCCTGTGTATTGTAGAATATTGAGCAGCACGCATGGTCTCTACCCATTAGATGCCAGCAGCAAGCCCTTCCTTGCCAATTTGTGACAATCAAAAATGTCATTGTAAATGTCCCCTGGGGACAAATCCCCTGGTTGACAACTATCGCCTTAAGGTAAATACTATTACTTCCGTCCAATAACAGAACTTATCCACGTACACAAAGTCAGCAAGATGAATATCTGGACAGGGAAGGAGACATATTTGGATTGAAAGCCCAGGATCGTTACATGAATTGATATTGTTTCCCACTGACTTTAAAGATACACGAGCAAGGTTATATCTAGATTGCTATGAGGCTTTTATAGTTTTACAGTTTTTACTTTTATGTATATATGAGTTGAACATCTACTATTTGCAAAGTACTATGCCAAGGTGAAAGGTGACAAAAAATTAGACTTACAGCTACTGAAGAACATAAATTTTGTCTTTCATAAACAGCTATTCACAACTGATAATAGGAATTACATATATTCCAATGTACACAAAGGTTAAATTATGCATTAATACTTCTTAAAGGTTACCTTTTAAACATTCTATCTCCGTTAAAGTTTTGGCATCATTGCAGAAATGTGTTATACAAATGTTAAATTATTACCTGTGGTAGAATTATATAGTAAGACATACATATATCCAGCTAGCACAGGGGTTGACAAATCTGACCCACCATCTGTTTTTGTAAATAAAGTTTTGTTGAGATATAGCTAGGTTCATTTGTGTTCTTGTCTGTGGCTGCTTACATGAAACAGCAATAAAATTGAGTAGCTATGACAGAAACAATACAGTTTTCAAAACCAAAAATAGCTCTTACTTGACCTTTTACAGAGGAAATTTGCCAGCCCATGATATAGTATTTAAAGGTGGTTTGGTTTTTATGGCTGTGTAAAACAGGAATTCTACTTGTCTGTGTTTGGTCTTTATTACCTTTTAATTTTTTTTTAAGGATTTTAATTATATATTTGAGAGAGAGAGCCCACAAGGAAGAGTGGCAGAAGGAGAGAGAGTCTTTTTTTTTTTTTTTTTTTAGGAGAGAGAGTCTTAAGTAGACTCCATGCTGAGCTTGGAACCCAACATTGGGCTTGATCTCACATCCCAGAGTTCACAATCTGAGTCAAAACCAAGAGCTGGACACTTAGCCAACCACACCACCCGGGTGACCCAATGTATGTCACATTTTAAAGTGTATATTCAGCTGGAATATGTGATTATTTTCACATCTGTGAAGCACAGTAAATAAGTTAGCCTTTTCCCCTCTTAAAATGCTTTAATAATAATTGATTTAAAACTTTCTAAAGACTCATTCTGTATCAGCCAATCTGCCAGGAGATTTACATGCATTACACTGCTTAATTCTCACATTACTGTGAAGTATTTAGTCATAATTTCACTTTTTATGAGGTTACTGAGGCTTATGAAGGCAAGGTAACCTCCTCAAGGTCATGCAGAATCAGAACTCTAACATGTCTGATTGCAAATCTCAAGTCTTTGACCCAACTGTTATGCTTTAGTTTGTGCACAGAGTAAAATGTTAATTAAAAATTTTACTTGATTTTACCTATGTTTTAAAGATCTAAGCAATTATTTTGAGTTCATACAAATTTTCTTAATCTTCTTACAAACCAAGAAAACCTAATGCCCACCTAAATGAAAGGAGGCTGAGATCATTAATTTTTTCATTTTGCAAGTACATATTGTGCCTCTATCCTCCACTACACACTGTGCTGGATGCTGAGGATAAACAAGTAATAAAAGACATGATCCCTGGCCTTACTAAGGTTTGTCCTGGTGGGGAGATAAGGAGAAAGAAGAAAAAAAGGCAACACACCTGATAAACAGGAATTACACAGGCATGTGCCTGGTACTAAGGGAAGATGGAGGCTTCACAAAGTCATCGAGGGCTGAAACTTGATCAATAGTGATTGACCTGGGGATCCCTGGGTGGTGCAGCGGTTTGGCGCCTGCCTTTGTCCCAGGGCGCGATCCTGGAGACCCGGAATTGAGTCCCGCATCGGGCTCCCGGTGCATGAAGCCTGCTTATGTCTCTGCCTCTCTCTCTCTCTCTCTGTGACTATCATAAATAAATAAAAATTAAAAAAAAAAAAAACTTAATAGTGATTGACCTGGATGGCAATTTGGATCCTGGCTACTTAGTACTCTCTTAGGATACAGAAGTGGTTTTGCCTAATTCTTGACTCTGTAAGCTTGTGTTTTAGTTGGGGAATACAAGATAGAACATTTCAATCACTAACAACATAAGATATTATGTAAGGAAATGCTAAATTGCATGGAACAGCATAAAAGTACAATAGACATTAGGAGTAGTAGGGAATGGATACAGTCTAGGGCTTGTCAGTGAGAAAATGAAATGGAAGATGAATGTTTAAGGATAAGCAGAGCCTGGCTAAACAGACAAGAGGGTATGTTGGGTAGGCTGAGCATCTTCAGTGGCTGAGCATCTTCAGTGGCCATCTGGAGCAGGAATAGTGTTTATGAGCTCTTGGCTCCTAAAAAAAATTGGTTTCAACAAAAACAGTGTTAAGAGTAGTGGGGAGTGAAAGTCCTATTGCTGGCTTGAGGCAAGAATGTATTTAGCTTTCAGAACTAGGTGGAAGGAGTAAGAATGCAACATATTTAACCAATTATAAGTGTTTGTGAAGAGTATATCACAATAATTCACTGCTTGAGACAAATTAAAAATATTGATCAATACTGAATCTGATACCAAAAAAACTGGAAACATTCATGGAATATCTTCAACATCAAAATGAAAAAGCTGGGCAGCCTGGCTGGCTCAGCGGTTTAGCGCCACCTTCAGCCCAGGGCCTGATCCTGGGGACCTGGGATTGAGTCCCATGTCAGGCTCCCTGCATGGACCCTGCTTCTCCCTCTGCCTCTCTCTCCCTCTCTCTCTCTCTCTCTTTCTCTTTCTCTCTCTCTGTGTCTCTCATGAATAAAAATGAAAAAGCTGCAGTACTTTAAAAATTAATTTATACCTTAAAATAAATCATCTGATTTATTACTCGATATAGGTAACTCCCTCTGTATCTGACACTGTACAAATAAAAATTTCTAATTCATCATCACCTCCCTAAATTCCAGTCTAAGAGAGGAGTCGAGGTATAAATGAAATTATCACCCAATCAACCTCCATATTTAGCAAGAAGACAAGGGTCCCAAATGAAAAGAAAGGTTCATTTATGAGAGATTATTATAAAGGAAAGTGATCTCAGAGGAAACTAAGGAAACTAAGTTTCGCTGATAAAGTTACGTTTGAAAGGGATGTGAAAAACAAATAACTGTTACATAGGCAAAAAGGAGGTGAATGGTGGTAAATCTTACAAGAAGTATTCCGGCTGAAGGAGCATCATGTGCAAATCTCTGCAACAGGAAGAACACAGAATATTCTAGTTGTGTGTGTGAATTTATTTGAAATGTATAGATATGCCCAGAGTGGTTATTGTCTCAATTTCCTACTGTTGAAATTAAATTTCAAATTTTCAAAGAACACATGATTTTCTTTATTATTCATATGTAAAATCTGGACATCTGGCACAAAACAATATAAGGTATAACTTATTTGGAAATGCTAGTCCATTTTGAAAACTGTGTGTTCCTCTGCCTGAAAATAGCACTTGCAGAATTTTACTTTCTTTCCGCCTGAAGAGGAATGGAAAAATAACATATAAATCCTAAATCAGGGGTTAAAATACAGTGGGTCTTGAGTTGAACACATAGAGTCCAGAGGCTTTGATCTAGGTCACGTAATCATTTCTGTATAGATGACTGCAATTCTTAAGTCAAAATCTTTTCCTTTTCCTTCCTCTTTTCCTTTATTCTTGCTTTTGTGTGAAGTTATTTATTTTTGGTTGTTACTTAGACACCAATTTTAATAACTATAACAATTACCGAAACTGCTCTTGATCCAAAACCAACATTTTTTCTATTTCTCTTAAACTTATAAAGTCAAGGTCAGTGGTTTTAATCTTCTTTCTTGAGCCTAAACAACTATGTATATCAATTTAGAAACAGATGTTTATTAAATATAGAGTTTGCCTAAGGCATTATATTATGCCAGCCACCATGAGGGATATCACCCTATTTCCATCAGGTGGTGCACAATCTAGTTGGGAAGCCTACATTTAAATCGTATACATAATTTAATTAGATTTAATACATATGTTACCTATAAAGATCAATATCATATATAAAATAAAATGAATTGATAATAAGTGCTTAGGACTTTAGGCAGGTGATCTGCAGTATTCTCTATTGAAGTCTTTGTGGATAAGGAAGTACTTAGAACTGGATCTTAAATTGGATTAAGATACAGAGACAAGAGACCTATTAAATGAGTCCTCAGGATTTTAATCCTGGTCTTTTAGATCTCATTGTCCGTATTTCTATCTATTTGCTGTATTTTCTCCCTAATAGCACTTTTTAATATTGTGGTCATTTTTGATCAAATTCTTTTGTAAACAAAATATCTTTTTCTTGTTGTTAATTCTTTCAGGAACCTTACTTTACACAAAAAAATAATAATGAGGAATTGAATACTGAGAGATTAGTGAGAGATCAAGTAAAAGTTAAATTAACATACATTCAATGCTCTGTTGGCATGGTTATTTATTCTTCCTTTTCCTATTTTCATAAGACCATCTCTTCCAAGGGGCATTAAAATTTGATCCTTAAAATAGATCATGATGTAGCTTGCCTTCTTTAATGTGAGGATTTTAGTGCAAAGTGAATTAAATCATAGAAAAGTATACTCCTGTTTGAACTTTATGAATAGTATAGGCTTTAATTCAACAAAGACTATTTTACAAGAGACAGTGGTAATTCTAGACTACCCTGTTTATATCCGTATTTGACTCTACATATAGATCACAATTCTTCCAAACTTATCCTCTTCTTGTAAAAACAACTACATTCATGCAGTCAAGTTTCATAGAGGGTTCATTTAAGGAATTGAGGTGGTACATTGGATTAGAAAAACAAACTGAGGCCTACTTTTATGTATGCTTATTATTTGACAGATTAATTCTTGAGGGTGGGAGAGGGAGAAAGGGAAGAAGAATCTGTGTTTCCAGTTGTAAACTGGCTATAGTTTCAGGACTTGTGAAAGGACATTAGGAAAACAGTTTCATCATATGAATGAGAAAGGATACCAAATAAAAAATACAATACTTTACAAAATAATGTCCTTGCACAGTGACAATGATAATCATCAGTAAAACATAATTTACTTTTATTCCAATAAATTGGCTAGTGTATCATAAAAGTGTACTATTTTCTTCTTCATTACAAACTAAATGTGGACTATTGGATTTTATACTTTCTTTTATACTTTCACGAAGTATAAAAGTCTTTTATACTTTCACGAAGCATCTTTCTCCAGTAACTGAGATTTTAACACAAGGTTCAGGTAAGAAGGATGAAGTAAAGAAGAAAAGAAAAAAAAATGAGATCTAATTATATAAAATTTAAATCATTAATTGTCACACTCTGTGGTCAGAGAATACCAAGAATGGTTAAAAATGTGGACTACAATGCTATTATGATCATCTCTCAATTGATCACATCAACAAAAGACACTTATAACAATCAAAATTTCAACTGTGTTTAATACTAGGATATTGTTAGTACTCGGATTTGTTATATGCTGAATGTATTAAGAATGCACTTCATCCCAAATAGTGACAAAACTATTCCTGACCAAATGATATGTGATTAAAGGAATCTTCCTAATTTGTTCCTATCCCCTACATGCAATTCAATTAATGTGTCAACCTGAGAATGACCATTATCTTCATATTTATCTCATGGTGATAATTTTTAAAATATATGATAGCAATTAAGCAAATGTTCACTAGATATCAGGGACTATTTAAAAGTTATACATTACTTCTCTAATTCTTATGATATTCTTATATTTTTAATGCAGGTAGTGTGACCATAATTTTATAAATGAGAAATATGAGGCTTAGAGAATTTATCTTTGTCAAAGTAACCGCGGTGATGAGTCACTGGGCTAAAATATGAACCCAGATCCTCCCATTTACAAATTAAAAATCAACCACCAAGTTATACTGTCCTCCATAGGAAGAATCATAAACACCTGATAGCTGTAGAAAGTCCAGTAGCTGGATTACAGAACCTTGGAGAACCACTTACTGGCTAAGCTGTTCTCTCTAAGCTTCATGTTATTTATCTGTAATATTGGGTTAATATTAGTACTTACAGTCTCATAGGGCTAAGGTAATAATCCAGTAATACAATGCATAGAAGTAACTTAATAGTTTAATTTCTATTATACATGCCCCTGAATGTGTGTGTGTTAAAAGTGTATTAAAAGATAGCTTTCATTATTATTCTTAGATTCATATATCTGCATCTATAAACTTGAGTATCTTGGATTCACGTATCATAGCAGAGCTTTCGAAGTGTTTTCATACATAATGTATACATACAGATGTTATTTAACCTTTCATGTTTTATTTAATTATGATAGGCTTAACAGAAGTAATTTTATCTGATCTTATCTTAGGAATGACATAGACATTTCAGGTGCTGCAATTCAGCTTTGCTGTTGGGAAAAAAAAAGTTGCAGAATACTCTTTTTTTTTTTGCTACGCTGGCTAGGTTTGAGATTCAGTTCTAAGTGCTTTGCTGCTTAGTTTTAGTCACTGCATTTACTCATTTAAAATGCTTGGCTTTCTTTCTATATTTTTGTAGAATCAGCAACCTCTCTGTTTTTGTTCTTTTAACAACTGAATATATTTTGGACCTGATGTCATATGCACTCCCCCCTTAGTCTCCCTCCACCCTTGCCCCTACCCCATCAGGAATTTCTCCCTATCGGAATATATACAGACCTCTCCTACTTTGGCTACCTTCCTTCTTATCTCATTTGAGGAAAAGATCTCTATTTTATCAAAAACAGGAAACATCACTTGATTGTGTGTTTCTTGGAGTTACAATAATGTTCTATGAGTTCTATGAGCGTCCCTTCAGTGTTGGGAATATTGCTTTGTCTACGGTAAGTTCTCAATAACTTTTTTGCCAAAATTGTTGAACAGAATTTCAACAAAGAACTACAAGCAAAGAACTAACTGTACAGGATGGTATCCATGGTTCATCAAATGACTTGCAAAAAAATGACAGCTTTTTTGGCTTAAGCCATTGAGTGATTTTAAGAAAGTTTTGGAAAATACAGAGAACATCAGAGTATTATAACAAATATCCACAACCCTTTTCAATTTTTTTACTATCCTTCATTCCTGAAAATCTTTCTCTCCCCATTTGGGCATATCTTTCCAATTCAAGTTTTTAAATATTTCTTATAATTTAAGTATTTGTACTCAATAAACAGTATTCAATGTGGATTTTATTATTTACATAGAGTATTATACTGTACCTATTCATTTTTTCATTCAACTTTATTTTTGAGACTGGCCATGTAAAATCCTATAGGTCTAGTTTACTTTAATTGTTACATAGTAATACATGATTTAAAGACATCACATGCTGTTTATCTATTCCCCTGTGATGGGACCAAAATGAATAATAACCAACAATGCTGAATTATATATTCTTGTATGTGTCTCCTAGTCCATATAGGTAAAACTCTAAGATAGATAAACCTTCAAATGGGATTGCCAGATTGTGGAGTATGGTTTCAACTATTGTGATGGCATATACTCCTTTTGCTCATAACCCATATTCAAAGAGCCAGAATATCCTAACACCTATTCCTTTGAAGTCAGTCCAGAAGTTTACCTCTTTTCACCACCACCGCTAATGTCCCTTTGGTTAAGCTTTCCTCTCTTGATTGGATACTGGAGTGGCCTCTAACTGCCCTCCTTGTATCTACCCTTTCCCCTACAGGTTGTTCCCTACACAGTAGCTTCTGAAGTACTTTTGAATTTAATTCAGGTCCTACCACTTTTTTGATCAGAACCCTCAAAGGGCCATTGAATCCAGAGTAAAAGATAAAGATCTTATAATGACTTACAAGTTGCAGCCACAACATAGAGCAGTTTCATCTCTTTCCTTTTCTGTTTTTTAACTTGCTCTACTTAAGTAGTGGACACTTTGCCTGCACCTCCACCCCTATTCCTGAAATAGGAGTCAGGATTACTTCCTCTTACTTTGAGGGTGGGGTGTTCTGTGATCCCTGGTTAAGGAGGGGTTTGGTCTTCCCTCAGGCCCCTAGCTTGGGGGAGGCAGACACTGACTTTGACTCCCCTTCCCCTGCTCAGCAGGGCAACAAGGCCCAAATTACTTGGATAAACAAATGTCTCAGAGAAGACAGTTAAATGCTCTTGTGATCTGTTTACTGTTCTGAGTTCCCCACTCACCTTTAACATTACAGTCAGCTTTTTCCCACCAATCCTGCCATGGCTCAGCCTCATGAAGTAATTTTTTTCTTCTGTTTTAATTCACAAGTGTTCCCTTGGTGATGAACTCATATACATTTCTTTATCATTAAATTAATATAGCATACAATACTTTTAAACACCCATAAACTCTTTGTTTCTCCAAAAAAGCAAGGACTCTCTTTTAGCCTCCTTTTAAGAGAGAGAGAGAATCTATTTGGAACAGATTTATTGAATGAGATGTCCTGCTTGTTAAGTTACTATCCATTTAATTGTGATTTTAGTGGTTTCTAGTCCTTCCAAAGATATTCAAAACTGAAAATGTAATGGAGTTATGACATTACTTATAGATGGTAGAACTAAAAGAAAGGTGCAAAATCTTTCCACTATTTGGATTGTGTAAATAAACTGGAACACTTGTGGCATCTGCTTGAATTTCTGATAGACTCGGAAATACAGTTAATTTAAGACAGAGCAGCACAATGACAAAAATATATGGCAGCAACATAAAGCTAACTGAATGACATGAATGCTAAGAAATGAATTAGCTACTTTTAGATTTTTGGTTTAGGGTTTTTTTTTTTTTTGGTTTAGGTTTAAAGCTATAAAAACAAAAATGTAAAAACTTCCTTAATTCTTCACTACGAAAAAAATTACACAAAAGTTACAGTTTCTTTCCTTGACTTTCCAATCTTATTACCTAGAGGAAACATTTGTTAGAAAGTTAGTACCTATTTCGGATTCCTCTATGTATGTTTACATATACTGTTCACAAAACTGATACCATGGTACATATATATCCTGTATTTTGCTTTTTTTTATCTTAAGTGATTATCATGCAAATTCAAAACTTAAATAATTTTAAAAACTGTGAATGGTAGTACAGCCATACATTTTTATTGTACAATTATAGTAAGATATATATTGACACCAAGAGAAATTAATACCTACAGATAAAATTATTATTTAAAAGCTGCTTTGGGATCCCTGGGTGGCGCAGCGGTTTAGCGCCTGCCTTTGGCCCAGGGCGCGATCCTGGAGACCTGGGATCGAATCCCACGTCGGGCTCCCGGTGCATGGAACCTGCTTCTCCCTCTGCCTATGTCTCTGCCCCTCTCTCTCTCTCTCTGTGTGTGACTATCATAAATAAATAACAATTAAAAAAAAAAGAAAAAAAAAGCTGCTTTAAAAATAAATAAATAAATAAATAAATAAATAAATAAAAGCTGCTTTATAATTTCTTTTAAGATAATATTGTTTTCCTTTTCTTCTCAAAAATATTTACTATGGAAAATATAGATATTAGCTATTCTTTTTAATTATGGCACAGAAGCTATATTTATATTTTTGTAGTTTTGGGGGCATAAAAATTTAGCAATGTGCATTCACTTAAAAATTTGCATATATCTTTAAAGATGTTCTAATCAATAATATTACTGCATAGGAAATAACCATTCTAAGGTTTTGCTACAATGTATTTACTGATTGTGAAGAAATCATCTTCACTCCCCTTGCCTCAGGGACTGTTCAGAGGTGAGAAGTTGGAGCTATCCAAGGTGGCAGCCCTGAGCCACTTTTGACTTGGATACTTAAATAGAGCTAGTTCAAATTGAGTACTGATAAGAGAAAAACACATACTGGATTGCAAAGACTTAGCATGAAAAAAGGAACATAAAATAATCTCTTATCAATAGTGTCATACTAGTTATATGCTGAAATTAAGACATTTTGGTACATTAGACAAATGAAATATATTACTAAAATTAATTTCCTCTGTTTCTTTTTACTTTTGCCATGTGGCTACTAGAAAAATAGAAAGTACATTTGCACTCTACATTCTATTACTATTGAATAGTGCTAGTCTATAGTCTTGGTTTTGGTTTGATTTATTTCTTTGTATCAATATACTTCTCTTTGAGAAATCAAAATGCAAAGTGAACAAAGAAGAGGGTGAGTCACTGAACAAACTAATTGACCTAGATGCAGCCAAGAATTTTTCCAAAGGCTCAGGGAACTCACTCCTGATCCCCAAATCAGAAAAGTAGAAGCCTACACAGCTGATGTACATTTCAATATTCCTTCACTTTCTTCTTCATGTGATACCTATGGGATACTGAGGAACCAGCCAGTGGAACAGGATATACAAAGGCTATACAACTGGGAATTCCTGCACTCTACCTTTGAGTAACAAGTAAGAAAACATCAGTGCTATGGCCTAAATGTTTGTGTTCCTGTCAAATTCGTATGTTGAAATCCTATCTTCCAAAGATGATGGTATTAGGAGGTAAGACTTTACTAATTAATGTTCTTACGTTAGAGACCTAACGACTCCCTTGCCCCTTTCATGTGAGGACAAAGTAAGAAGGCACAGGCTATGAAGAAGAAAGAGGGGACTCAGCAGAATCGGATCCTGCTGATACCTTGATCTTGGATTTCCTGGCCTCCAGAACTATGGGAAATTAATTTCTGTTAAGCTACCCAGTCTCTGGTATTTGGTTAGAGCAACCCAAATAGACTAAGAGAATCAGCATTCATTAAAACCAAAAACTGCTTTGGGGTCATGCATAAATTGAATACAGTTTTCTAACTATGTGAATTCAAAGTTCACACTGGAATCCCTTCTGAATCAAAGAAAGATCCTAAACAAGTATGATTCAGTTTTACTGAAGTATGATTCAAGTATGATTCAGCTATACTACAGTATAGCTTATGCTTTTCTAAATATTGAAAAATAATAATCCCAACGAGTTGATTTACAAAATTTCTTCATAAAACAGAATATTCAGTTAATTAGCTTACCTTGTTTCCAAACATGTTTAATAATAGGTGTGTTTCTCTTAGAATATTTTAAATTTTAGCTTTGGGTAGAAGCAGTGTGGGTTAAGATAAATGTGCTAACAGATAAGATAATCAAGGTATTTGAATTCTTAGCTGTAACTGGTAGATGGCCTTTTACAAGTTGATTACCTTCTGGATCTCTCTGCTCCTCAGGCTTGTATTAGGACAGCTAAAATGCTGTAGTTTTATTTCAAAATATTCTCTAATACAGTTCTTGAAGAATTCTTAAAGAAATTCAACTAAGAATATAAATTACAGAGAAGGAAAAAGACATAGGTAATAGTCAAATCTTCTCATTCAGAGATGCTCCCAGGCAATTTTCAGGGATTCCAAAGAATTCTGTTTGAGAGTTCTTTTGTACTAAACTCGTCTGAGTGGCAGGGTGTGCTCCCTCAGTATCAAATGAAAGATGAGCACTGAATGATACATAGGTTATTTGCCATTCTTAACAGTAACATGTCTTTGAATGAAGTTTATCATTTTAAATTATGACAAAGCTGAATATTTTAAGTTTTGTCATTATAAATTTCAAGAAAGGTATGCGCCTTCATCTGCCCATCCTATTGTCGGTTGTCTGCTGCTTATTCTAGATCTCCATGCCCATCCCACAGACTTGCTAAAGGGACATTTTGGGTAACAATGTTTGGCACATGACCCTTCACACTCAACCTAAGCTGAGGGGACCTAGAATAGATGTGACTCAAAGGCAACCAAATAAGGTCAACCAATGATTTATGTGGTGACATGATTCAGAAATATGAATTGAGCCTATTGACTTTCTTCTCTTGGGAAAGTGATCTAACAATTGATTAGAGAATGAACTGATTTCCAACAGAAAATGTATGTGGAAAACCAAGAGGTGAAAATGAACTCTGAGATGGGATTGAGAATGTAGACTTGTTCACAAACTGAACAGATCAGATGAAAAGTCAGGAAGATTCCATAACAAAAATACTAAAGCAAGCTGTGGTCAATTTCATTTTTAGTAACTTTTTTTTTGTGCTATTACATCAAAACCAAAAATACTTAACTAAATTACACATCACCAATTATGTTGTTCATTCATGATTGCACTATTATAAAACACTATATACATATTAGATTTGACACTGCCTCTTACTGTGTATGAGTTTGCATTTCTGTAAAATGGGAACAGTAAAAAAACTATCATGGAATTCCACCAGGAATCAAATAAAGTAATATAGGCAAAGAATCTTCTGATTGGTGAGTAAAGGGCTTTATGAATATATTAATACTCAGTCCTCAACAAACTATCTTGCTAAATACCTGGCTTTTCACTAGGACACATTTTGTCATTGCCCTTTGACTTGGCAAGGAAGATAATTTCTGCGCCTATAGAATATGTGAAATAAGCTGCACAGACAGATCATTATATTTTAAACAATCATGATTTTTTAAAGAAATCAGGTGTTGGCTAAAATAGGTTTTTTCCCCCTTCTTTATGACATGACAACTGAAATCCTCTACTGTACCTGAACTTCAACTACAACAAAATAAGTGCCATTACACTAAGCAGGATAACAAAGCCTCTCTATGTCACCACATCCATCAGGTAACTTCTGATCATGTCTAGTAATTTCGTACCAAAAACAAAACAGCATATGGTAGTCACAGAATATAACCAGAAATACAGCTTATATTGGACAAAATGTTACTTCTCAGGTTTTAATGGTTCTATTGGTTAAATAAAAGCATTCTTAAATTAATTAAATTAACATTTTATTGGTGCCCCCAAATCGTTTTTGACTGAAGGAGTTATGTGGCTGAGTCCTGCTTACTACAGTAATTATAAACATCTTTGAAACATTTATATGAAAGACTGCCAGAGGAATCAGGTATAATATAAAGAGTTAAGCTATGACTGCACACAGCATACATAAAGCAGTCAGGGCCTTCAGGATGATGCCTTAGTGAATACTCTGGGGATCAAAACAGTTTAGATGTGGCTGTTGATGCTAATAGTCTTTATGTTCACAAAGTCAGAAAAGGAATGATACCTTCCCTATATGAACTAGGGATTTCTTTTTATTTTTTCCTTTTATGTTTTTAAACATTTTTTTAGTTGGCATAAGAAAATGCAAGGAAAGAGACTGGGAATTGGTGCAGGTCTACAAAACCTAACATGATTAGATCTTTCCCTCTCTTACTTTATCATTGGACTAGGGATGATTCATAAACATCCTCTTGAGAAACTTACTCCCTTAAATAAAATGAATTTAGACTACATGTAATTTGGCTGATAAAAGAGTATTAAAATTAGAATCACATTTAGACATATGCATTATTTCCAAAATGCCAAATAATCCAGATAGATGGGAGAGAAAAAGGAAATGAGTTCCTTCTTAAATATGTTATCAGATAAACTTTCAATAAATTACATTGAATAAGAAAGTAGAGAAACATGGAATAATATAATAGGACATACTAAAAATTCATCCAATTTTAAAAAGTTTCATGGAGAGGAACATTTTCAAACTGCCTAAATTGTACATGTGCATTTTGCTTTTTCTATGATCATGAAAAGAATAAAATAAGACAAACACATGCCTTTTCTATATCATTGTGTACTTAACAAGCAGTGATCTGTCAGCGTCACTTTAAAAGTCTAGTTGAACAGACTGGATCCTTATCCTCCAAATGCTTACAAAGAGAGGGAGACAATCACTGACATGCTTAAGCTCCACTGTATCCATCGTTCAAACTCATGTCACCTGAGAAGTCTGTAAGGGAGGGGAAGAGTGCTTCTCTGAAGTGCCCACACCACAGGTCATTCACAACAGAGCTCAGAGACATCTACACAATGCAGTCACTGATTGGCTTACATTTAAAATATTATTTTTATTACAAAATAATCCCTGAGAATTAAAAAAACAAATTCCAAATAAATACCAAATTCACAACAAAGTCAATTAAGGTATAATCAAACAGTGAAATAACCTTAGGAGAAAGAGTAATAATAGCATATGTGATCTAATGTACTTTTTCATAAACATGCTTGTCTCCAACCTTATTTATAATCATTGCTCTGGCATTTAGCCCAACCTAAGACACAATCTTTGAACAGTTCTCTGCAGCTGTTTCAGAGCTGCAGGTTGATGGAGACATGGGATATCATTAGGTGTTGGAATTCACAAAACAATTAAGATTAGTACAAGTTCACATCTCCCTATCTCCAAGTGTGCATTCTTTCTCATTTTGAAAGAATATCCATTTTTATTGTTTAGAGTTCTTAATACTTAAACAACAACAAACTCTGTACTTTTCAGAGTAAAGAAATATTAGATTGTGTAGTTGAAGTAATATTTTTATTCCCCAGTGCAGGGAAATTAGTGGGTGAGGGGTGAATAATTTTCTATTTTGGAAAATGATTAAAAACCCTTACAAAAATTAAGGTAAGAACTCAATATTAAATTTTAACCTAGCATGAAAATGCTTAAACTCAACAGTAACTTAAAATAAGACTGACTTTCAACATTAACCAGGGACCTTGTCCAAATTAATTCACTCCTTGGATAAATGTGCTATTAGTAACAAACTTTCTAACTCTTAGACTGGAGTGTTAATGTACTGATTCCTTTTCCTCATAGCATACTCCAGTTGTTCAGTTCACATGCATTATAAATAATAATGAAAGCTTTCTATTTTTTTTTATCTGGGAAAATGTATATTACTTTATATCACTTTTGATTTCTCAAATGAATTACTGTAGCTCTTTGAAAAAATTTTGAAAATACATCTTTGGAGTTCACTATATTAGTCATGTCTTTGGTGTTCTTTATTTTTATTTTTTGACAATAACAAAATTACCTAATGTCATTTCAAGTTCATCCCATTCCATTTACACATGTACGCAGAGCTGGGGTAATTCACTTATGTAGTTCAACATCTCTTTTGTTGCAGATGGTAAATGTGCAGATTTCTCCCTTAAGGAAAGAAAGTCTTTCATAAAATAATTGCATATTCTGCTCATTTTTTCTCTTTGCTGATGCTTTTGTATTGTTATTACACCCTGTCAGATTAGTAATTAGCATGCACCCTCCATATGACATAAATGCATTTTTCCTGCTTTCGTAAAAGCCCCTTTAGCAACTCATAGCATATAATAACTCTAGATGGCAAAGAAAGAGGAAATAAATAACAGGAATAACTGCAAGAGCAAGTGCAGCATTAGATTGGTGCATTTCTTTTGATCAAGGAGTTGAATTGCAAGTGCTTCCTAAAGTATGTGCTAGAACCTAGAAAGGTATGCAACCTTTGCAATTATTTTTTTCTAATTTCTATTTGAATAAATAATTGAATTAATGGCCTTGATCTGAAGAAGAAAACTGGCTGAGTAAGAAGAATATCCTACTAAAAATCATTCTGAAAAGAAAAAAAATAATGAAAGATTAATTCACAGGTGTACTTTAAGTGGAGCCTAAGGATTCAAGCCTAAAACAGAGGAGTTTTTGCGTACTAGCATCAGATTGAGATTATGTCCACCGAAAATGAAATTATAGGAGGGCTGACTAACACATACTCATTTTTGGGAAAAAATTAATCTCCTTGGCTATCTTTTACAAAGGGAAAATAATTCAATAAGCAATAACCAACATGATATTATTCTATGAAATTCTTGTATTCTAACTGTGGAGCAGGATTGTTTAATTTGTAGAGTTCACTGCAAAATGAAAATGCAGGGCCTCTTGTTCAGAATTAAATTTTCAAAATGGCAATAGCAGAGCTTTAAACCAAGTAGGGGGTCCATCTAAGTGTGGGGAGCTGTAAAACTATGTGTCACATGCCTATGAGGCTGAAGGCTGACTTCAGTGAACGGACCTTAGGTAAGCTACTCTCAAATTAGGCCAGCAATGAAAGCAAGAACTCAAAGCACAATGTAGTCACAACTTGATTCTGATCCTGGCTCCACTGCCAAAGTGTGACTGTCAGCACACTTGGGTTTAGGTTATTGACCTAGACCTCAGTTTCTTTACTCCTAAGGGAGAGATCACAATGCATAAAGAGCCCTTTTCATAATACCCACTATTTGTAAGTACTCAGTAAATGCTATGTTTATCTAACATAGCATTTAATATCTAACATCTAACCATCAAACATCACAACTCATTGAGTTTGAGTCAAGACAGAAAATAATTTGCACCTCGATGTTTCTGTGTCTCTTATTTGTCATCCTTACTGATGTTTTACTTAAATTGAGTGTAGTAATATAAAAGAGAACTACTATTTAGTTTAGCATTTGCATGGTGTTTTTTTTTCTTTTGGTCAAAATATTCATTCACAATATAAGTTAAATCATGATCTACATCTTACTTAAACTTATATAGTATTTTATGTCAATTACATCTCAATAAAACTGGAAAAAATAACCTATTTAAAGCTAATAAAAATGAGTTTATTCATTTTTATTTAATTACCGTAATCTAAAAACAGCTACCTCCCAGGACTGTGTTAAGTAGCCAAATATGGTAAGTAGCTAGGAGCAGCTATCTGAATTGTTGAAAAGAGTTCAGAAAGGAAATGCCTCCCCTGGCCATGAGACTTATTTCATGTTTCCAGTGTTAGTGGTGCTGACCATTTATAATTTTTGTCACAGTGATAGTGAAAATGTGACATGATATTAACCATGATACAAAGCAAATGACCACATTCCTTCAATTGCAACACACAAAGCACAGATTGATTAACAGCCTTTGGATGGAGAGAAGAATAATGAAAACATTACCACATTGTACATACATATGAATATGAAGACCCAGTCTGGTTTCTAAAATATTAAAATACTTTATATGCATGCTAGCACTAAACATTTTATTCACATTATGACCTAATCACAAAAGTTCATTTATTTGCTCACTTAAGGGGATATATGTATGTGTGTGTGTGTTTGTGTCCTATGTGTAATGTAATGTATATTAGTGTTCTCATGACTACAAAGATAAAAATTATTCATTCCTTCATTGATTCATTCCACAATATTTATTGAGCAGTTATATGTGTCAAGCGCTATGTTAGTCATTGGGATTTTAAAAAACAAACAAACTAGACGGAACCTTCTACTCCCCTGGAGCTTACATTCTACAGGGAATGATTTTCATTAAGCAAAACGAATAAGTAAAATATAAACTAAACAAGATAATGCTAAGAATTACAGAGAAATATGTTTTTTTTTTAAGGAAGATCTGGAATTTGGAAATTGATCATTTAAAATAGGTGGACAGAAATTACATAACTTAGAATCCTTCCTTTGATATTCTAACAGAAATGGTGACTCATTTGTTCTAAGACCTAGATTGAATATAATCGTGATTTTTAGGATGCCTGGGTGGCTCAGTGATTGAGCGGCTGCCTTTGGCTCAAGGCGTGATCCCACATCGGGCTCCCTGTATGGAGCCTGCTTCTCCCTCTGCTTGCGTCTCTGCCTCTTTCTCTGTATGTCTCTCATGAATAAATAAATAAAATCTTTTTTTAAATAGTGATTTTTTCTTGTTTGATTAGTATCTACTATGAGTCCTTCATTAGGCTAGGCATTTGGAAAATTTTAACTACAAATAAATAATAGTTCAACATTTTAAAATGTGGATTATCTACTTTAAGGATAAAGAAAAGCACATCTGAAAACATTTTACAGATATATACAAAATATATATACAAACATGATACATTATACATATATCTTAGTGCTGAATTATGTGGTAGATACATAAGTACAGACCATGCTGAGAGATAAAGATGGATAATTCATATTAGATTCTGGAAGACTCATCTCTTCCTAAAGTTAGGGAGACATGTTGTAATTAGGTATGTGTGAGAGTGTGTGTGGGTGTCCCATCTAGTAAATATTGAAAAACACCGGCACTTTTCCTGGGATGTGGGAATATATAGCATGATGAATAAAGAAGCAGTAAGAAAAAAGGTGCTCAAAAAAAAGAAAAAAAGAAAAAAAAAAAAAAGAAAAAAGGTGCTCTTTCATTCCTTCAATCCATCTGTCAAAGGGAGAGGGAGAGCTTTTATACAGAAGTGGTTCTCATTTTTAAGTAGATTGTAATTATTTCTGAAGATTTTGTTATTTCTATAAAACTCTGTTCATACACAGATAAATCCATACCAACCTTCTCCCAAATTACTGGGTATATTATTCAAAATCCTTAATGAAAGGAGACTTTCTGCCAAGGTTTTGCTAGAGATTATATCGTTGCTTATTGAAATGTACCATAATGAATACATTATAAAGGGGCAGACCTGTAATTTAACCTTGGGGAAAAATAACTTCTAGAAAGAATACTAAATTGTTGCACATTTCAGGATAGTAGCATAAGCAGGCCAGTGGAAAGTAATCACTCCAATATCCATAATTTAAGGTTAAAGTTTGATATGGATTCTATTTTGTTTTATTGTTTTGTTCTCAAGTTCACTTATACTAAATCTCCATATTTGGATACTATGATCTAATTATCTGTATCATAGCTGGCTGGTTGAACCAAATACAAATTATTATTTTTTTTAGCCCATACAACTCAAAGTTCTAATTAAAATTAGGCCACACTAATAAGATATCATAGTCACAATAGTTCACATTCTTACAATTGTATTTTTAAAATTCAGGTAGAGTAAAAATACTTTTTCAGTGAGAGGAATCTCATTAACTTTTATAGAAATAGTGGGTCAGATTTTTGGTATTATATAGGTGAATAATATAACCTTGGAAATACTGAAATGGTTTAAATGATTCATAGCTATTAATTTTTATCTGGCAGATTCTTAAAGAATTTGTTGATAAAACATATTTTTATAATAATAGGCTTATTCACTAATGGCATTTGCATGCTAAATATATAAATTATAATAAATGGAGAGGATGGCATTCTCATGAAAAAAGTAAGCCAACTATAAGATAAAACATATTGTTTTCTGTTTGAAATAACTGTTCAAGTTCCTCACTTTTGAGTGAACACATGATAGATTCTTTTTTAGTTCATTCACATACTTTCTTTGAGCCAGTCACTGTTTTAGGCTCTGGTCTATAGGGACACAGCCATTAACAAAATAGTAAAAATCCTTGCTTTCCTACAGTTTACATTCTAGTAAGAGAGAGAGATCATAATTAATAAGTACATAAATTACTAAAATTTCAGGGCTCAGTGGTTGAATGTCTGCCTTTGGTTTAGGTTGTGATCCCAGGGCCCTGGGATTGAGTCCCACATCAGGCTCCCTGCAGGGAGCCTGCTTCTCTCTCTACCTATGTCTTTGCCTCTCTGTGTGTGTCTTTCATGAATAAAAAAAAAAAATCTTTTAAAAAATTACTAAAATTTCAAATAATGAGAAATATTTTAAGGAGAAACAATAAGAGGACAGGAGTGACAAAAGAGAAGGATTATCGTAGAAAGGGAGGTCAAGGAAGGCATTTCAATGGAGATAATGTACTGGCAGAAGCCTGGAAGATAGAACTTTGGAAACCATTTGAAGATCTGAGAAAAAGCCTCCAGGAGAAGGAATAAGTACAAAGATCCTGGGTCAGGATTGAACTTGGTGCCTTTGAAAAGCAAGAAGATTAAGATGATGAACCTAGTGTCCAAGGAATGGAAAGCAGGAGATTGGGTCAGAGAAGACAAGGGTCAACTCAGGAGAGGCCATGTAGACCATGCTGAGTTTGGGTATCTTCCGAGTATGATAGCAAGAACTGATCAGTATTGAATAGGATTCTGGTGTTATTTATATATATATTTAAAAAGAGCACCTAGTTTCTGCAGTACAAGGATTGAAGAAGTGAAATAAGCTGGTTGCTGGACTAGGCAAATGATGAAATGGCCTGCATCATGGTATTTAGGGTGCTAACGGTCTAGGGGGTGAGATATAGTACATTATTGTGCTGCTCAGAAATCTCAATGTGTGTTTCTGTATCAGGGAGAGGGAGATAAGTTTTTTGATGATGTTGGCTATGTCCAAAGAAATTCACTTAAATGATATGAACAGAAAGAAACAATCATATTTCAAGGTTAATTACTGGCCTACTTGTAGACAGTTACAAACTCACAGTTATTTGTGCAGTTTTTGTATCAGGTACTAAGAAGGAAAAAAAAATGTCCAAGGAGGAATATTTTGAGTGGTGGTCATTTATTTCTTTGCTGAGGAAAAGTAGATACACCCATATAAATAGATAAGCAGAGATTAAGCTCCTAGATATATTATTAAAAAAGAAAAGGAGAAAAGAGAAGCTTGCAATCACTGCCCTAGTGACTATGTATTTATGATCACCTAAACAGCATCTATGTGCAATAATAATGGCATAAAAGTGATGGCTACATTTTTGAGTGTCAGTTTCTAAACATTGTTAGGCGATTTGCTTTATCTCAATTACTCCTCTCCTCACTCTGTGATGTGTACATTATTATTACCCTTGGTTCTAAAGTTGAGGATATTCAAGTACAGAATGTTTAAGTAAGTTGCCTACCCAGGATGATGGAGTCAATAAATGGGGAAAAGCTAGGGACCAAGCCTAGATATTTTTGCTCTGCATCACTGTGTTACTACTATTGGTTAATTTAGCAAACCTGTTTTGTCTTGAAAAGGTAAAAATAACCAGCTGATGAAGACTTTGCCTGTTCCCCTGGTTATTTTGAAATACAGACACAGCACCTGTTTGGTAGTGGCATGCAGCAGGGAGACAGCTTACAGAACAAATACATCTCGCTGCAGGACGTGTACTGACCATTTTCAAGTCAGCGAGTCAATACAACCACCAAGGACGTAAATAAACCAAGTGACAGCATAATTAATCCTTTGTACACAATCAATGAGGAATAGTAATGTACTTGGGAAATGGAATATAGTAGAATGAGTCTGAATTTTCCCTGAGCACAGATGTTGAGTCGCCATTCAATGAATCCTCCCTGGAGGAGATTGTAACAAATACACAAAACCTCTCAAGGACAGCCAGGGTTGTAAATTGTGGGCTATAAAAATAATAATATAAATATTGTGCCAACATTTATAATTTATTTGCTGGTCTCACAGGTGAGAAATAGGGGTTAGCTGACAGGTCTAATTTGAACTAGTGTTGGCAAACCCATGCTGCACACTAAATCATTGCTTTCTGTGTTTCCTTTAGCTTAAAAATATATAATAAAGCACAAACAAAGCTACTTCCTTTGGACAAATGAAGCTGTGGACACAGATTTTTGCAATGTTACATTATAAAGTTACTAGAGTGCTATTACCTTGACAGTTTTTCTTCACTTATACTGGGAATTTTGTGCAGTTAGAACATTAGATGAAGGCAGAAAAGCAAGAGAGAATTATTTTTAAACACATGCCAAATTGCATAGTTTTGTTTAATTTGGCTGAAACTTACCATTGGAAACTCAAAATCGCTAACTGAAGAAGAATACCATTGTGACAGGAAGGGGTCATTAAAAGAACAGATTTGAATAATTCAATACATTTTTTATTTAATAAATTGAATAGTTTATATTAAAAAAACAAAGAATATAGATTCCAAAAAATCTTCCAGCTGATTTCAGCTGTGTCTTAAACTAATAATCTTGGGCAAGTCATAGAGTCCCCAAGGGCCTATAGTTTAAGGAGTGCATGCTACCTTACTTAGACTCATGAATAACATGTGAGACATACTAAAGGAAGGGTAGTATTGCTTCACATTCATTGGTGCCCTCTGGTTCCTAGCTGGACAGCATTGGTAAGCTTTTAGGTCTACGCACCTGAGTTACCTCATCTTGTCAATGAGGGTAATAAAACTTACCTTTGAGAGTTTTTTAAAAATTAACGAAAATATCGTAATGCATGTAAATTTGTGAGTATGGTATCTTAGAGAAGCAAGAGCTTAATCATTGTTAGCACTATACGTTTTCTGTAGGTGATAGAAGGTAATAAACCTTCAGTAAACATTTACTGAACAAAGGAATAAGTATGGTTAGAAGTTCCACTGGATCTTTATTAGTTTTCTGTTTAGAACTATTTTGCTATAGTTTGTAAGTTTGTAAAAACTGATGATATGATGAGTAAGCCACAAAAAGACAAATCTGTTATATCTGCTTGATGATATTAGGCTAGCATACATGTAAATGTTTGAGGACCACCTCATCAAATGCACAAGCTTTTATGAAGCGGAATGTATATGACAACACCAGACTCTATAAGCAAAGAGACAAAGTGATGGAAGTAAAAGGGCTACTTGGAGACCTCCATATGTTTACTGTTTCAGTCCTGGGTCAATTTAGTCTCTTATTTCATCCAAAGCTCATGAAAGGCAGACTATCTTGTCCTGATAAAATGATCACAGACAGCCTTTGAGGGATATTAATCCAACAGAGATGAGTCAGGTGGAGTGAACAGCTTGGAAGGAAAAGGGGAGACCCTCAAGGAATCAACTTCATTAGCCCAGTGGTTAAGTGGCAAAGGGCTCGGCAAGTGTGATGACCTTTCTGGAAATAAAATGAAACAGATGGTGTGGGTGTTGGGCTGGGGTAGCTAAATATTGCATGCATCCAGTAGGATCATGCTTCCTCATTTTCTGTCATGATTAACTGAAAGGCATGTGACAATCTGAGGTATGAGTGGTGAATTTCAACCATCTCTGATGTGATTATTGCAGGGTTATTACTGGTAGAGTGTGGTAACATTGCTGAATATATAAAAGAAAACCTTCAAAGTTGAAAATCTAAAAATTTTCTTGTAGTTTTAATATACCAGAAGTCTTTCAATAATTAAATAATATCGTGTGTCTTCTTTCTGGGAGTAATAAATATCGGTCCTGAATATTCTCATAGCACACACAGTAATATTAGAAATTTAGTTCTATAGAAATATTTTTTTGTCATATTTTGAAATATAAATTAAGCTCTAGGGTAAGAGGCTACAAAAGACAGGGTCTTTCCTTTTCAAATGACTGTAAATTATCTATATATTTCAGCTTTGGGCCATATATTTTACACAACATTGTGTACTTATCACAGATCCTCTCTGCTTTGTGAGTCAAGAATCCTGCTGGCAAATTAACAATAGAATGTTAGAGAAGGTTATAACACTTTAAACATCAGTTTGTCTGCATTTATCCAACTCCGTAATCTCTACTGTGGATATATTAGATTTGTTTGTATTTTTTAAATCTCATTACAACTTTTTGAAAACAGGAAATTGCTTCTACTATGAAAGATCAATGTGTTCTTGACTCCAGCATTTTCAACAATGGCTTATCTGTGCTGATGTGGTAATGGAGATCAGGAGGATATGAGAATGAGTTTAGGTTCTCTAACAGGCTTTGAAAAAAAAAAGTCACTCAGCAGAAAAACCACAATAATTATGAATTCTTGAACTAAATGATGCTTATCCAATGAGATTGTTCAGCTGCCCAAAGGAGCAAACTCTCAGGATCATACCCACTTTTGTTGCAAAATTATTTTTTTTGAGGGGAAGGAAGAAAGGAAGAGGGTTTATAAGATCAAGATGCACAGATTTAATTTAGAGAAAACTGTATTATATCATGCTCTGTAATTAGAAATGGAAAAAAAAAATCTTTGAGATCTGTCCCAAAACATAAGCCAAACCATTTCAAAATGGAAATGATTTCAAAAATGTAAACCTAGGATTTTTTCATTTTGTTTCATTTTGGTCAGAAATAGCATGGGATGAATTAGATAAACTTAAGAGACATTAGAGCCAGTTAACTTGCTCACAAAATAAGCATGTGATATGGCCAAGTTTGCTATAGGTTTGCATCTTCTGCCTTTGTAAACCATTCGTCATGACTTTTGATCCAATCCTTCTGCCCAGATTATTATTCTTAATCCTTTTTCTCCCTTTCTAAAAAATGTCCTCCCTTTCTAGGATTTAGCGCCAAACCTTAAAGCTTGGTTTCTAGCTGTCTACTGAATTCTACCTAGAAGTTCCATAGATAACTCAAATTTCATATACTTAAAACTGAACAAAGCATTTACCAATCCCTTAATAAAAATTCTTATTTTTTAGCTTGATTTCTAGTGCAACTTATTATCAAGCCTAAATTTATTGCAACTCCCCTCTTCAACTATTCACCTACAAAGGATCCCTAATGAATTTTCTTCAGAAATTTGACTCCAGGTTGGTACAACCCCCCTCCTATTTAGGCTTTCATTGATGCTCAGTAAAATGAGAGGAATTCCCAATACTTAATTGCTTCTTTTTGCTATCAATCATCTACTTCCTTGACAAAGTGGTCTTGACAAATTCCATAGGTTATCCCATCATTCACTCCTTGAAATTCTTTGATGATTCCCATTGCCCATAGGATAAAGTACTGAGATCGTAGCAAGACTCTTAATGAATTGGCAATAATGTTAAATTACCAAATCTCTCAGTTCCCTCCTTCTTCAGACCTACTTCTCATTTCACAGAAAGTATTTTTTGGTTTATGTTTTATAAATAAATTCTGGATACATCACATTAACATATTTATTCCCTCAATACACTGAATCTAAATTCTAACTTTTTTCTATCATACAAGTTGCATTAAAGCAGCGTTAACAAAATAACAAAGTAAAAAGTTGCACAAATATCCCAAATTCCACTTTTTTTCTAATCTTTTCTTATTATCTATGAACAAAAGCATCTTCTTAAAGATGGTTGTAGTTATAGAATGGGTAAAATTTTGTTCAGCTTATTTTTAATATATACATATTTTATTCTAGGATTCCTTTTTTGCAGTTAACTTTCCATTGGATTCCCATTTGCATCCAGAAGGACCCAGTTCTCTTGCTTATCATCACCAATGTGAATGGTGTGGGAGTTTAAATCGGAAATTTTAATATTCCTTTCTTAGTAAATGATAGGAGACAAATCAGTAAGTTTATGAAAGACTTAAATAGCACTATCAACCACTTTGACCAATGACATCTATAAAATACTCCATTCAATGACAACAGAATATATACTTTTTTCAAATGTACACATAATATTCATCAAGGTAGACCATATTCTGGACCATAAAACAACTCTTAGCACATTTCAGAAAATCATACAAAATATTTTCTCTGACTATATGTAGTGAAATTGGAATTCGACAACAAAAAGATTTTTGGAAAATCTCCAAAATATATAGTAAATTAAACTCTTTTTGAGTAACTAAAAGCAGAAATCAAAAGGAAATTAGAAAATATTTTGAAGTGAAAAATAATTAAAACAAAATATAAGAATTTGTAGAGTGCAGTAAAAGCAGTGTACAGAGAGAAATGCATATCAGTAAATATTCATACAGGTCTTCCTTGACTTATGATTGGATTACATCCCAATAAACCCATCCGAAATAGAAAATATTGTTAAGTCAAAGTGCATTTAATACACTTAACCTATTGAACATCATAATTTAGCCTAATCTATCTTAAATGTGCTCAGAACACTTATAGTAACCTACTATGGATGAAACTAACACAATGTCTGTTTTATAATAAAGTGTGCATCTCGTGTAGCATTGAATACTGTACGGATAGTGAAAAACAGAATGGTTGTATAAGTACAGAATGATTGTAAGCATACCAGTTGTTTACCCTCGTGATCATGTGGTTGCCTGGGAGCTGCCACTGCCCAACATCATCAGAGAGTATGGTACTATGTATCACTATGCCAGGAAAAGATCAAAATTCAAAATTTGAAGTATGGTTTCTACTAAATGGGTACCACTTTCACACTATCATCAAGTGGAAAAATTGTAACTCAGAGACTACCTGTGCTAGAAGAAATCAAAGGACTTAGTTAATGATTTAAGATTCCAACTTTAAAAACTTAAGAAAGGGCAGCCTAGCTGGTTCAGTGGTTTAGCACCTGCCTTTGGCCCAGGGGGTGACCCTGGAGTCCTGGGATGGAGTCCCATGTCAGGCTCCCTGCATGGAGCCTGCTTCTCCCTCTGCCTATTTCTCTGCCTCTCTCTCTCTCTCTCCCTGTGTCTCTCATGAATAAATATATAAAATGTTAAAAAAATAAAAAAATAAAAACTTAAGACAAAAGAGTAAATTAAACCTGGGCAAAAGGGCAAATTAATCTAGTCAGCAGAAGGAAAAAAAATAAGTATAACAGCAAAAATCAATGAAATAGAAAATAGTTAAGGACAAGAGAAAGATCAATGAAACCAAGAGCTGGTTCATTAAAAAAACAACAAGATAGATAAATCAGTTACTTGCCCGATAAGAAAAAATATGGGACATCTGTATGGCTCAGCAGCTGAGCACCTGCCTTCAGCTCAGGGCATGATCCTGGAGTCCCAGGATCGAGTCCCGCATCAGGGTCCCTGCATGGAGTCTGTTTTTCTCTCTGCCCATGTCTCTGCCTCTCTTTCTCTCTGTTTCTCTCACGAATGAATAAATAAAATCTTAAAAAAAAAAAAAGAAAAAATGTGAAAATATTTGAAAAGACACAAAATACCAATATTAGGAATGAAAGAGAGACAAATACCTCTGATATCAAAAGGATAATTAGAAAGCATATAAACAACTTTATACCAATGAGTATGATAACTTAAATGAACAAACTCTTTGCAAACACCTCAAAAGCTCATTCAAGAAATTGAATTTATAGATAAAAACCTTCCCACAGGACTGGTAATAATACCAATTTTTCACAAATTCTTTCAGAATCTAGAAGAGAAGTCCATTTCTTGGTACTTTACCCTTATTCAATATGAAAATAAAAACAGAACCTAGAAAGTTCTGAGAATAATTGCTTTGCTCCCATTTAAAAACCCAGAGGACAGGGATGCCTGGGTGGCTCAGCAGTTAAGCATCTACATCCTGGAGTCCCACATCAGACTCCCTGAATAAAGCCTACTTCTCCCTCTGCCTATGTCTCTGCCTCTCTCTCTCTGTGTCTTTCATGAATAAATAAATAAAATCTTAAAAAAAATAAATAAATAACAAATAAAAATAAATAAAAAAACAGAGGCCAGAATTACTCTGATACAAAACCCCAAGGCATTACAAGAAAATTACAAATATACCAAGTAGGCATAGACCTAAAAATCTTTAACAATATTTTTAAAATTATATATAGCAATATCAAAAATAATAAGAAATCATAAGGAAGATTTCTTCAATGAATGCAATTAACTATATCAAAAGAACAAAGAAGAAAATGCTTACAATCATCTCACCAGATATAGGAAAAGTACTTGTCAAAATTCCCTACTATTCATGATGAAAACCCTCAGGACACTAGAAGTAGAAGAGAATTTCCTCAACCTAATAAGGACATCTAAAATCCAATAGCAGACTCTATAAGAAGATCATGAATAAGGTAAGTATATCCACAATCACCACCTTTTATTAAAATCTGAAATGAAAATGTATGTACAAACAATGGAATAACTCTCAGGAAAAAAAGAAAAGAAACAAGTTGCTGACACATACAACAACATGAATAAACCTCAAAAGCATTAACTTTAAAAAGCTAAGAACACAAGACTACATATGTATGATTCTACTTTTATATGACATTGTAGAAAGGTAAACTCTAAAACTTGAGGGCTAGAAAACAGTTAAGTGGCTAGGAGTAGGAATTGCAGGGGTAGGAACTATGGGTGTCATTAATATAAGTAGAAGAGGGCTTTTTGTGACAATGAAATCATTCTATCATGATTGTGGTGGGAGTTATACCACTGCCTATAGTTGTTAAAACGTATCAAACTGTATTATTAAAATTGGTGAAACTTTATGTATAAAACAGATGTGAAATATGATTTCTTTTTTAAAAAGATTTTATATATTTATTCATGAGAAACAGAGAGAGAGAGAGAGAGAGAGAGGCAGAGGGATAAGTAGGCTTCATGCAGGGAGCCTGACGTGGGACTTGATCCTGGGTCTCCAGGATCATGCCCTGGGTTGAAGGCGGGGCTAAACCGCTGAGCCACCCAGGCTGCCCATGAAATATGGTTTCAAGGTTATAAACTTTCTGAGAAAAACTAATTGGATTTATGTATTAATTGATCAATGTGCTACAGAAAAAAATATTAAGAAAGTAATATGTAGAAGGTATTTAGCCACTGATTTTGCCTCACTCACTTTGGACAATTGGGTCTAAAAATATTTGTATTCATGATGTAGATGAAAAGAAATGTACTGGTGCTTTTATTAGTGAAAGCATTTTTACTTTTAACATATCCATTTAATGAATATTATTCATTAAAAAGCTGCAGCTCCCCAATTTACCAAGCAACTCAGCTTAAAGAATTCCTACACCGGAATATCATTCTATTATCTTTTATCATATAAACTTCAGCTGTGCAGATATGTTATTTTCTTGTATGGATATATATGTAGTGTAAAACAGTAACCTCTGAAAGATGTGTTTCACACTGTTTCTGATTAGGTACTAGGTACTCCCCAGAATGTGGTGAAATACTTTATTGGTAGTTACAACCAATGCAATATATCCTAAGTTATTTTTCATCTGACCTTAAATATAAATGAAAAACAATACATTTATTTCAAGGTTGTGCTGAAAATAAGCAAGGCCAATTGAAATAGAGGCTTTAAGCCTCCACCAATTTATATTCTGAACTAAGCTAAAGAAAGAAAAGAATAAGAATTATCCTTTCTGCTGTTGAATTACGTTTAATATTGGAAGCCATTATTATATTTTAAAATTTATTTTGGGAGTAAACGAAAAAAAAAAGAATGGCATTCTAGCATAAAGGGCAATTTGTCATCAATAAATGCTATAGAGTAGCATATCATAGGCATTTAGGACTGCCTTTTCATAGGCACTAGTTAACATTTCACTTACATGTGAATCTCTTTTTTTTTTTTAAGATTTTATTCATTCATGAGAGAGAGAGAGAGAGAGAGAGAGAGACAGAGACACAGGCAGAGAGAGAAGTAGGCTCCATGCAGGGAGCCCGAGTGGGACTCCATCCCAAGTCTCCAGGATCAGACCCTGGCCGAAGGCGGCGCTAAACCGCTGAGCTACCCAGGCTGCCTGAATCATTTCTTTATTGAAAAGCTTTCTGAAAAAAAAAAAAAAAGAAAAAAGAAAAGCTTTCTGACATCTTTCGTATGGGAGTGATATTGAGAAGAAAGGCATGTAACTTTTCTATATACTCTTCTAAAGATCACAGATATTAAGGTAAACCTGCAAGAATTTATAGTTACAAACTTGAAGTAATCCAACTCAGAATAAGGTATACTTTTAATGAGGGTCAATTGAATGGCACAGATACAGAGCTATAGAATTAACTTGAAGAGCAATTACTTGTAAACAAGCCAAAGTCCTGGTCCATAGGAATTTAGAAAGATTTCTATATGATATACCACCATGTCTATTTTATAGACATGCATGGATAGGAAACTTTCCTTGTTTTTGCTCCCAGTGAAATTTGAATCTCAAAAATCCACAGTTCGAGTGTTCCATTTCATTACTGTGTATTGATTGTTCATGTGTATCCTTCCAAAAAAAGAGAGAAACATGGCTGTTACAAATCCTCTTATTTCAGATTGATACTCTAGCTTAAAAGGCAAGAGTGGTAAAACAATTAAAATGACTATTAAAAGTCATCTTGAATTTTAATTCCTGTCATCAGGAAAGTAAATTTAAGGTAGCCAAGCAAGTAACAAGAATCATTTCTCTGTCTGCCATCTCTGGTTTTCACGTACCAGGCTCTCACACACAACCATTTGAATGGTGAAAAGCCATATAAAGGTAAAGGGGAAAATATGTTTAAGATTTATTGGTGGGTAAAACCATCTTAACACAGGTCCCCTTATGCAGACATGAAAAAGCAAGTAATGAGAGTTAGTTGCCAAGATTTTTAGAACACTGCAATCTACTTCCATGTCTTCTTTATCTAATTAGCCTTTTCTTCCTTAGGAAATGTGAGCCTTTCAAGTCTTCCTTCTGATGCCAGGCAAAATATGTCACAAATTATGACAGTTTATGCATCTTCTAAGCCTGCTTTCCCTGGAAATGGAAAATTGGAATACTTACTACCTAACTAATTTTTAGGGACTCTGCTTCCCGCCTTTCTCTAATTGGAAGTTCTGTTAGTTCCTTTTCAATAATTTAACTTGTATAATTTAGCCTTGGAAAATGAGGCTTATCTAATTCTCCATGGCTTTCCAAACTTAAATATACCATTTCATTAAATATATGAAGTAATATAGAGTGTTGTTGCATTAAAAATAAGGGGGTGTTTTTTTGATGTTTTTATGCTCTTTTAACTCAAGAAGTTTTATACATTTTCCAAATAACATGAAATAAGAAATATTATACTTTTAAAACTATGTTTGATTAAAAAAACACCATTTATTTGCTTCCTCTTTTTCATTGTTCCTTCTACCATCCTACTTTAAGTCGTTCATCTCTAGAATAAATATTTGTATTATTCTCCTTTCTAGTATTCCTGTGGCTGTTTTTTTCCCAAACTTGTCTGTCATACCACCACTAGATTAACCTTCAAAAATACTGTTTAATGTCTTCATGAATAATAGATTATTTAAAAGAGAACATCATGTTTTCCAGTAGTTCAAGGGCTAGTAAAATCTGGCTTCAAATTTTCCTTTTCAAAATTTCTCCCATCCTTCTCTGCTTCTAGGAAGAGTCAGTTATGACCCCCAAATCATGCTTTTGCTATTCTGATCCTTGCCTAAGAATTGTTCAAGTTGAAGGCTCAGAAGCAGAAAACATTCTTCTGAAACTTTTATATCATCTCTGAACTCCAAATTTCTGTACACTATCACTTACTTAGCATTTACTATTCACTGGATTGTAGTGAATAGTAGATTCATAGTGAATCCAAATTTATATATCTGA
This sequence comes from Vulpes lagopus, assembly GCF_018345385.1. Classification (NCBI taxonomy): domain Eukaryota; kingdom Metazoa; phylum Chordata; class Mammalia; order Carnivora; family Canidae; genus Vulpes; species Vulpes lagopus. The sequence goes on along the minus strand of NC_054826.1, from coordinate 41,474,903 downwards.
ATATATAAATACTCATATACATATACAGATATAAATGATGAATTCATACACACACATGAACACATAATGAACACGTATAAAATTATTGATCAAGCACTCCTTTTCCACCAACTATGGTTTCTATCATCACCATAAGAATGAGCATTTTATACAGGTGACCCTTTTTACTGACCAGAGCTAGTCTAGAGTTCATAGCAATGGAAACAGAAGTAAATTCTGAGGCTCTTTCCTGGGAATTTTAAAACTTCCAAGAAGATCGAGTAAATCTCTTTCTAATAACTGAATCTTTAAACTATAAACCCAATACATCCCAGGTATATTTCATGATTATAATGTATATTCTGCATTACTCTATATCCTTTATCCATTTCAACCTCCTTCTGGAGTGCCCTCTTACACTGCCAAAGCTGAAGAGCTAAAACTACCTTTTAGAGATTTCCTTTCAGTTAGGGTTCTAGGTAGGCATTGGACCCTGCTAATCAAGTGTATTTGGATGAAACATAGTTTCAAAATTAAATTTCTGGGGGAAGAGTCATGCTATAAGACAGAAGTTTTTTTTTTTTTAAGATTTTATTTTATTATTCAGAGAAAAAGGCAGAGACACACAGGTAGAGGGAAAATCAGGCTCCATGCAGAGAGCCCACATGGGACTTGATCCTGGGTCTCTAGGATCACACCTTGGGCGCTAAACCGCTGTGCCACTGGGGCTGCCCTGAAACAGAAGTTTTGTTAGTGTGGAGTAGAGCAGAGGCAGAAGGTTCTGCAATCAGCAGCTCTACTGATGACTTCCAGTTCTGTTGGAAATTTCTCAATAAGGGCAGAGTCGGCAGTGTTTTTGTTGGTGTAGTTCTGTAATGTGCCTTTGGAAGGTGTTCCTGGAAAATCAACCAAGGTTCTAGTTTTTCAACTTCCTTCACAATCCATGCACTTTTAATAAATGTAATAAGTATCTTCCTGTTGTTGCTAGCTAGAGAGGTTTCATTCCAACACTGCCCTCTGGTCAAAGCTGGTCTATAGTAAAAGAGAAGAGCAGAGCTAAGAGGCCAAGAGGATACCAATGACATCTAGTTTCCTGGTTTGAGGTGCATTGACTTTAAGCAGCACACCTGCATTTTCTCTTGGGTTGGTTGTTCAACTTTTTCCTGGACAGTATCAGCCAATAAATTTTAGCTGTTGCTCTTAAATTTGTTTTAGTTTGGTTCCTATCATTTTTGACACTAAGAATCATAGCTAATACAATGTATTTCACTAACCCCATCTAATCGTCTGTCAGAAAGGGACTCTGTGTACCTTAACATCTAGTCTTCATATATATTGTATTTCATGACTAAAATATATTCATTAAATTTTTAATGGTTGATAATTTTATAGATGTCCGAGTCTAAATATCTGATTTATTTATTTTCTCAGTTGTATATTTCTAAGGTATTATTGATTAACTGTGACTGGCTACAGTAAACATTTTATATGAGAAATGCTTCTAAAAGATTTGAACTTGCAAAAAAAAATCCTGCTAATTTTCTGAACTTTGAGTACATTTAGCCATATGCAGGAAAATCCTAATAATTAAACTGATTATTCCATCAATGGAAATGTCAACAATGAAAGTTAAGCATTTTTTGCAGAGGCCACCAATGATTCCATTTCTTTGATGAAGAAAATTAGTCACCCAAAATTGATAACAGCAAACAGATCCACAGAAAACTATAATACCTTAAAGGCCTATTAAATATTTGAAGATAATTTAACTACTGATTCATCCACTAAACTTTTTAGCAAACTCCTCCTTCAATTTCCTTAGAGAACATACAAAAATTTCTCCAAGTACAAGCACTTGATGGAAAAAAAGTATCTGAAAGAAGAAAACTGCATACCATAACACATAAAGGAACTAGCTAAGACTTTTTTTTCTCTTTTTTTAAATATTTTATTTATTTATTCATGAGAGACACAGAAAGAAAGACGGTGATACACAGGCAGAGGGAGATGCAGGGCTCCACACAGGAAGCCCGACGCGGAACTCGATCCCGGGACCAGGATCACGTCCTGAGCCAAAGGCAGACACTCAACGGCTGAGCCACCCAGGCATCCCTAAGACTTTTTAAATGAGTTTGGTCTTGCATGAAGCAGAAAGGAGGTTGTTTTGTTTTGTTTTGTTTTGTTTTAAAGATTTTATTTATTTATTCATGAGAGACATAGAGAGAGGCAGAAGAAAAAACAGACTGCCTGGGGGAGCCCAATGTGGGACTCAATCCCAGGACCCCGGTATCATGACCTGAGCCAAAGGCAGATGCTCAACCACTGAGCCACCCAGGTGCTCCAGAGTTAGAAGAGTTTAATCAAAACATAAATAATAATATGATAATGATCAAACATCTTGACTCACAACCAAGCAATGAATCACTTCTATTGGAATGATGAGGTTTAGCAGCACTACTTAAATCAAACTCCTTTTTTTTTTTTTTTGGTGCTTATTTTTACCTTGGTCATAGGATTTAATGTTTAAATGTACATAAGTGGAAAGCATTTTTCCAGTTTAAATTTAAACATGGAAAAATCAAAGTGAATAAGAGACTGTTTATGTTTTCCAGCATGTGATGGTAGCATTTATAATTTCATATCACAATAGTTATCCCTCAGTTGGTAAATATCTGCCTGGAATAAATCCGATTTGTCATGTCCATTTTATATTTTGTTTGTCTTGTGCTGTTACTAATGTGCAAGGTTTGAAATCTCAGTGACCCTGTATCTGAGCCATGAATTCCTGTGAAAGACAGAAATATTACTCATTTCTTCACATTTTATTTCCTACTTTTATTCTGTTTTTTTTTTTTCTTCTCCCCGCCCCCTTTTTTTTTCTTTACGTTATGGAGACCTCATGAAATGAGTAACACCATCAAAAGTTTTAGCGGTTTTGAATTAGGATCTATCTATGTGTGAACAGAGAAGAGGCTGTCTATCTGGGACAATTTGAGAAATGTTATAAAAGATTCCTTCCCCATAGGCTTTCATAATATATCTCTCTCCTAGGCCTCATAAATTCTTACCAGCCATGATTTAATTTATGATATTGTCTTCAAGTCTCCAGGAGTCTTCTTTCAAAAAACAAATATTCCCAGCAGACAGTTTTCAAAATAAGAAAACAAACAAACAAAATCCTAAGCTATTAACACAATTATATGAGCTAATTAATTGGAGATGCTATCACATAGGTTTTCTTGCAAGGTTCTTAGAGAAGGATACAAGGAAAATTAGATTTTAACAGAAAAAAGAGATGTTTAAGGCTACAGCCAAGAGGCACTACTAGGTGCCCACTAAGGGCCACGTTCAGCATGGGGACCTTGGTGGCAAGAAGGAGGAATGAAAAGGATGAGAAAAAAAGAAAGAGAGAGAGGTCTTTCACTCGAACATTCTTCTGTCAGCCCTATATGCTTATTCTACCTAAACAGCTTCTGGGAAAACCTTTTACCATTATATACTCATTTATGGACTCTTGGTCTGACCAACCTTTAAGGCTTTTTTTTCTTTTAAATTTTTTATTTATTTATTTATGATAGTCACAGAGAGAGAGAGAGAGAGAGAGAGAGAGGCAGAGACACAGGCAGAGGGAGAAGCAGGCTCCATGCACCGGGAGCCCGACGTGGGATTCGATCCCGGGTCTCCAGGATCGTGCCCTGGGCCAAAGGCAGGCGCCAAACCGCTGCGCCACCCAGGGATCCCGGCTTTTTTTTGATTGAGTATGCTAATGTTTCAGGATACATTTTAAATTCAAACAGTATTTTTTAAGTGGAAATATTTAATAAGAGTAAAACTGGACAAACAGTTACTTGTTATTAAACTGGGACTGAGATATAAATACACACACACACACACACATATATCCATAAGATTATTGATAGAAATGAAAAGATGTATGTACACACACACACACATATATCCATAAGATTATTGACAGAAATGAAAAGATGTATATACCTGTATATACACTTATATTTGTTAAATATATTTATTAAACATACATAGATTATATGCATATATACATATAACATTATACATACATACACATATATAGGTATTATATATGAATATATGTTATATATATATATTATATATTTCAAGAAGTCCTTTAAATAAAGGCTGTTGGGTTAAAACCATTGTCCTGATCCAAAAATTATAAATAGAGCATTGATACTGGAGAATAAAAATGAGATGTGGAATTCTAATACTCAGATTCACAATGACCTCTCTGAACATTTCTTCTTTATAGACAAATAAAGATAATACCATAGAAAAAAGAGCATTCCAAATTTTTATAAGTTTTACATTTAACGACAGAAAAAAATTAAATTGATTGTTAAGAAACTAGAACATACCCAGAAATATCATATATATTTTTCCACAACTTTGTTATATATTTAAAATAAACATTTTCTATTGTTATTAATGATTATTTAAAATCTCCCTATACATTTAGTCAAACTACAAAATAATTCTGGTGAGTTATTATACCAAAGAAGTTTTGGTTGAGGCTTATTAATTGAAATATACACATACTGTCTCTTTCCAAAAGGATTTGAAATCAGACCTCATGGGAAAAACAATGTAAGAAATAATTTTACATAGTCAATGGAACTCTTGCTCAAGAGTAGAATTCATTCCCTGCCAAGTATATAGGGCCCATCTACTTGCTTTCTCAAGGGATCTGAAATCCATAAGTTGATCAAGGTACCCGGAGCCAGAGCTACAATGCTCTCAGTGACAGGAACTTTGCTGCCACGTGGTTTAGCCTCTTCACTTTTCCCCACATTCAGAGGACTGCTTACAGCTGAGTTGGAAGTGGCTACATAAGAGATTCCTCAGCTTGGCTTTCAGCTCTCTGTTCTCCTGACAAGGAGGAGAAGCAGTAGGCCTGCAGTTGCTTTGTGAGAGACAGTAATATTACATCTCTTCCTTCTTGTTTGATTTACAATATTCTGGTAGTAAGGACTTTACTTTAAAATGGTGGTAGCACAAAAATGCATAAAGTATTGCATTATTATATATTTCATTCCATTTTTACCAGTTTACTAAGTGTTGTTATGTATTCTCTCATGAGTTTTTAAAAAGCCAGGTGCCGTAAACCCTATCAATTAAGAAGCTTTAGTTTGCAAGTAACAGGCAGTCCAACCCAAATTAGATTAAGAAAAGAAACAATGTTGGTTCATCTAAGTGAAAAGCCCAACACTCAGGCATGGCTAGATGGAAAGCTTCAGATGCTGGTCCACCACTTTCATCCTCCTACATACACATCCTTTCTTATCCAAGTTCTTTAGGATTGGCTCATCTTGCCCATTTTATTTCTGAAGTATGGTGCCAAAGTGATGCATTTACTTACTGTGGCCAGGGGCACTTTGGTGTATTATTTGATTCATATTTGGTAGCATGTGAATCAACATATTTTACTCTAACCAGAGGAGCATCTAGGGAGAGTCCTGGCACCCCAAGTCTAAGTGCTGACTCCAGAAATAGAAGGAACAATGGCCAAAACACCTTTTCCTCCAAGGAGTATAATCATATATTTGATTCATTACTTGAAGACAAAGGTAACACATGACCAAAAATTCGGAAATAAACGTGTCCTATAGTAATCAAAACAGATAATACCTATTGTTTAACTGATGTCAGAAATTGAACTGTATGTTCTATTTGCATAATATCACTCATTTTTTAATGAAATAGTCACTATTACTCTATTACTATCATCAATTAATGGTAAGTAAACTAAGGCTTGGACAGTTAAGCAAATTGCATAAGTTCAAACAGATAGGAGAGGCAAGTGGTAGAGAAGTGGAGCCAAATTTGAACCCAACTAGCCAAATAGAAGAACATGTACTTAAAACACAACTCTATCAGCATAGAGTCTATAAGAGCCTAGCCACACAGAAGTTCCCTTAGAGAAATTCTAAGAGAATTGTCTGAGTGGCACAGTCAGTTAAGCGTCTGCCTTCAGCTTAGGTCATGATCCTGGAGTCCTGAGTTCAAGCCCTACATGGGGCTCCCTGCTCAGTGGGGTGTCTGCTTCTCCCTATCCCTTTGCTCCCCCTCCAGCTCTTGCTCTCTGATGAAATCTGAAGGAAGGAAGGAAGGAAGGAAGGAAGGAAGGAAGGAAGGAAGGAAAGAAGGAAGGAAGGAAAGAAGGAAGGAAGGAAGGAAGGGAGAAAGAAAGGGCTCACTCTCTTTTCTGATTGAAGATATAGTCACCAACCTGAGAAATAACATATTCTTAAAAAGAGGTTTGGAGATCTATGGAAATGTGGGGAAAAGAAGACTGCTGAGCAAACATGGACATGGCCATTACAGTAAAGGAGAGCCTCACTCTGTGAAAGGGCCCTGAGTTCCATGAAAAGGCCAATCACAGCGTGAGACAGAGGAGTTAGGACAGACACTCTCTCTTGACTTTCCATTTGTGGGATTCTCTCTGGTCTGATTAAGCCAATATCCTCCAAGAAACCTTCTAGTAATGACGTAGTTTTCTGTAGATCTACCTTTAAGAAGAAAATAGCTGGCATAAAGGCTTTGAATGTTCCAAACTCTAAATGATTATCTCCTTTTCTATGTGGATAAAGGTTTTGTGTGCATTTATACATCCCTCTCAGAGGCACCATTTTCACCTCTTCATTTTTTTCTGAGCCTGAAAGGCAAATTTCTCAACTGGAAAAATTCTCCATGAAGCCTCTTCTGAAGCCTGGGAAAACTCTCTGCATCACTACTTATTTTTTATGAATCTAGAAAGTAAAGCTAAGGGAATAACTGAACTAAGCTAATGTAAAAGGTTAATAAGCTATCAGGGGAGGGTCAAGACTCCATTTTTGACCATAATATCCGAGGTACACCTTTCTTCTTAACATATTTTCAATTCTTAAAAGTATATGTATTTTTAATTTAATGTAATATTATGTCTACTAAAATTCATGATGTTTAGTCAAAATAATTAATATGAAGAAATATCCTTTCTTAGAAGACTACCATAATTGTTTCTGTAATGAACAGATCCTTCTTTTTTGGAGAAGTTTTAGGTTTTTAGAAAAATTGAGTAGGAAGTACAAAGAGTTCCCATATACCCCCTCTCCTCAACCCCCTGATTACTTTCCCTTATTATTAACACCCTGCCATTAGTGTGGCACATTTCTTACAATTAATGAACTAATAATAATATATTACTGTTAACTAAAGTCCATAGTTTACATTAGGGTTCATTTTTGGTGTCATCCATTTTATGGGTTTTTCCAAATACAAAATATCACATATCCACAATTACATTGTCATACAGAATAGGTTTATTGCACTGAAAATTCCCTTTGGTCTGCCTATTCATTCCCCACCCCCGCAACTCTGCCCTCTCCTGCCTGAACCTTGGCGACCAATGATATTTTTTTTCTCTCCATAGTTTTGTCTTTTTTCAGAATATCATATAGTTGGTATCATTAACAGTACGTACTACTCTCAAACTGGCTCCCGTCATTAATAATATGTATTGAAGGCTGCTCCATGTCTTTTTGTGGCTTTATCAAGAAACTGTAGCTTATTTCTTTTTATCATGGAATATCATTCCATTGTATGGAAGCATCACACAATACACACCCACATTTATTAAGTTTATTCACTTACTGAAGGACATCTTGGTTGCTCTTCATTTGGGGAAATTATGAATAAAGCTGTTATAAACATTTATATATAAGTTTTTACATGGACATAAGTTTCTACTCCTATGGGTAAATACCTACGGGCATGACTACTTTATCATATGGTGAGGCTATTTTTAGTATTATAAAAAACTGCCAAATTGTCTTCCAAAGTGGCTGTAGCATTCTGCATTCCTATCAGCAATGACTGAGTGTTTCTGCTGTTCCACATCCTTGCCAGCATTTGGTATTGTCAGTGTTCTGGATTTTAGCCATTCTAATATGTGTGCAGTAGTATTTTACTGTTTAATTTACAATTAATTTACAATTTACAATTACAATTCCCTAATGATACATGATGTTGATCATCCTTTCATATGCTTGTTTTCCATTTCCATATTTCAGGAGGTATTTATTGAGATCTTCTGCCCACTTTTTAGTTGGTTTGTTTTGTTTTCTTATTGTTGAGTTTTAAGAATTCCTTACATATTTCAAATACATGTCCTATATTAGATATGTGTTTTGGAAATATTTTCTCCCAGTTTGTGGTTTGTCTTTTCCTTAACAGTGTCTTTCACAAATCAGTTTTAATTTTTTTCAAAGATTTTATTAATTTACTCATGAGATACACACAGAGAGGCAGAGACATAGGCAGAGAGAGAAGCAGGCTCCATGCAGAAAGCCTGATGCGGGACTCAATCCCAGGACTCCAGGATCATGCCCTGGGCGGAAGGCAGGCACTCAACTGCTGAGCCACCCAGGAGTCCCAAGTAGTTTTAAATTTTAATGAAGTCCAATTTATCAATCTTTTCTACATTGGTTGTGCTTTAGTGGTATATCCAATAACTCATTGTCAATTGATATCATCTAGATTTTCTTTATTTTATCTTCCAGGAGTTTTGTAGTTTTGTGTTTTACATTTACGTGTATTGTCCTTTTTGAGTTAATCATTATGAAAGGCATAAGGTCAGCATGTGATTTTATTTTATTTTTTGCATGTTGTTCCAGTAACAATCTGCTTAAAAGACTATTATCTTCATAGAACTGCTTTTGCTCCTTTTTTAAAAGAGCAGTGGATCGTTCATGATTTTTTTTTCACATCCTTTTTTGTTTGTTTGTTTTTTCAAGTTTATATTTAAATTCCAGCTGGTCGACATACAGTGTAATATTAGTTTATAGTGCAGAATTTGGTAATTCATCACTTATATACAACACTCAGAGCTTATAACAAGTGCCCTCTTTAATACCCATCATCCACTTAGCCTATCCCCTGCCTACCACCTAGCCAGCAACCCTCATTTTGTTCTCTGTAGTTGAGTCTGTTTTATAGTTTGCCTCTTTCTTTTTCTCCCCCCATGTTCATTGGCTTTGTTTCTTAAATTCCACATATGAATGAAATCAAATGGTATTTTTTTCTTTCTCTGACTGACCTGTTTCACTTAGCATAATACTCTAGTTCCATGCACATCATTGCAAATAACAAGATTTAATTATTTTCTGTAAGTAATATTCTAATATATATATATATATATATATATATATATATCCCATCTCTTTATCTATTCATCAGTCAATGAATATTTGGGCTCTTTCTGTACTTTGGCTACTGTTGATAATGCTGCTATAAACATCAGAGGTGCACAATACAGGATTATCTTTTAACAAGAAACTGGTTACGTTTGTTTCATGACAATTGTGTGAATGATTGAATGTATAATGTACTGTGCTACAATTACTGAGAATATTTATCTGAAATTAATGCAAACTACTTGAAATTATTTACATTGTAAAATGAGCTACAACTGAACAATGATTCTATCATAACCACACTGGTCAATTCTTATTAAAATCAACAGTATCTGTCATACTCCATGTAAGAATAATAGTATGCTCTATTCACTCATTTCTTAACCGTCCCACATTTATATGGAAGATAAATTCAAACGTGTGTTAACTGTGGTTATAAGCCACAAAATGGTAAATCTGACTATCCACTATTACTAATGAACGCTTAGAAGTTTGGTTGAAGACATCAAAGATATTGCCTTGGAGAGTCAGGAAGTCACAAGGCTGTCAGGGTAGGATATGATAAAAGAGAGCTATAGCAAGCAATCAATACAGGTTACTGGGGCTTTGTTCCTGTTTTCCCTTCTCCCTTTCTCTTTCTCTGTTTTCTATTTCATTTGCATAACTAACTCATGATGAAATGAATCATGAGTCCTTAAGACATAGCATTGCAGCACTGATCAAGCTGTGAAAATCAGAACCCAGTAATTAAAATACATATAGATAGATATATGGAGATGTTATAAATTGCAGCTTCATAAATTCAGGATTTTTTTTAGAACTAATGAGTTAGCACCTGGAAGGACAGGTGACAAATGAGAGTGAAGAGAAATGAGTTGTCCTGTGCTGTTCAAGCTCATGCCTAACACAATTCCTCTTCTTTTGAAAAGCACTCTCACTTCTTTTTTTTTTTTTAGCACTCTTACTTCTCTTTGAACCTTTCACTCTAATAAAATTGAACTCACAGACCCTGAATAATCTTATGCTTGTGTTATTTTCTTAAGTTTCCTGTAGTGATCCTTCCCACGATGATATGTCTTCGAGACTAGCACATAATTTGTGAGGCCCATTGCAAAATGAAAATGCAAGTCTCCTTGTTCAAGTATTATGGAGAATCTCAAGGCCAAAGCAAAGGATGAAACCAAGCATGGGGCCCTTCTAAGTGAGGGGCCCTCGTAATGGTGCAGGTCACTTATTGCTGAAGCCAGTCCTGTCCATCTTTAAAATCAGGTTCTAGAATAAAAACTCTTTCCCACCACACTCAGTATTAATGTATCCTTCCTCTGAAGCCTCATGGAATTTTCCTATCTTATATCTCCTGCTTTCATACAGTCCTCTGTATCTTCCCTAGCACTTCCTCAAACATGACGCTGTGAAGAGTCACAGGTGGTTATTTTCAGATTATGTGATTTTTAAGTTAAAAATTGATGTATTGCAACCACTTACATGGCCATATTTTATTACTTGAATGATCATGGTGCCATCTGTATCCTATTCACAAAAAGGGCAATGCTTAAGTCAATCAACAGGTATGATTTTCAAAGTCTAAGTGTTTTACCTTTCATTAATAGTTCTTTTAGAGTATGGTGCAATTATTTTTTTTTCCTCAGAGAGATTTAAAAGGACTTTTCTTATGTTCAAAATGAACTGTGCAGAGAAGATTTACTTATTTCCTAATGCCTTTTTTTTTTAAATTTTAAATCATCATTTTCCATCTATGATGTGTAGCTATCAATATTCCCATTGACAACTGATTCCAAAATGTCATCATATCACCATCATTCAAATATCTGGTATACATCATTTTTTACTTATGGAAAATAGGCCTTAAAATTCCTAAATGAAAAAAGATAAGAGAGCGCACTTGAGTAATTTACAAGTGTGCTGATGGTATAGGAAAGGACACAAAGATATAATGGCACTTATTCAACAAGTATTTGTTGAGTATTTTCTTTTTTTTTTTTAAGATTTTATTTATTTATTCATGAGAGACACAGAGAGAGGCAGAGACACAGGCAGGGGGAGAGGCAGGCTCCCTGTAGAGAGCCCGATGATGTGGGACTGAGCCTGGAACTCCAGGTTCATGCCCTGAGCTGAAGGCAGATGCTCAAGCTCAACCACTGAGCCACCCAGGTGCCCTGTTGAGTACTTTCTAACTATAATTGCAGCTTGTAATTCAGTTGCAAAAAAAAAAAAAAAAAAGGGATTCATGGCTCCTGCCCTCAGGAAGCTTCTATTATAATACTAAAAGAAAGATCCTGCTTTAAAAGAGACCAGTAAATTCTATGTAGCAGAATTCTGGGGGCAGAGAAAGCAAATGATGGTCATGTGCTTGTCTGGGAATCTAGAGAAGGCTTCACTGTGCAAAAAATTTTATTTGTTTTATTTATTTTATTTTATTTTTTTCATGCAAATAAATTTTAAAGGTGGCCAGACAAAATTGTAGAATGGGGGTAGAGAGTTCCAAATTGAAGTTCTTGAGTGAGTCTGGGGAGCAGTTCCAACTTATCGATGCTAAATTATCCATTCTCATATTCTTGGCCTATTATCAGTCTTAGTCATTCATTTCTCTTTGATACAGGTTCTTTTTTTTTTAATTTTTATTTACTTATGATAGTCACACAGGGAGAGAGAAGAGCGGCAGAGACATACGCAGAGGGAGAAGCAGGCTCCATGCACCGGGAGCCTGACGTGGGATTCGATCCCGGGTCTCCAGGATTGCGCCCTGGGCCAAAGGCAGGCGCCAAACTGCTCTGCCACCCAGGGATCCCTTGATACAGGTTCTTGATTTGGCTTCAGGGCACTACTTTCTGCTGGTTTTTGTCTATATCATTGATTCTTCATTGAAGCTTCCTCTTCCTCTTCTTCTAACTCTTAATATCAAAGACCCAAGATTTAATCCTTGGTTGTCTTCTATTTTCCACAGTGGCATTGTGACCTCATCAATCTGAAGGCATTCACTAGCATCTCAATCTAAATGATTCCTAGTCTTCCACCTCTAGCACAGGCCTCTCTACCATATCTAAACTCATATTTCCAAATGCCTCTGTTTTTCTAGTTGGATCTAATGAACAGCATCACCTCAACAATGACCAAAACTGAAATATCAGTTCCCTTGGCCTGATCACCTTACCCTGCTCAAAGTCTACCCTTCCCCAACCCAGTTTTATCTTTACAAAGACCTCAGAGCTGAATCTATTTTTTTCACATACCATACCCAGTTTGTTATGAAGCCCAGTGGCTCTAATTTGAAACTAAATCATGAAACCCAATAAAAAAGAGAGCAAAGACAATAGTTCACAGAAATACAACAGCTAATGGCCCTTCAATGTAGGAAGAGATGCTCAATTTCACTCATTATAAGTTAAATAAAAATTAAAACTACAATGAAATACTATTTCTCATATACCATGTTGGCAAACAGTCAAAAACTTGACAGCACAGTCTGTTGGCAAGGCTATGGAAAACTGGCATGTTCATGTGTTTGACACTGGGAGTGCAAAATGGTATGGTCTATATAAAGCAGAATTTCACAATATTAAGCAGAATTGTATGTTTCCTTTATGGTCCAATAATTCTACTTCTAGAGATGATATATCTCTATTCTGAGGAGATGTATCTCATTTATCTCACAAGCCAGTTATTACTCAGTTACAAAAGATAGAAAACAATCCAAATACCCATCAATAAGAGATTTGTTGGATAAATTATAGCACATCCACACAATGAAATACTATACAGTTACAAAACAGAAAAAGGAAGATATCATGCATGGATATTGTGCCTGTTTGTGTTTCTGCATATGTGTGATTTAAGTAAAATTAACAAAGCAAAGAACAGTGTATGTACTAAGCTATTTTTAAGGAAGAAAAATAAGATGCAAAAAGAAACACAAGAAGAATAAGACAGAAGCTAATTTTAAAAAATGGATATCTATAGCAGAACCAGCAAACTGTGGCCCACAGGCCAAATGCAACCTGCTGCATGTTTTTGTAAATTAAGTTTTACTGTGTGAAAATAAATAAAGGAAACCTCATCTAAAATAGAGTCAGGAATCCCTGAAGATGGAGCTCTCATGCACATACCTCTCATTGTGTTCTACATAACCATCAGGAAAAATGAAGGAGTTATATTGACAAGAGAGGACATTTTTCACAAAAGAATTTCATCTCCTGCTTTTAAGAAAAAGAAGGACGATCCCTCTGTGCCCCTGCAACAATGTGCTAACCGCTGCTTGCCGCCACTGAGAAACTGCCACAACTTTAAACTCTTGTTCTTCTCCAGGACACTTTTGTTCAAAACAGCCCTTCCCAATTTCCTCCTAAAACTTCATAAAAGTGACCTTCCCTTTGCTTCTGCAGACTTGCCTATGGTTCACCATAAGTTTGCATGTGCCAACTTGCAATTCTTCTGCTATTCCCGAATAAACTGGTTTTGCTAGTAAAATGACTATTTTGTTTTTAACGATGACATTACATGATGATGATCAAAAGTAGGATTCAAAGGACAGAGGAACTAACAAGTTCCAGAAAGAATCTTTTGCACTCTGTGCTTGCAGGAGTTTTCTTGTCTTTTCTGTTCAGCAAGTCTCTCAGATTCAGGCTCCTTCCCTTTGGTGGAGCTCTCCAACTTTCTCCAGGATTTATTTGTTTAAAGGCTTTGCCCTGTCTGTTGAATACTCCTTTGTTTTTCTGAACCTCTGGTTGGGAATTGGGATCCCATACTGCTAAATTCTCCCAGGAGGATCCTTCTCCTGGGAAGGCAGCCAGTTTTATATTTAAAAACTTGGGTCCCTCCTTCTGTGCACTTTTAACTAAATAGACAGATTTAACCAAAATTACCTTAGAAATTCAATGACCATTTTGGGAACTTTCAACCTCCCTTCCTTGACTAAATTAGAAGATAGTGACTCTGAAATTAAACAGACTGAATGGGATGCATATTTTATACGGTGCCTAGGGGATTCCAAACATACTCAGGTCTCTAAAATTGCCTCTTTAAATATATCATTTCTAAATTAACTAAGGCAAATACATGATTGAAGAAAGACACAAAGTCTTCTAAGTCTTCTTCCCCTCTCTTCACTCCTCTTTGTCTCAGAAGCCATCTTGTTCTCCTCCTCCTCCTCCTTTGTCTTCAGGCTTGCAATGGCTATCTTGCAATGGCCCTGCTCTCCACTTTTCTTCCACCTTCTCTTCTGTGGCATCTCCACCTCCTCTGCACCCTCCACTTCCTTCCTTCAGTCTTCTCATAGCCAACCTGGGGAACGTTTTAGATAAGTCCCTCTTAAGGGACATCCTTTAAAAAAAAAGATCCTAAACCTGTTGGGAACAATGGAATGCATTCTTTTTGATTGGTACAAGAACCTTCCGAAATGACTCCAAAAACAAACAAACAAATCAATAAAAAAACAGCCTTAAAAGGATCTTTACTGTATACAAATAAAAATCCTTACCAAAAGGCATTGGTCATTTGAGCAGATAACCTTACTTAGTTTATCTCCTAGAAACACAATTTAGATTCAAGTACCCTCAAAATTTTGTTCCAGATTGATGACATGAATTTTAGAATAAAACTCTAAGGTTTCTCCTTATGTTTATCTATGTATATGTGTCATAGATACATATTTCCCACCTCCAGATAGTATTGCCAAAGTTATTTTATAAAAGATCCTATTTCATTGGCTCACATGGAAAATTAAACATGCACATAAATTAAATATTCTAAAAATCTCCAGAAATATAATAGAAACCATCCCAAAAAGGGCAGCCCATTTGGCTCAGCAGTTTATCACTGCCTTCAGCCCAGGATGTGATCCTGGAGACCCAGGATCAAGTCCCATGTCCGGTTCCCTGAATGGAGCCTGCTTTTCCCTTTGCCTGTATCTCTGCCTCTCTATCTCTCTCTCTCTTTCTCTCTCTGTGTCTCTCATGAATAAATAAATAAAATCTTAAAAAAAAAAAAAAAAGAAGAAACCAGCCCAAATGTTTTCAAATTCATATAATTTGAAATAATATTTGATAAATGCTAGTTAAGTTTACTAGTTTAATAAATAACATTTCTTTGGAGTTATCATTATTAAATGTAATACTAATCATAAAAGCTCATGCTATCTCTGTTACTAAATGTATCAACATAAGAAATAACTTAAAATGGTTAGCTATTTCATGTATAATCCAAGTATAATTGTTAAAAACAAATAATTTAAATAAATGCAAATGAGATCAAAGTTCATGCTTAGTTAAAATACATAATAGATGTTCACTAAATATCTAGATCATTTCCAAATAAGGTAATATGGTGAGATATTGACTACTAAACATAAGTTTATTTATATTTAGGTTTTTACATTTTTCTTTTTGTTTTAAGATTTTATTTATTTATTCATGAGAGACACACAGAGAGAGAGAAAGAGGTAGAGACACAGGCAGCAGGCTCCATTCAGGGAACCCGATGTGGGACTTGATCCTCGGTCTCCAGGATCACACCCTGAGCTGAAGGCGGCGCTAAACCGCTGAGCCACCTGGGCTGCCCATACATTTTTCTTTATAGAGAGTAAAAATATTTATATCTATTAACAAATAGTTTTTATTCCACAATAACAATTTTTACTGTAAGAGGGAAATATTCTTCTAGAAATTATGTTTTTATGAATTTGCCAGTCCAAAATTGTTTATTTCTTAGTATCTCCTGGGGATTAAAGACTCTAAGGGTTAATAATCTAATTAGTACATGTAAAAACAAAGCTACTAAAAATAGTAAAGACAAAAAAAATCACTGCATATGAAAAATAGCCAAGGAATCAGGAGTGTGTTTTTGGTAAAAGAAGGTATGAAGAATGGAAATGCATTTTTTGAGGAAAATTAATTTCTCCTAAAGTAAAGCTGGTTACTTTGGAAAGGGGAGGAGAATAAGGGACAAATTCAAATGGACATAAAAGGTTTATGGAAAAGGAACCTTGGGAAAGGAATTTCATATGTAGGCAAGGTAAGATTAATATGAATTTACTTGGAATGATTTTTGGATATCAAAAGTACACTGCAAAATTAGAGTTTGGTTTTCTCTCTGTTAGAAGGACAAAGTTTTCTTACATTATTGGTTTGTTCTTAACAGGAAATTATAAACAAAGTTTCTTTAATGTAATTCACCTAAGAAACAAAGATTCTATGTTTTGTCTTTCAGGTCTTTGGTTATTTAGAACTCCTAAGTCTTCTCTATAAAAGAGAGCTACAGCTTTTTGCAGCTATGTGACGTTCTATATTTTTTCCCTTTGTCTCTCTGGACTTGCATATGGTTCATCACAGCTTACACATGCCAACTTGCGACTCCTCTACTATTCCTGAATAAACTCATTTTGCTAGAAAATAACTGGATATTTCATTTTTTAAATAGATTTTATTTCTTTATTTATTCATGAGAGACACAGAGAGAGAGTGTGTGTGTGTGTGTGAGAGAGAGAGAGAGAGAGAGAGAGAATGAGGCAGAGATACAGGCAGAGGGAGAAGCAGGCTCCATGCAGGGGCCCCGACGTGCAACTCCATCCTGGGACTCCAAGATCACACCCCGGGCCGAAGGCAGGTACTAAACCGCTGAGCCACCCAGAGATCCCCTGGATATTTCATTTTTAAGGTTGACAGCTATAATACAGCCACACCCACTGATTTGTATATGGCCTGTCACACCTAACTTATTTATTCTCTGGCCATTTACAAATTTTGTCAAATGCTTCTCTATGAAAGTGGAAGAGTACAAAGTAGAGTGGCTAAGGGTGGAAGCAAGACTTCCCCAAGTATGTTTATTAATACAGTTTTAACTTTTGAACCATGAAAATGTTTTGTACATTCAAAAATAAAATAAACAACCTTCAAATTCAAAATAATAGACACAAAATAATCTAATCACACATCAATTTGATAAAATAGTAACAGAAAAAAGGATTATTTCAAGCAACCTCTGACTGTACATCATTCTAACATATCTAATAATTGGATAGCACAGAATTATGTGCTTCCTAATATGTTATATTTCAACTTCACAGCTGTACTGATGAAGTCTCCTTGTCAATGATAATTAATCAGAATCTAATCAACACATTAAAGGTCTAACTTCCAATTTAAAGGAAATACAGCAAAAGTTAAACAATACCATGATTAACAATCAGGCAAGTCTAATGTGGCTAACTTTCTATAAGACAAATATTCTGATTTTTTAAAGGAAATGTAATGATAAACAATTATGCTAATTTAAAAGAGATTTAATGCTCAAATACAATGCATGAACCTGGATTAAGTCCTGTCCTGGAATCGAACACATGCACACACACATAAACACACACATGTTGTAAGGGATATTGGGGTTAGAATAATTCACAAAATTTGAAAATATCCATCTAAATTGGATATTAAGTGATATTACAGAATTCTTAATTTTCTCATGCTGAAGTATGGCAAGATGAATAATAGAGTATCTGCCACTTCCAAATACTTCCCAAGATAAACATGATAAAAGATTGAACACTGCTAGATCCAGGTACTGTATAATAAATATTTATTGTAGTAGTCTAACCTTTCTTTACACCTTAATTTTTCTAAACATAGAAGAAAAAAAGTAATATACATGAGTGTGCGTGTCTCTGTGTCTGTCTGTCTCTCTGTCTTTAGAATCTGAGCACTTTTCATTACCTTCATGGTCAGCCTGTTAGCACCCTGATCATAGTCATTATCATCATTTCTCACCAGGATTACTGAGTTTATCTCCTCTTTAGCTTCCCTGTTGCTCTCCTTGTGGCCATCAGAGTTTTTCCACAGAAAAAAAACAGAGTTTAAAATGTAAGAAAGATCATATCACCCCTTCACTTAGCACTCAACAATGGCTCTCCCATTCCCCTCTGATTCAAAGTCCACATTCTCACAATGGCCTGGAAAGCCCTAATGTTATCCCTGCCCCTCCCTTTCCTCCTCTTCTCTAACATCTGGACTTCTTCCCTCCCGAGGGTCTTTGCACTGGCTATTCCCTCTGTCTGCAGTTTTCTTCCCCAAGGTAGCCATATACCTGCCTTCTCTACTTCCTTTATGTTTTTACTCAAAAATCATCATTTTTGCTGAGGCCTACCTTGATCACCCACTTAAAGTGGCAAACTGCTAGATTTCCCATACTTTCTCTTTTCTTTACCATTCTGCTCTACTTTTTGAATTAATAGACTTTATATTTTCTCTTCTTTTAAAATATTTTTTTTTTCTTTTCCATAGCCTTCCTCACCTTGTGACATAGTGTACGTATCATGTTTTTCATTGTCTGTCTCCACTTGGTAGAACATAAGCTCCATGAAGGCAGACATTTTTGTTTCTTTTGTTTGCTGACAGACATAGTAGCCCAAACTTCTAGAACATTTATAACTAGCAGATAGGCCTGCTTCAAAAAAATATTTGTTGAATGATTGAGTCAAGGAAGTGGGTGAGTGTTGTGGAGGGGACAGTGAATTCAAGAGATGTTTAGCGAGCCCTTGTTGCATGGGTTGTTTTGAATTGGGTTTTGGTTTTAGTAGCTTATGTGAAATGGCTTTTTCATCATAATTGTCACTACCAGGTCAGTTGTAAAAACTATTTTACTTCAGAAGGCAGATAGATACAAAATAAATCATTGCAAAGTAATATTTGAATCTACATGCTTCTAAGTATGTTAGTAACACTGTTCATTAAGAAGACATCTGCCTTCAAATAATAGAAACTAAATTTATGAGAATTAATGAGTAGTTTTTATACTAATTTTCTGGCTTTCAGAGGGCAGGAAACAACCTCAACATTAATGTAAATTTTCTATTTATCTGTAAGTTTCTTGAAGACATTGGCCAATTTTTTATATATATGTCATGAATAATAATCAAAATATTGCAAATAGACAGAGGAGGTCAAAAGGTAAAAAGAGAAATTTTATTAATTCCAAAGTAAACAGAGTAATATATGGGTACTAGACTAGTAGGAAATAGACATATTCCACTTTATATTTTTATGAATAATATATAATGCATATTTTTACTTTTATAATAAAGGAGAATAATGTTATTATCAAAAGCATCGTTCAGCACCAAATTTATTTCTTCCAGAAATATTTACATAAATTTCAATTTGGGGATTGCAATTTTTTTGCATGAATAATTGCAAACTATACAACAGAGTGGCTCTATAGGGTGCAACACCAAAGAGGTCACTCATGTGAGACAGATTATAATCTTGAGGGGAAGTGATTCATTTGAAGGAAAATTATAAACCTAAATTAAAAATAAACAAACAAAATGCTTAAAGAAGGACCTGGCACATAATAGGTGCTACTTAATTATTACCATACCGTGACAATTATTTAGCCGTCTGAGCATCAACTTCTTTCAGCCATATTTTTTTTTTTAATATGGAGCGCTTCATGAATTTGCGTGTCATCCTTGCGCAGGGGCCATGCTAATCTTCTCTGTATCGTTTCAATATTAGTATATGTGCTGCCGAAGTGAGCACTTTCAGCCGTATTTTAATGTAGGACTTTGTTACCCAGTGTGGTCCCTGGACCTAAACCAGCAGCATTATCAAAGCCAGGTTTAAAAAAAAAAAAAAATTTAAAGGCCAGGAATACTGAAGAACAGAATGTGAAGGACACAAAGTGTGACATGAAGCTAAAAAGGTTTTCTTCTAGCATAAGCAAAGATTAGAGCTTACATGGAGGATCCTGGTCTTTATTCTTGATTCAGCGGGAACTACTGAAAAATTTTGACAGATGTATAAATAGGTCACATTTAAGTTATTAAGTTTGCTCTAGCATCAGAGTAAAAAAAATCTCTGAGACATGGTGGCATGGGCCAAGTAAATGGAGGGAAATCAGTAAGGAGATGACTGTGGTAGTTTAGGTGGGACTACAGCATGTAGAGTGTGGGGTATAGAGGCGACAGTGAATTCAAGAGATGTTTAGAGAGAATTCAAAGATTACTCTTATATTACAGAGTTGTTCAATCAGATGAGTGTTAGTCCCATTTCCTGAGGTATGTAACATCAAGAGACAAGAGGATATTATCTTAAATTGAAGATTTTAAATTTGGCCTCAGAGATGCTGAGTTTGAAGTATTATTAGGACACCCAAGAACATAGATGAATTGGTGCAAGATAGAAGTAACTAGTCTCAGAGGAGGGATGTTGGCTGGAGATATAAATTTAGAAGTCATTCACTAGATCTCGAGGAGCTCCCATGTCTACAGACTGGTTAGAGGAAAAAAAAATTGCAAATAAAAAAGTGATCAACGGGGCACCTGGGTGGCAGTCAGTTAAGCATCCAGCTCTTGATTTTGGCTCAAGTCATAATCTCAGGGGCATGAGACTGAGCCCTCTGTCGGCTCCTCACTGGGTGTGGAGCCAGCTTAAGATTCTCTCCCTCCCCTTGCTCGAGTGCACTCTCTCTCTCTAAACAAAAAACAAAATAACAAAACTGATCAACAAAAACCATATTAATGACAGTCCCAAAAATTCAGCACATTTAGGTTAAGAGGATGCCATTTTTAAGAAATGAAAATGTATGAAATATGAAAAAATGATGTGCTAATAATCAAATAAACAAATAAGCAATTATGCTATTCTAGAAAAATATATATCCAAATCATACTTTCAGAATACAGAATAATTCACTAAGCAAATATTTATTTGATATTCCTTAAACAGCCTGAGGGTAGATTTCACAGTTCAAAATCCAGTAGACAGGAATTTCATAACACAGTGAATGTGAGTAACAACAGGAAACAAGATCCTTTTTTTTTTTTTTTAAGATTTTATTTATTTATTCATGAGAGACACAGGCAGAGGGAAAAGCAGGCTCCATTCAGGGAGCCTGATGTGGGACTCGATCCTGGATCCCCAGGATCATGCCCTGGGCCAAAGGCAGGCACTAAACCACTGAGCCACTGGGGCTACCCAGGAAACAAGATCCATAAATGAAGCCGAGGGAGAGGATTATCAACATTATCAATTTAAATTGCAAAAGGAATTTCTAATTATATTGTTATAAAAGGAAGGAAGTAATATATAATATGGGCTGACTGAGTAAACAGAAACAGGGAGGGAAAAATTGCTATATGATAGTAATCTCATGAACATAACAAGACTGACTATGAACCTTAGGGAAAGCAGTCAGCAAACCATTTCAAATTTTGTGATAAGAAAAACAGAAACCAATGGAATTAGCATAAAGTAGAAACAATTTGAAACCTGGAATCTAATATGTATGAAGTGAAGAAGGGATGGAAAATTCTACTTTTCAGCTAATGACTATAAGAATAGAATTAGATAGGAAAGGGAAGACTACTTGAAAAGGCAAAGAATACTAAATATACTATTTCTCCTAAGTATAATTTACAGAGGCAATCTCCAGTATGTGCTTGTTGAAGCTGTGCAAGCTTTCACAATGTGCTATTTCTAAGGTTCTGATGGGTAATGTTGACCCACCGTCTATCTAGACTGTGTACAAATGAATCATTTCAATTGATTTCTAAAAATAATAGCTAAGACTATGTTTACCTTTAATCTTATTCAATAAAGCATAAAGTTAATAGTTTGGACTCTGGAGCCCCCTTGTTTATGATTCAATTATAGCTTACAAAATGATATCTTGGGCAAGTTATCTAATTTCTCTTTGCCTCAATTATCTCATATATAAAATGGGAACAATAATATTATCTACTTGGTTATTCATGGGACATATGAAGTGAATAATAAATGTTAGCTATTATTATTGTATAATTACATTAAATGTAAGTCATGTCTTCAAAACAAGTTAAGAATTTTTGTAAATATAAAATGAAAAAAATGTACTTTCTTGCATATTCTATTTTAGAATATTAGAGCTACGTTTATATAGTTGTTTGATTCACTTTTGAAGGAAAAGTTCCAGGAAAACAAGCAAATTTTCTCAAAATAATGCTGAGTCTATTTCTTCTACTCCTAATCCAGGGCTCTACTTCCACGTCACTATTTTTTATTAAGCAAAGTCAAAATTTTATATCTACATACATATAATATTTTCTAAACTCATTGCTTCATTGCATTTCAATCATTCCTACTATAGTAAGGATGTAGACACATGTAGGAAAGTATTTAATTTATATATTTTAAATTGATTTCAAGGTAAATATCTGAAAAATTAAAGACCCATATAGAACTCACTTTTTGCTATAAAAAATTTGTTTTGCCACTTGTCTTAGTCTATTTGGGCTACTATAATAACAAAATACAATACTCTAAGTGGCTTATAAACCCAGAAATTTATTTCTCACTGTTCTGGGAAGTCCAAGGTGCCAGTAGATTCTGTATCTGGTGAGGCCCCACCTCCTGTTCATAGACATCATCTTTTTGCTGTGCCCTCACTGGACAAAGGGGAGGGATTTCTCTGGGGTTCCTTTTATAAGGGCACTCATCATATTATGAGGGCTCCACCCCCTGACATAATCACCTCACAAAGACCTCACCTCTTCACATCATCACGATGGCAGTTAGAATTCCAAAATATGAATTTTAAGGTAACACAAACACTCAGACTATTGCATCCCTTAAATAAGACAAAATAATTTGGTATTAGCATAATTATACTTAGAAGTTGAATATTTAGTATTTAGAACAGGTTTTCAATATAATTTTTTTCTAGAATATTATAATAGTCTGCTAGGGCTGTCACAAAAACAAAAGCAAACAAACCAAAAACCCCATAGACGGGGTGGCTTAAACAACAGACGTAGGCGCTGACAGGGTTGGTTTCCTCAGAGAACTCTCTCCCTTGTTTGCAGATAGCTTCTCTTGTTTCCTCTTTGCACAGTCCTGCCTCTGAGCACCTGATGTCTTCCTATGACTTAATCCCTTCCTTATAACAGCACTACTCATATTAAATTGGAGCCCATTCTCATGACCTCATTTTAATGTAATTATCTCTTTAAAGGCCCTATCTCCATATATGGTCACATTTTGAGGTACTAAGTGTCAGAGCCTCAATATATGAATTCTAAAAGAGCACGATTCAGCTCCTAACCGTTTTCTTTAAAATTATTTTAAATTGACCCATGTCTTGATAATTTACTGTTACATAAAACTGGTGTTTTACTCTGTGTCCCCCTTTCCTGTTTCTGCCCCTTCAAGAAATATGACTTTGTTTAAAAAATGAACTGGTAATACCTATTCCATCTGCTTACTTTAAATAACTCAGAGAAAGTCTTTAGAACAAGCTCATGAATCATGTTCTCAACTTCACTTATGTCAAAATCCACTTCTGGACCCTTTCTTCCTGAAAATGGTTAATGATCCATGTACTATCTGACAATACAAAATTCCTTCTACTTCTAGGCTACATTTGTGGCTGCATTTCAGGAGTACAACATTTTAATATTACTACGGAAACTGGATAAATTGTCATGCTATTTCAAAAAAAAAAAATTGTCATGCTATTAAAAAGTAAGGACAAGAAGGATGTCAAAACCATAGCAAGCCTATCTGTGACTTAGACTGAGTTTCAGCTTTACTTGTTTAAATTATCGTACCTCTTTTGCTCTTCAAACATGCCTTTTTCAAACATTTTTTTTCTCACCGTTTTCTTTCATTATCTCTCTATTTTATTTCTGAGAATGGTTAAGAATACAGTGAGAACAGCAGGGAGACAGCTGCAATGCATCTTGCCTTAGAACCTCCTAACATATATATTTTTTTCATCTTACATCTTCATTTGTGAAATTATGTACATCTTTAGAACACAAGATTTTCCTGAAAAATATCCACGCTATATAAGATGAGGAGAAAAATACACATAAAAGAAATCTAGAAGTCTATTTGAAAATCTAATTGTATTAGAGTCTATATAAGTCAAAGGAGTTTCCACAAAGCAAGAAATTAAAAAGCCAATCACTGAAGGTTTTCTGGTGGAGATGCAACTTGAGATCTTTTAAGGAGAGGTGTAATTTGTATAGGGATGAGGTTGATGGATGGCTTCTCTAAGGACTGTCAGGCCTAAACAGAGGCTTTGAGGCAAGGATTAAGAGATGTCTAAAGAATATTGAAAAGTGTTTAGAATAGCAGTGCATGTTGATTGCTTTTTCTGTATTTCATGAGGTATCGGTATGTTCATTTAACATTGATAAAATTTTGGAAGTATCAATGTCCACCACCTTTTCTACTCTGGCTTCCTGAGGCAGATTCTCATTTTTTTTTCTACACCTCTGGGGGCTTTCATCATGCCTGTGGGATGAGCATAATGGGTAGAAGATCAGAATGAAAGAAACCAAACGACCGCACACAACAAATATACTAACATTAGCGTACAGCTAAGTGGGTGAAGAAAAGGGTTGGTCTAGGAGGAAGGTAGGGGAAAGATATGGATGGGATGCTTGTTAAGAGGAATTTGGAGGAATGGTCCACACAATGAATTATGGGGATGAGAAGTGGCTTAAGTGTCACTAAAAAGCGCCTTCTAAAAATATAACTTGTTTCCTGTGGGACTAACATGTATTATATTAATTTATTGAAATTATATTAATTTTTCTTAAGAAGTTTCTTTTTTAAATCTTTTTTGAAATTTTTATTTATTTATTCATGAGAGACATAGAGAGACTGGCAGAGACATAGGCAGAGGGAGAAGCAGGCTCTCTGTGGGGAGCCTGATGTGGGATTCTATCCCAGGACCCCAGGATCACGACCTGAGTCAAAGGCAGATGCTCAACCCCTGAGCCACCCAGGTTCTCCTCTTAGGGAGTTTCTTATTTTGAAAAGAAAATACAGATTGCTTCTTAAAAAAATGAAACTAATTTCTCTAAGCACTGATGAAAAGGCTTCATGCAGATGCATCACTAAAACCATAAACACATATTAGGATATGGATGATGTCCTCCTTTGCCATTCAAGGAGCCTTCAATAGCTCATTCCTCCTGCTGTAGGCTTAAGCTGCCTAAGTAACTAAAAGGAAGCACATGACTTCCCTGTAGATTCCTATTAGGTTTCAGCTCACCTTCCATTGGCATAGACATTCCATAAAGAAATATGGAGGCTGTAAGAGCTTTTTATATCATTAATACCAACAGTCTACTTGACAGTCTCATGTCTTGGCCAGGTTAGGTGCCATAATCTAGTATTTGAACATAGAGTGAATCATGAAATATTAAAAACAAAAGATATTTATTAATCACCTACAATCATGTTCCTCAACCTTTTCTTCAACATTGCCCCTCTAAAGGAGATTTTCTTGACAAAAACTAGTTGTCACTTCTCCAAATGAAATATTAATATAACAGATATACTGTGTATCTGTTTATGTGCTGTATGTACATCCATTCTTTATACATAAAAAGAACAAGAAAGAATAAGATTCCATCTTCTACCACTACCAAGAACCAGTTTTCAAACTCTTGGGGGTGATACTGCCCAGATAGAGAATGCATTCCCTGGAATTTCCCTAAAATAAATCCATGGGTTATCTTTAAAAAATTTAAAAAGCAAAAGACTAATTCCTTTGATGCTACCAACTGCAGCTAGACTCCTACTTTAGGATTAGATTATAAGGATAAACTTAAAGGAACCTGCAGTAAGATGACATATGTCAGACTTTTTGCTTCTCTCAAATCTTAGTTACATTTTGTATTCCAGCTTCTATGGTGATGGTGTATAGCTTTTCTAATCTTGGATCCCCTGAGTTATATTTTAAGCAGATACTACAAATGTTGGTTCAAAAACATGTCAAGTAGAATTATTGTCTGAAGTTTGTAGTAATTCATTTATCAACGTGTGAAGTTCAGACAAGTAAACCATGATGCTAAGAAAACCTGAAAGTAAATCCAAACAAAAGCAGTAGCTAGACTAATCAGTATTTCTAAATAAAAAGAGAAACATCAGCAAGCTTTTTATTAAAGAAGATGGAAACATAACAGTAACTTGAGTAGCTACTTTTGTGGAGCAAAGGAGAAAAGAGAAGATTTGACATTTGCTACCTAAATTTGTAATATAATTTAACTTTGATTTCAAAGACACACACACACACACACACACACACACACACACACACACACACCTTATTTCTGCCTAGATATGCTTATGTTTCCTTGAACTGAAATTTATATTTTCACCTTAATAACTGTAAACATTTTCTCAGAAAAAAAGGGAAAAACTTTCATATAGGTTTGGAGTACTTTAATTGTGGTAGTAATGAATGTTCCATATTACCTTTAATTGAAACATATATATTACTAGTAAAATTCATAAATCACAAGTGAAGAAAAAAACATGGAGTCATAAATTTGACACATTTTACATTAAAATAGATACATCAACTATTAAAATAAATGTATCTCTTACTGAGAAAATAGATCAAAATCAAATCTAATAGTTCAACTTACCAAATCAGACATTCACTATTGAATCATTACTTATTGAATACTGAAGAAGATACATCATCTATCAAATCAAATACCTTCTCTAGTAAATCAGCCTCACCATCTGATTTAAAACTGTCTCCTACTAAATCAAAAAACCACCCAATAAATCAAAGCAATATTGCATCAAAGAATTTCATTTAAAATAAATACAGTGCATCACCAGACAGCATATATCATAGTAAAGGTATCATTTATTAAGAGAAAGATATGCTTTTTGCCACCTAATTCTTTCAAATGGGTTCCTTTTGATACAGTATAAGCTTATGCATTTAGGCTGCTTTTAACTATCATTTTTTAAAAACATATTTTCTAAGCAAATAATACTCAACGAGAAGGAAGTGTCTAAGGATCCTTAAGGGAAGTTTAAATAGCTCCAGCAGGTTATATAAGAGTAAAGAACTTAATGGTAGGTTAATTTTGCTTCATTTTTTTCTATTCTGTTAAGTGTGATAATTTTTTGTTGTTGTTTTGTTGTTGTTTGTTTAATCAGTTGGTGGAAAAATAATGGAAAGCAGGGACCAAAGTCCTCTTTCTCTCACTATTTTCACATTTTTACAAACACTTAGAGCTTTAAGGTCTCCGACACATTCTACAGCACTTCCTCCACTCAGCTGTGGCTAGAAAAAAGTGCTAAAAGCCTGCATGTGGGATAGCTGAGGAACATTGCAGTAATATCTTTGTAATTCCCAAGTTTCCTGGAGAATTTAATGCAAAATATTTTCTGCAGATTTATATTAAGAAATATTTCCTTTTAGTTTGGTTGTGTATTTTAAGTCTTTGAAAGCAATATAGTATACTATTTTAATTCAGAAGAGACTTCTTTTGGTTGAAGAGATATTCAGTAATAAATCCTATCAAAAATGGTCATCAATTTTTTTAACTTTAGGTAAATTCTACACCATACATGGGGCTCAAATTCACAACCCCAAGATCAAGAGTCTCATGCTTTACCAACTGAGCCAGTTAGGTACTCCCCATCAAATTATGACTTTTAACTCAAAAATTTTACCTTTAAGCATGAAAATTGGAAACACACAAAACTCATCTGATTTCATCTAGGAAATTGCTACAGTTATCCACTGAACTATCAACTATATAGACATACAAACTCTAGAACTTAAACTCACCAATATTACCAATATATTAAGATTAATTTCCCATAAAGCTGAGATTCTTAACTGGTTGGATAAAGAAAGAGGCAGTCTGCAAATAAACTATTTGCTTATTTGCTTTTTAGGATAGGTTGAAATAGAATTAATTGTTTAAAAATCAGAAATTCTAATAGAATTTTGACAATATGTTCTCCAGAAAAAAATTGAATATTTGATAGTACTGGGCCCAGGTTTTCTTCCAGGAGTAGAATTAGGGCTGAACAGTAACTACTATATGGAGACAGGAGGACCTATGTTTTCCCATGTAATCACTTGTCCCATTTATTTGCAAAGTCTTTCCAATTTTAAAGTTCAGTTTCCTTCTCACATCATATATCCGTTAAGTTTACATATTTACATTACCTATTTAGTCCCTGTAAGCCTTGATTTATAATCCTATCTATAAAGCCTGTCACTCAATAAGTAATTTTGAGTATTGCTTTGTGCTTGTATATTTCTGAGAGCTACATGAATACAAATGAAGTTGAAGACCCAGTTCTTGTCCTAAAGCAGCTTTCTGCCTTGCTAAGAATATTAAAATTCCCACAAAGGGGTAGAGAATTGGGCAAAAATATTACAATAGACTAAATGCACAGTTTAATTAGCAAATGCAGTAGGTAAACTGAGACACATATGGGTGGAATTTAATACTTACATTGGATTCAATACATGGGAAAAGCTTAAAATAATGTATTATGCATTCCAAAGACTTAAAACTTGTGTGTTTTTAAGAACAAATAAGTAGGAGGAATAAGTAATAGTTAACTAGTTAAAAATAAAAAAGAGTGAGTATCTTAAAAGTAAATGAGGCCTGATGGCTAGAAAGAAATTTAAAGTTAGACCAGATTTAGATTTAAGTAAGTTGGATAAATATGAACAATTTTAAGGCTATATATCTGAGTAAAAGGCATAAACCTTGACTCGTCCTTATGACTGTTCCCTGTACCCTACTTGTATCTTTATTCCATTCAAACTCAATAATAATTTAAAATTTTGTTTTTCTCACTACAAATATGACCACTCTACTGTTTGTTTTGAGATACTCTTGCCTGGTTGAGGCTCGAAAATAGATTGTAAGTCATTTATTAGTTAGTCAATAAGACCTAGCCCTTCCTTATTGCGAGCTATTTATAAAATGTGGCCTAAACATGTTTATTACTGATCAGCAGTTTCTCATTATTGCTCTGTTTCTGTCGATATAAACATTGATTAATTGTAATTGCAGTTTTGGCCAGCGTGGATTGATTAGAACATAAAGTAACAAGAATCGTACAAGAATGTCAAAAGGAAGGAACAGTTCCACAGAACATTTGGAGGATATGCTGATCCGTTCAAGGGGGAGGGCATATGCTGCTTGAGCCAGCAGAACAGAGAAAAAAATAATCACATTAACTTAAGATGTGAAATGAATGACTAAAGAAAATTTGGATCTCTATAATAAATGTATTCTAGTTTTCTATTTTTTTATGAAATAAGTTACTGACTTGGAAAAAGTAACACTTTTTAAAGTCTTTGATGTTAGGTTAAGTTTCATTGTCTTTATTTTTATTTTGAGGAAATTGTAAAATATTAAGATAATAATGCACATACCTAATTTTATAACTTTTCTCTTTATAAATGAAATGGGATTTTTAGAAACATAAACACCCATAGAAACTGTCTGGATTCTAAGTACTTAAGGGGTTGTGTCTTATGCTGAAACATTCTTAAGAAATGAGTTTCTGTGACTTCTTTGAAAAATAGTGTATCAACATTCTTTCTGTTATATACTCAACCAATAAATTTAAGTATGCACCAGGGTCAAAGGTCTCTGCTAAACTTACTGGAAAACTGAAAATAAATTAAGACCCTATCTTTGTCCCCAAATGGCTCTTAGCTCCTCCCCACCCCCACCAAAAGAAATGAGACACACACAGGAATTTATAATACAAGACAGAAAGGGACATACCTGTCACTTCCCAAAGTGCTTTGAAAGTTCAGAGAGGGAAGTAAAAAAAAAAAAAATAGTTAGGAAGGTTCTTGGAAGAAATGTCACTTGCATCTGGACTAGATGGATACTGCTCATCCTTTTTATGAGTAACTATCAGAGTAGAAGGCATTTCAAGGCAGAGTCAGACCACACCAAGACTTATGGAGCAACAAAGCAATGGGTATAAGATTTGGAAATGCTCAGTATGAATGTTTCTAAAGGACACCAATCTTTAAAACGATTCTCCAAGCAAGAACGTCGGTAGTAGTTCAATTTGTAATTTGGATAAATACGAAGCTGTGATGATTCCAGAGTGAATCACAAGTCTGCTGATGCTTGTCTATTCCACCGCCCTACCATTTTTGCCGTCAACTTTATCACTTGTGAGGCTGGTAAATACTTCTAGCACACCTTTTTTGTACTAATGAATGAAGAGAATTCATTCTCATTCTTTTTGTACCAGTGAATGAGAATGTGGTGAGAGAATGGAAAGAGTGGGAAATCAAGCTGGATTTAAAAAAAACAAGAAAAAAAAAAAAGCATGAGACTATAGTGGATTGTAGACTGTATTGAGTATGATGCACTCACTAGCCATATCAGAAAATAGATGGAACTGCTAGGAATGACTTGTTTTGTTAGACATAATAATGATCTGATCAGAACTCCATCTTGGAAAGATATTTGGTGCTCTTTAAGGGAATTAATCTCTGCAGAGTTTGTAATAAAAGGCCATGATGTTCTCAATTTGCTTTGGAGATGAAGCAATAATCCTATGACTGATTGGATATGAGGATTTATGGAATTGTGATTGGTTGACAGCATTACTTCTACATCTAAAAGAACAGCATTGGGGGATCCCTGGGCGGCTCAGCGGTTTAGCGCCTGCCTTTGGCCCAGGGCATGATCCTGGAGTCCCGGGATCGAGTCCCACATCAGGCTCCCTGAATGGAGCCTGCTTCTCCCTCTGCCTTTGTCTCTGCCTCTCTCTCCGTATGTGTGTGTGTGTGTGTGTGTGTGTGTGTGTGTCTTTCATGAATAAATAAATAAAATCTTAAAACAAATAAATAAATAAAAGAACAGCATTGCTATTACCAGATAGGAGATAACGAAGTGTGTGAAGCAGAGTAAGTTTAGTGTTTCCCATTTTGAGTTTTCGGCACTAAGTGAATGCGCAGAGATATTAAATCTACTAGAAAGTTGTGAAAGTCTGACTCATTGTCATAAGGGAAGAGTAGAAAATAGCATGGTGGACTACTTTGTTAAGAGGGTGTATAAAAAAAGTAGTAGGGGGGAAGGGCCAACAACAAAAATCTTTGTAATGAAAAATTAATTTGAAGTCCAATAGCTCTTTTATTTTCCCTGGAGCCTGAATTAAGTTATAAAATTCGCTCAGCAGTTGTTTAACTATAAAACAAATCATTCCCAATAATAATGATTCATTTATAAAAGACATTCCTAGGGAAGTTAACTCTAATTCCTTCCTTCTTTAAAAGTATTTCCTCCTCTGGCTTTGCATTCAAATACTTAGCCCTGCAGACAAAGCTCTTTGCTCTTTCTATTCACTATTCACTTAGCTCCCTACATATTGTCTAGTGCAACCTTTGTAGTCTAACTGTTAAGTAAAGACCTTAAATCAATTAAGCACAATCCATCAAGTCAATTACGAAACTCTAAAACATTACAACTCTCAAAGTCTTCTTTGTTTTCCTTAATGAAAGAAGAGAAGACAAATTCCTCACTCACTAATTTGGTTTTTAAAAAGTCGCCTAGACCTAAAATCCAACATAGGGTATTGACTTTTCTACATGGAAAACAAATCTGCAAGATTTTGGGATTACATCCAATAAGTGATTTATTTTGATCAACGAGTAAAAATTACCATAGGTAACTGTGTAATATGGCCAAGTAAAGATTATTCTGCTCCTGAAGATGCAATACTACTTACTTCTGCCTTTACTTTTAATTTTTTTTCCTCCTGTAACATATCTTCAAGGGCTACAAGTACTAATGGCTTTGATCAAATACTTAAAATCTACCTCCTCCCAATCCTGCTCATTTTAAGGATCTGACATAACTTGGTTCGATTTAAACAAGTATTCATTTTAATTTTAGTCATTTTATTTCTAGTTCACCTTGCCAGACATATACAAATGTTCACTTATTCTGATTTTCTGATAGGTGATTTACAGAGATAAATGAGGGTCCCACCCCAGTCACTTATCACTTGAACACAACTCTTACGAAACATTGATCACCCTGAAGAGTTGGAAGAACAGATTATATTAAAGAGGTTAATAGTGAGACTTAAAGAATTTTGGAGGAAGATAAACTTGATTTTGACACATATTAACATTCATTAAGTTATTTAACCTCTCTTAGCCTTAATATCTCCCTACTAGAATAATTGTGAGAATGTATGGAAGGCACTTTCCACACAGTCCAGCATGAAGTAAGCACAGTATAAATGATACTTAATGTAATTGTATTTCTGAGTTCATGTGGCTCACAATCATGCTTTTGCCAGAGCTATTTCATTTCTTCACAGATAATTATAGTAAGTTCTTACTATTTCTCTCTGTCTCTGTCTCTCTCTCTTATCAAGTTCTGTCACAGTTTTGGTTTCTGCCCCACAATTCCCTGTGTTGTTAATGTAGTGGGAGTATTTCCCTCATTTTAAAGATAAGGAGAACAAGGCCACAAAAGATTAGGTTTTTGTCCTAGGGGCAAAATAGGAAGTGACTGAACTGAAATTGAAATCTGATTTCTCACCAGGCACTCATTTTAATAAATGTTATTTAACCATAGTAATTCCAATAATACTACAGGGTATTTCCTAAAGAAAACAAAAACACTAATTCAAAAAGATATATGTACCCCTATGCTTACTGCAACATTATTTACAACATTCCATTCCAAGATATGGAAGCAACCTAAGTGTTCACTGATAGATAAAGGAATAAAGATGTGGTATATAAATACAATGGACTATTACTCAGCCATAAAAAAAAAAAAAAAAGAATGAGATCTTGCCATTTGCAATGACATGGATGGGCCTAGAAGGTATTATCCTAAGTGAAATAAGTCAGACAGAGAAAGACAAATATATGATTTTACTTACATGTGGAATCTAAAACAAACAAACAAACAAACATATGAACAAACAGAAAAGCAGAAACAGATCCATAAATACAGAGAACAAACTGGTGATTGCCAGTGCGGAGGAGGGTGTGGGAACAAGCGAAAAGGGGTAAAGAGGAGCAGGAGGTACAAGCTTCCAGAACTTAATGAATAAGTCACAGGGATAAAAGGTACAGCATAGGGAATATGGTCATTGATATTGTAATAGTATTGCATGGTGACAGATGGCAGCTATACTTATGGTGAACGTAGTGTGACATACAGAGTTGTTGAATCGATATGCTATACACCTGAAACATGTAATAATGTGTCTATACTTCGACAACAAAGTTTATAAAATAAAGCATATTATTTAAAGTATGAAGAATAAAAAAATAAAAAAGAACTAATTTTTGTCTCCTGTAATTATTACTTTCTTTTCTGTGTTTGGTAGAAAACAATTACTATGGTTGTATGTTTTATTTGTTACAAAAAACTTTAAAGAAGAATCCTGATAGATATGGATTCTAAGCTTAAGTTTCATTTTATAATTGTACAATGCTGTTACACACTTTAATTTGTCTTCTCAATCATTATTACTTGATTTTTCTTTTCCATCACTGCACAAGAAACAATTCAAGTATTAAAGAAGACACCAAACTGGTTGGAGGTTGGTATGAGTGCCCCATTCTCTCTTAGAGCAGCCATGAAGACAAAGTCCTTAGATTTATGAGTCCTTTCTCCTCAAATAATGCTCTCACTCATTCAAGCTGAGTTGAGGAAGATAGGGCTGGGAAAGGAGTTGCATTAGACTTTCCGGTGTTCTTTTATAAAAAGCGTGGATACGGGATCCCTGGGTGGCTCAGCGGTTTAGCGCCTTCCAGCCCTGGGGCGTGATCCTGGAGTCCCGGGATCGAGTCCCATGTCGGGCTCCCTGCACGGAGCCGGCCTCTCCGTGTCTCTGCCTCTGTGTGTGTGTGTGTCTCATGAATAAATAAATAAAATCTTTAAAAAAAAAAAAAAAGGTTTGGATACCGTTGGTGTCGCTTGGAGTTATTGAACTGGTGGCTGTATCATTTCTATTTGAAAAATGTAGGAAGACCCTGCTGTGTGAGTTGGAGGATGTGAACAAAGTGAATGATTCCATGAATGCTGATTTATTGCTGAACACAATGATGTCTTAATTGAAAAGCCACCTGTGTAGCAAAAGAAGGACTTTATTATTAGGTGTACTATGTTTTTAAATAAATAAGAACATGTAAATTTTGAACCAGGAAGCCTGTACCATTTCCTTTACTGTTTAGAAAAGACTATTCTTCTCTTTTCTTCGATTGTAAAACATAGTGGTTTTTCATTTTATGAAACCGTAATGTGAAGGGAAAATGTCCATTATTCATAACTAAATCTCTAATCAAAACCTAGAATTTCACAAAAACTGGAGAATTGGCAAATAATGTGACATCCAGTCCAGAACAATTTTGTTTGATTTATAAGGAGCCTCTTGTCTCTACATTTAAATGTAGCCATGTGCCCATACAGTCATCTGTCAGACTGGGAGACTTTCCAGATAATCATAATGTCACAAAGTTAGTACTTTTAATTTTTATTTCATCTCCCGCAAGTATGAACTCTGATTGTAATTACAGCTTCATCTGCTGTTGAATGATTTTGTTTTATCAGACAACGACAGAGCTCTAACTACCACACTGCTGGAGAATAAGGAACCTGCTTAAGATAGGAAACAAGAATGCTGAGCTTTGAGGAGTAAAAAATAATCCAATATTATAGAGTATACACAATATGTGCCTTGATGTCATAGGAGTTAAATATTTAACCCCCATAACTTAGCTCCATACCAGAGTCATGCGCTGTTTACTCTGGCCAAAAAATTTAATTGGAGGGGACAAAAGCTAGAGCAAAAAATACTCTAGTGGAAAATGCAAATTTACATGTAGAAATAATCTAACTCAATAGAACTGATAGGTTGAGGTAACCATTGTTTAATAAGATAAGGGAATCTAAGGAATATCCTTCTCTGGCCTTAGTCTACCATACATTTACCTGTTAGGTAAAATATTAGTGAGTAAGGCCTTTCCCACTCAATCCTTGATCAAATGCATAGGATTGGGTGACACTTTTATTCTACTTAAGCCAGAGTAGGGCATTAATAAAACAGCTTATTTGAAAACCTGGTTTTATTCCTTATTTAACAGGTACTGCTATGTGATGCTGAGTAAACCATTAACACTAATATTTTAAATTGCTCCTCCATCAAAAACTAATGATAACACCTGCCCTATGGTGACATGGAGTTATTTTGATATGGAAATGAGATGATATAATTTTTTATAAGTTTGAGATATTATGAAAATAAGTTGTAGCAGTTGCTAGCTATTTTTTAAATAATATCTGAGAAGCCAGCCTTTTCTCAGGTTTATAGGAAGAACAAGCTGAAGACACAAATTCTGTGAGGAAAAATGGAATGAGAAATAGACATAGGGGAAGGTGGGTAGGCATTGTATTGCATAATAAAGTATTCATATCACTAAAAATCCTGTTTACTTACCTAAAAACTTCTTGTTTGGAAGTAAAAGCCTGATAAAGTAAACAAGAGCCACACCTAATGTCACGTAGCTGTTGTGAAGCACAATTTGGACTAGAGTTAGTCTCAGAATCTGAAACTAATGTCCATTTCTTTATGCCAATTCACCTCATTGCAAAAATTGCCTAAGAGTTAAAAGGCAGATCTTATTAGTAGGTTGTGAAGTGTGTGTCCCACAGGCTCATCTCATCATAAAATCTTAGAGCAGAAATATATTTTGAGTCCATCTAATTCAAAGAAATCTGTCATATATTCCCACTCTCCTTGGCAGATGATCATCCACACCTCCATGATCATCCACCGCTCTAGAGAAAATAAAGGAAATATTTCCTTGGGAAACATAAGAACTATCTAAGGACAGATGGTTCCTCTTTAGGCATGCACATGATTACACATTTGAATGCCGAGATGGCATTAAAATCACTCCATGTAGCTTCCTGACTCCCCATCTTCACTCACCATGGCACGCATACTGACCTCCCTCTTGCTGTTCCTTAAGCACACCAGACCTACTCCTAAATGGATGCCTTGACTCTGACTAAAATATGTCTCCTCCAAATATGTACATGATTTCCCGTTTCTCTTCCTCCAGGTCTCTCGTCAAATGTCTTCATTGGAAAGGCACATTTGACTACCCTATCATAGACAGAATCCTTCTCCATCCCATCACTTTGTCTCTTATGCTACTTTACTTGACATTCATTTTATGCATTTACTATTTCCCTCTACCTTAACTCTTTGAAAAGGAAGACTGTTTTATACCATGTTCTATTTATTCGCAGCACCTAGAACAGGGCCTGGCATATGGAAAGGGAAGGAAAAAAACTTTCAAAGGAAAAAAATATTAATATTTTAATAGAATCCTTTAACAACTATAGATTTTTTTAATTTAACCACCAAGGAGAAATTCTATCATAAGGGGTCCACTGACTGTCTTAAAAGAACTATCTTCCTTTCCTTTAAGTAATAATTATCTCAATCATTTCAGTTGCTGTATAATAGTTTCCAAATGTATTTTGAATTCTGAATCATAAACATGGTATACTTAATAACTTTACCTGTTATGTGAAATATCTATATATAATGATAATTTTCAATCAATCAAGAATGTTTTGAAGTGAGCAGATGTTTACAGATATGTACAAAACTCATCTAAGTTTTGACTAAATTAATAACATTTGAGCTGACATCTTATCATGCATATGCGATGGGCCTGTATACTCGTGATTTATGGATTTGAAGCATTTCTTTACAGTGCATAGTGGTAAACAGAGGTCCCAAAGTTAGCTTTTGCTGACAATGGTGGGGATGAAGAATCCGTATTTTTAATATTATTGTCCTATGATAATGAGGAGAGAGAACAGAAGGAGAAAGAAGAAAAGACACCATCAGAATACAAAATTCATTTTTTAATTTTGAGAATGACTAGGGAATCTAGTGACTAACAGAATCTCAAACACATAAATAACTAAAACATATTCAGGAAGTAGAAAATGGAATAGACCAACAAATGGAGAAGAAATTGAAAAAAGTAGTGAAAAAATTGCCTCCCAAAATAGCCTCAGGTCTACGCAGTTTTATAGCCCAGTTCTTTCAAGCTTTCAAAACACAATAATGTCTTTTTTATATATAAGCCCTCCGGAGCATAAAAAAAAGAGAGAGAGAAAAAAAGAGAAAGCTCCTGATGTGTTTTATACACTGCACATAATATGGATAAGAATATCTGAGAGAGCATAAAAACAGAAGACTTAAGACCAATAAGGATTATAAATATAAAAAAACAAAAAAAGGTAAATAAAAGTCACAATGAACTAACCAATGAATTAAAAGAATAATTCATCATATCCAAGAAGACTTTACACTAAAATGCAAGAATATTTAATTTCAAGGCTTGTAATATAATTGGCCACAGTATATTTTAAGGAAGAATGTATCTGACCATTTGGACTGATTTTAAAAGCATTTAATAAAATTCTTTATTTAAAAAAAAGAGTTCTTAGTTTGTATACACTCTAATTATAATTGGGATTATTTAACCAGACTCATATCCAATAATCAATATTCAATATCACACCTAATAGAGAAATACTAGGAGCAATTTCATCAGTCTCAAGGAGTATAGAAGAATCGTCCCTTTCATCCTTATTGTTTAAAATATTTCAGTTTTTAGCCCACGTTGAAGTAAGGTAGAATTAGAAAAGATCCCACTTTTTGAAGGAAGGAAACAAAATCTGTACTTTCCACATCATTACATATCTAAAGTACCGAAAATATATTTGGAAAAAAATATACCAAAATATACCAAAATAATTTAATTTACTATATATTAGCAATAGTATATTAGAAAATACAATAAAAGACTATGAACAATAGCAAAAACATTACATAAAATGCCTTTGACAAAGCTAGTAGGTAAACAGGTTCTATATGGAGGCAACCAAAATATTATACTGAAGGATATTAAAACAAAATAAATAAACTGGGAGGCATGCATATTCCTGGATAGTCAAACTTGATATTGTCAAGCTCTCCATCCTCAGAAATTGATTTATATATTGGATGCAATGTCAATAATACATATTTTGCTGCTTTCAAGTGCTTTTAAAATTTCCAAATGAATTTTTAAATTATTTTATTAAATTCTCTATACTATCTTTGGAAGTGTAATTTGGAATTACATCTAGTAATTCAGTTGTTTGTTTTAGTTGGCTTTTCAGGAAGAACAAAACATTCGCCATATGTTATGAACAGCATCATCAGCTATCTTGTATCATCCTGTCTGGGGTGATAGAATCTGCTTAGATAGATGGTATTATGGCAAAACCAGGAGGTAAAAGTCAATATGTGTAACCTTATTAAGTTCTCTAAAATTCAGAAATTGGCCAATTAATTCATTTATTCCTTCAAGTAACATTTATTTAATATCTACTACTGAGATAAACCTACTGAGCTAAATTTTAGGCACACAAAGATGTCATAATAAAAGAGTCACAGTGAGAGTCAGACATACAAACCAGTGCTAAATGCTAAGTAAGAGAGATGTATCCAATATATTTCCAGCAGCTATAGTCTCAGTTCCATAGAAACCATACAACTTTCAAACAATGAGGCCAACCACTGATGATTGTGCTCCTATATCTCTGCCCACCCTGTCTTCCTTCACAACTAGCAACATTTTGACAACAGTAAAGTTATTACATATATATTTAAAAGAACAAAATCAGAGATGAAAATTAAAAACTATAAGATAAAATAGGTTTTGGTCAACCCATACCTTTCCCTCCTAACATCAATAGGCTACTTTAGTGTCTATATTACCACCAAGAAATAGGCACATCTGATTCTAGGAAATATATAAGTGATGGATATTATTGAGTACTTAAGCTATCTGCTTCAGAGTGAAAACTTAAGTGTTTTACTCTTTAGGGATTCAAAGCATCCTGCATTTTAATTCATGTATGTATGAGTCCAACGGGAAAACATTTTTCATTTGCCAGTCAAGCAAGTTATTTCGAGAGAAAAGTTTAATTAAGATTAAACAAACTTAGACTGTTTGTTAGCTTAAAGGCATAAAGCTCTAAAGGCAAATTAGTTGCAGGATAACTGCTATTGTGAAAAATATTTTCTTGTGCACAAATTAATACTGTATATTCTAAATTAAACAAGAAATGTCTCCATCTTTACCAGGAATTCATAGAATAACAAATCTAAGAAGGTCTTTAATTTCCAAATATCTACTAGGCCACTGTTAGTTTTTAATATGGAATAGTTTCTTAGATTTAAAAAAATGGATTATCAAAAACATGAACAAATTTCAATTTTGAAAATATCATTTTAAAATGAATGTTTTCTTTCCATATGTATTAAAGCTGAATAACAACAGTTCAAAGTGAAAGTGTCAACATAAATTGGGTGGGAGGTGGTCAGATTGAAAGATAAAAAGACAAGGTTAAAAAAAAAAAAAGATGATACAGAGGCCTGAAATCACAATTGTGTATGTGTACTCACTTTCATATCTGGGAAGAAAACTTGTACAAGCATGATATCAGTTAGGAGCCGTTTATATCAATTTAAAAACATCTTGGAGTAAAGGATTAGAAGAGTTAGACTTTGACTTCCAAAGAGAAACCCCTAAACTCTAATAATTTTCCCCAGATTCTAACTCTATAAATTACTATGACACAGTGTACAGCTACAGGAGAAGGATAAACCCATATTCAGTGAGTGGACCATCCATCCACCTTCCTGTTAGGGAGAGGTGATTGTAGACTCTATAGACAGTCAGACTGGGTTTAAATCAAAATCCTCCATTTTATTTATGTGACATTAAAAAAGATTATTTGAAGTCTACTTTGAAAGTTGAGGTAACCATATTAACTTATTCATGTATTTTTTGAGGGGGTATTGGTATCTGACATAATTCATGTAAAGAATTTGAGTATCTGGGGATCCCTGGGAGGCTCAGTGGTTTAGCGCCTGCCTTGGGCCAGGGCACAATCCTGGAGTCCTGGGATGGAGTCCCGCGACGGGCTTCTGGCATAAAGCCTGCTTCTCCCTCCTCCTGTGTCTCTGCCTCTCTCTCTTTCTCTATGTCTATCATGAATAAATAAATAAATAAATAAATAAATAAATAAATAAATAAATATTTAAAGAAAAGAATTTGAGTATCAGTTCATGTTTAATTGTTGTTCCACTGGGTCTGCCTTATTCTTGGCATCATAATGGCTGGTTGCCAAATATTGGCTTGAGCTGTGATCAAGGAAGTAAAGGCTGTAAGAAATGGCAGATATATAATTACTCAAAATACTGGCCTTTCAGAGAAGTGAAATGATTACTCAAATCCCTTCCTTTCACAGAAGAATATGACTTACTTTCAACCCTATAATTAGGAAAATAAAACCACAATATGTATTGAGTGAGAGTTTAAATTTGTGCCAGACACAGTGCTAAATGCTTTGAAAGCATGGTCAAGTTTCTCAGAAACCAGGAAAATTAGGTATTATTATCATCTTTTCTTTCTATAGGTGAGGTAACTAGAGCTCAGTATGGCAAAACAATCAATCTATTGAGCCAGTTGATTGATAAACAACCATTCATGTTACAAAAACTTAAAAGTGCTATGCAAACCATTGATTTGAATAAGACAGTGGAGGACTTAAGCAAAGGGAATTAAACTATTCCTTCCCTCAAAGAGTTTATAATCTATCAAGATAAATGCAATAATGTACTTAAAGAAATATGAAAAAATACAAAATTATTGTTTTTAAATTAAGCACATAATTATTGAGGAAATACAAACTAAGAAATATTCAAAATAGGAATGGAAGAAAATATGTTAGTAAAAAGACTTCAAAATGGAAATACTTCCTCATTTATATACATAAGTAAAGTTTCATATATATTAAGTTTTCCTAAGAATCTATTTGTAATGCCAACTGGCTGTTTTCTATTTCTTTATTCCTAATTCAATTTTTGCTGATATAGGAACAATGTGTATTTATTTTGCTTAATGAACCTGTCTTCTTTGAAGGAATCCAAAAGACATTATTCTATGATAACTTATGCTGCAAGAAGAAGCTGTTCTGTTTTAAAACAGGAATCATTTAAGCCTGCATTGTATTGATCAAGCATTGCCCAGTATAGTTTGAAACATAAAAAAAAAAAAACCTGTA
This sequence comes from Vulpes lagopus, assembly GCF_018345385.1. Taxonomy (NCBI): domain Eukaryota; kingdom Metazoa; phylum Chordata; class Mammalia; order Carnivora; family Canidae; genus Vulpes; species Vulpes lagopus. Next base: position 41,433,737 of record NC_054826.1, on the reverse strand, counting down.
GTTTCTCCAACACACATAACATAATATTATCAAACACAGACAAGAAGTCTCAGCATAATGAGAGTGTTTTGCAAATGAGAAATTATAGATAATTGCTGTTTGTTCTTGTTTTCATAGAACGAAGTGTAATTATTATTAACAAGAGGCTTGTTTCAATAATTATTTCTGGTTATCCCAGGGCACAAATGCATTGAAGCACAAAACAATACATTTTCACTCAAGAGTTTTTGTTCCTAGATCATCTCTTATCATCGCTAGAGGTTATGTATGCATGCTTGCTCTGAGTGTGTGCAAGTTCTAGTACTCTATAACCAAAAGTGTGTGATTTCTGAGAATATCACATCATTATGCTGAAGATTAAATACACTCTCTTCAAAATTTAAAAGAAAATTATCTAACCACGGATAGTATTGTCGGAGTGTTATTTTACATAAAGGGAAAAGAGAATTCAAAGCATATACATCAAATTGGGATTGGGATTCCAGATGACAAATTATAAAGGATCAACATATATTAAAAAAAGATGAGATGGTGCTTTTAGCAGTGACTTTGGAAACCTACCAAGTAACTGCCTGTCATAGCATTTATTAAATATTGTTAATATTACTCCTGGACATAAAAATAATATAAGAGTTACTGAGCTTTTATTAGGTATAGACATTGTGTTAAGCACATTTAATCCTATTAGGTAAATATTTTTATCTATGTCCTTTACATACAAGAAAACTGAAATATAAATTATTTAGGCAATTTTCCCAGTCACTCTGCTTCTAAGAAGTGGTTGTACTAGGTTTTCAACCTGGTAGTCTGGCATTGTAATCTAAGCCTTAACACAACCCTATAAATTTGTCCAAGACCTAAATTACATGTGTGGCAATCTTTTATCTTTGATTGCTTCTAATTTTTTAAATAAAAACTAATTATGACAATTAATTTAACATATTTTCATAATAAAATTAGTTTTTATATATAAAGACTATAAGACTATAAATTCATTATATATAAAACTATTATCATTACTTTTATAGAGTTTCATAATAAAAACTAATTATGATAATAACTGTCAGAATCAGGAGTCCAACTATGGTTGAAAGAGGGAAATATCATTCAGGATGGCACAGATAAATTCACTTAGAAGTAATGACAGAAAAGAGTCTAGACAGGCAGATGGAATGTCTTATTTCTGGCAGCAGGCAAGAGAAGTGCCATAATGGATACAGGGAATTATCTTAGCTAGTGTGAAGTGAACCTTGGCAAAAAAGGGGAAGCAACGGTTAGGGCCCTTGGTTCAGGTGATGCCAGTATCTAGTAATGGAGCCAGGTTTATAATGCTATTATTCTAGCCACCCCAATAGGCAATCTCAAATAAATCAACTTCATAGAACAGTTATTAGTAAAGCAATATCCTGCCTTCTTCCAGCACAAGAATATGATATCTTAGCAGAGACTTGGAAAGGCTCAAGTGCTCAATATTTTGGATGAGAAACTTAAATGTTTGTCTTAAGAGAATGAGCTATTCCATTTTTTGCATATGCCAGACACTGTAAATATATCCTTTGATTCCTATAAATCTTTTTAGATTTCAGAAACTACAGAAACTACTCACTTGCCTAAGTGTCTGTCATGTTTATTCGAGTTTAAGAAACAATGCAATATGATCCAATGACTTTTTAAAAATAGTTACTTGTACTTATGGAACAAAATGTATTCTAGATATAAAATGTTAAGTGGTTCATCTTATTTCATGGCTTTGAGAAATAAAAAAGTAATAAAATAAATAATCATGTTTCATATTAGCTATATTCGCCATTAAGAAGCCAGACCTTGAGGGTGCAGATACATGTATGTGTGAAATGCACACACACACACACACACACACACACACACGCATACCACACAGTCCTAGCAGATATTTGAACAGATGAACAAATAGAAAAATGAGTATATAAATTCGTTTGTTAGCTTACCAAAAAAAGAGTGACTCAAATTAATAAGCTACCTAGAGCACATATCTTTTGAGCAACAAATGCAATGTGGACTTGATATAAAACATTAGAATGGAAATTTTGAGAGAAATACCAAATGTTATGAAATTTAGTGATAGTCTCAGGCCAAAGTTAGGGTATTACCTCATTGCACAAAACCATAATACCATTTTATAAACTTGTTAAAATTGGGAAGCATCTATAAAACTCCCAATTGTTCATGCTTGTAGAATCGGTATGAGAATTCCTTCATTAGAATCATCTTGTGTCTGATTGTAGGCATTGATAAGTGAATTTGCTACTCACTGTGTTAACTAAACTCTAGTATTTGCAGTGCCTACATGGTTAAATGGGCTTATATACAGATAAGTATTCTGTGTCCTCATTTCTTATTATAATCACATCAGTTAATTATGCATTATGTTGATGAATCTTAAAAACTTATTTATACTCATTATACAAGTATAATTATATTACAAAAAATATATGCCATTCTAGAGTAGAAGTTAAGGCTGGGAAAAATATTTTCAAATAGATACTAGTAGATACAATGAGTATGCAGAGAAAACTTCAATGAATACGAGATGGCCAGTTGGGGTTCTGTCAAACATTTCAAATATGGGTCCTTGGTTATTCCTCTTAACACTGCAAAAAAGTCACGGTCTCATCAGATCTAAAAATAAATTGCAGAAAATAGTCTTGCCAAAACAATCTGACTAGAATCTTCCTTTCCCCTATTCCAACCTCTCAGAACATTTCAAAGCCAGCGACTAACACAGGCATTTGTATCACGACACATGATGTTCTGTACCAAACACAACACACACATACAGGCACATGTGCACACATGCACTTTCACACTGGTTAAGGAAATGATCTGCCCTGAGGGAGTATGAAAAAGGATAGCATCATGCCAATGTAGTCTTTGTAAATCATGTGTTTCATCCACAGAAGAAAAGATTGTTGTTTTTCTACACCACTACTGTTTCTCTATGCCAGTTGACAATTACTGAGAGCAATCATACACTTGGCATGTTTAAAAATGCTTTCTACATAATATCTCATTTAACAAAAAAAAAAATTAAAAAAAAAAAATCTCATTTAACACTCACTATAAATATACAGTAAAAATGCTATTACAATTTTATAGATGAAGAAAAGAAAGCATGGAATGGCTGCTGATTTGCTATTCATCTAGAAAATGCCAAACCAGGTGGCCTGATGCTAACATCTTCTCCCTTTACCACTATCTACAGAGATCAAGAAGACAATGCTCCGGTCTGTTTTGCTGGTTTAATATTATCTTTAATAAAATAAGCAGCAGGTTCTACTATGAACTATAGATTAAATTAGGGCCATGGAAATGAGCCGGGTTCAGCTATTAAAGGAAAATACATAAAAGTCACTCAGGTGATTAAGTTTATTTAGAGTCATTAATTAGTGTTATCAAAACTGTTCTTTTTAATGTAAACATGAGCTCATCCATGTATGTAGAGCTTAGAAATTTCTAATCAATATATGGCAATTTTAATTTTGATGCAAATTGCAAAGCTCTTTTATCTTCTTTCCAAACAAAAATCACAAAGCTTATTTGAAAATGATGTCATGAAGATGATTGGTTTCCAGCTTGAGAAAGCTTGCTTAGCATGAACCTAAAGAGGACTTAACAGCTGAATTATCTCATGATAAGCTTATTAAAGATTCATAATTCCTTGAGTTTTAATTGGGTGTGATTGATCCCCATTAGAGTACTTGTGGGCAGTAAAGTGGCCTAAGTGGTTCTCCTTCCCTCTAATTAAAAATTGCCCATGTTTATTGAACTTGATTACTGAAGACAACATGAAATATTGTTTTACGAAAACCATCTTGGTAATGACAAATTTCAGACCTTTAGAAAAGGAATTTTACTTGCAAGATCTCTTTATGCAGAAAAAAAATGGGCTGTTCAAAGTACTTTCTTAAATGTACCTTATCTATTATGCTTTGCTTAATATACAGTATCATATTCCTTCATTTTTTTATGTGTCCATATACTGTATACAGAATTTTATACTGCAACTATATGTGCCTATTACCTAGCTTCAAAAATTATGATCTCATAGTCAATTCTGACTCATTTATATTTCTATCAAGTCCTCTCATTATAGATTATTTTGAGGGAAATCCAAAAGATACTATTTTATCTGTCAATATGTCACTTTATATACATAAAAGATAGGGAAACATCAAAATGAGTCAAGAAATAAACAATATACAAAAAAATAAAATTATATAGGGGCATCTGGGTAGTTTAGTTAGTTAAGTGTCAGACTCTTGATTTCTGCTCCAGTCATGATCTCAGGGTTATGAGATGGAACCTCATGTCAGGCTCTGTACTCAGTGGGGAGTCTGCTTGAGATTCTATCTCTCCCTCTGTCCCTCCCTCAACTCAAATATGTGCATACACACAATCTCTCTCTCTTTCTCTTCCCCCACAAATAAACAAATCAATAAAAAATAAAAGTATGTAATATGTTTGCCAATATCTTTTTTAGGATTTTATTCATTTATTTGAGAGACAGAGCATGAGTGGGAGGTGGGGGAATGGTCCTGGGGGGAGCAGGGAGCTCGATGCAGGACTTGATCCCAGGACCCTGGGATCATGACCTAAGCCAAAGGCAGATGCTTAACCAACTGAGCCACCCAGGTGCCCTATATGCCAATATTATACCTAAAATAATTTAATGATAGTTCTTTAATGTTACAAAATATCTATTCAATATTTTCTCTCTAGTTTTCTTAGAAAGCTGTTTAATACTCTATGTTATTTATGTTAGGATCTAAACAAGGTCCATTTACAAAAAAGTTTCTTAAGTGTCTCCTAATATATAAATTACCATTTTCTCTTTTCCTTATAAATTTTTGTTGAATAAAACAAAACATTTATCCTACACAGTTTCTCGAAGTTTGAATATTTCTCTTGAATCCTCTTAGAGAGTTAACAAGTAACTCTGCCCCGGTATTTTCTAAGTTGGTAGTTAAATTCTATCTAGAGGATCGATGAGATTCTGGTTTCATTTTTCTGGGGAGCAGAGGACAAGACTACATCACAAGTAGCGTAGTTTTCTTCCATGAAAAAAAGTACCTAAATGTTTTTCCATCAGGGATTATAATATGTGCATATAACGCATCTGTTTGAAACATTAGAGACCATTGATTATCATTGCCTAGATTAATGATTTTATTTTAGTTTGTAAAAGAGTGAAATGCTAATTCTATCATCTCTTATTTATTTATTCATGAAATACTTTAGCAAAGTAAAAACCTTTCTTTATCAACCATGGTTACCTTGAGACACAGTTTACATACTAACTTGGAAAAAAAAATATTTGAGTACTCCCTTTTCTCAGTTTTCAAAATAATGAGTTTGTTTCCTAGCATCTTACTAAAAGGAATAATGGTGTTTTTGTTTATTCATTTGTTTGATTTAGTACCATTAGAACTTCTTACACATTTAAATGTATTGCAGTTGTTATTCTTGCTGATGTATCACACTGTTAAATATCCGACAAGTGGAACATATTCAGATACCTACTCAGCCCTTTTGAAGAGAGCCTAATAGTCTATCAAAGTTTCCTGGCTTTCTGGTATGAAAATATGCTCCAGGCTCATTTTGATGTTGCTGTCCTACAAATGAATGAACTATTTCTTTAAGAAGCCTTAAATCCTTTTAGTAGAGAATGGCACTTAAATCCCAGGCTGACTACTGCTTTCAAAGCATGTTAGAGGAGAGAAAACAAATGTTTTCTTAAGCCTTACTTACATTATTCAAATTTTTGTCACCTTTATGTGAATTTATGGTAGCATTTAACCGTTTCTTTCTTGTTAAATGAGTTCATGTATTTTTTATACAGTATAAATAAGTGATTTAAGTTTATTTATGAGGAACAAAATCAATACCTTTTTCCGACTAAAAATTACATCAAACTAAAATTAACAATTGTCTTTTCTTTTTTTGTAAATTAGAATGTAGGAGCAATAGATCTTATTTTATTTCATTCAAAATGGCTTAGTAGGCCAAGAAATTTGCCCTGAGAATTTCATATAGATGTGGGAAATTGCTTTCTTGAACTATGGGAATTAAGGACTGGAAATTTCTTCCTAATCTACATTCTCCCTTTCTATCTCTTTCAAATAGTGTCTTGAAACCATGCTGAACATATATTTTTTTTTAAGAGATGATATGTAGTAATAATGAAAGGACTGACAAAAGTTAACATGGATTAAGTCTTTCTGTCACAAATATATTTTTAAAGGCTATGTTTTTCTGGGGTGCCTGAGTGGCTCATTTGGGTAAGTGTCTGACTCTTGGTGAAATATCAGCTCAAGTTATGATCTCACTGTGGTGAGATTGAGCTCCACATCAGGCTCCATGCTCAGTGGGGAGTCTGCTTGAGATTCTCTCTCTACCTCTCCTGCTGCTCACACACACCCTCTCTCTCCATCTCTCTTTCTCCCTCTAAAATAAAAGAAATAAATAATGTTTTAAAAAAAAACACTATTTTTCTCTATTTTATTTCCTCTTTTCTATTTTGTTGTTGCTGCTTCTTTATCTTCCCTCCTCTGTTATGGCTAAAAATAATTCTTATGAGACTATATCATGTTCACAAACTTGGAGGCTTTCCACTTCTGGTTAGGCCAGTGTCCATCTACTAAGAATAAATATGAAATCTAGATCTTTTTTTGAAAATCAGCATTTGAAGGCATCAGTGAAGGAGTCAATCTTGGAGGGTCAAGATCTCAGAAAGAAGAGAATTGTATTGCATTGAGCCTGGCTTTTCTCCTCTGTAATTGTGTGTGTTAGTGCATTCTGGGAGTGGCTAGTGTCAAGGGGCCTAAAAACCAAGCAGAAAATGGAAGCTAAGAGTCTTTATTTTGTAACCATAGAGAAACCAAAAGAGTAGTATTCTTTATTGATATTACTTCAAGTAACTTGCTTTCTCTTATTAAGCGACAAGAAGTAACAAGACAAACAAAAAGTGACTCCCAAGTGACTAAAATACTAAGCAGAAATGAAGAAAAAAATGGAACTCAGTGATCATCAAACAGGAGGAGCTATGGGAAAGAGCACTGGCATTTAGTCAATATCCATCATGGGCTGGCTATGTCCTAGTAGGAAAGCCAAAACTGAAGTAAACCAGACCTCACATAGAATGAAACTCAACCTTAAACAATGTCAGTCTCTAATGAATGGAGGTAATCGGCTCCTGCTTTAATAGCATGCTGAAAGGAAAGCAAAGAATCTTCTCTAGAAAGATAAAATACACAACTTCTACGATTTTTCATACATTCAATAACAAATGGCCAGTACGCAGGAACAAATGACCAAAAACCAAAAGAAAAAAGATCATAAAATCAAATCCCCAGATGATCTAGATATTAGCATAATTAGACACAGAGTTTAAAATAACAATTAGTAACAAAATAAATGATATAAAAACTACAAAATAAAATAAAAATTCTAAGTAAAAAAGTAGAATAGCTGAAATCATGAATTTGATAGATATGTTTAACAGCAAAATTATAAAAAGGAGAAAAGCTGATAAATGAAATATTGGTCAATAGATACCTAGACTGGAGATTAGAGAAATGATTTGAAGCATTCAGAAGAAACTATGAGACATTTTAGAATGGTGAAACTCTAAGGCAGTATAGTTAGAGTTTCATTAAAAAAAAAAAAGGGACTAAAGCAATATTTACAGACGGATTAGCCAAAAATTTCCCAAGCTTAAAAAAAAAAATCCCAAGCCAATGATGTCAAAAGCTCTATAAACTAAAGCTGGGAAAACACAAAGAAATCCGTACCTAATCACATCACAATAAAGTATGTAAAAACCAAAGAATATTTAAAAAAAAAACAAAAACAAAGCAACTAAAGGAAAAGAGACACAATATCTTTAAAAATGAAAATAATGAGTTACAGTTGCCTTTTAGGCATAAATGGATATATACCAGAAGACAAATGAGTGACATATTTAAAATGCTGAAAGAAAATAATAACCATCATTGAAAGTATCCTTCAAATAATTAAGGTAAAATTAAGATGTTCTTAGAGAAAGAAAGACGAGAAGAATTTGTCAATCACAAACCATACATTAAAGGAAAAGCTAAAAAGAGTTCTTTAGACTGAAGGAAAATGATCCCAAACATAAGGAGGGAAATGACAGCAGGAACACAAAAGGATAAATAAACATATACAAAAATCTAAATGAACACTGACTGCATAAAACAATAATAATAACTCTCTTTTTGCCTTTAAAATACATGGAAAACTTAAAAATAAACATTAGCCCAAAACATGAGGGAATAAGGGACTAGGAATATTAACACGTCTATTCAAATAGAACAAATTAACAACAAAAACAGCAATCGATATATAGAAATTTTGAACGACACGATTTACAAATTGGACATGATTGACAAATACAGGAAATTGCAAACAATAATTGCACAACACACATTTTTTTTAAGAACATGGATCATTTACCAAAGTGACTGTATTCTGTGTTCTAAAAAACATCTCAACAAATTTCACAGGACAAAGTCATATTTGGTATAGTATCTGAACATAGCAAAATTAAGCTAGATACCAATAACAACATAATGAGAACATTTTCAAATATTTGTAAATGAAGGAAGATACTAAAGATAACATGAGTCAAATGAAAAACAACAATAGATATAGTTCAGAAATATTCCAAAATATGGTTCTCTGCAGACCAAAATATAAAAATGCTTCAAGGAATGTTATAGATATAGCTTGATAATAATGCCTATATGGCATACAAACAAACAGTACATAATTTTCATTTTAGCCCATCGCATTGGTGTCATGGAGAACGAAGAGTCAATTGATTATTTCACATTTCAGCTGCTTTGTTTGTGTTGTATAAATTCACTTTGGGTTAGACTTAATAGAGGCAAGTACTATGGATGCAAGGTGATCCCAGTGTCCTAGAGCTACATACAAACTCTTTGAATCCTATGAAAAAGAATCTGTTGACTTAGTCAAATGATTTCATGTACATGCCTTGAAAGACAAATTGCTCATCTAATGCTTAACAAGAACTGAAAGTGAAAACAATTAGTATGGTGAATGCTACTTTAAGGGAAAAATGTTCTCTCCACACAGCAGATGCAGGAACATAAGGCCAGCAGTGGGTATCAATGCTAAACTGTCACTGAATTACACAAAAACAACAGGCTATAACAAAATAACTAGTGTTTTCAAACTTGCTATTTTAAGATTGAGTCCTTTGTCAATCTTCTTTAAAAAAATATGATGTCCATCTACACTAATTTGCTTTGACATATGTCTTGTTGAATGAGAAGTTTCAATATCAAATAGGAGATCTAATGTTTATGTGACCAAAAACGTGTAGTAAGATTGTACAGTAAGTTGGCTTATTTTTCATGCTTTTTCCTTCCTAGGGCAGAGTCCATTCATCATATCAAAATTCTTGCATCTTCAGTGACATTGAGCTATTCTATAATGTTGCCTCTCTAACCTGATAGCTCTATATTTATATTACATTATCCAAACAAGGAAAGTTGATTCATTTAAAACATTTGATTGGCTTTTATAGAGTAGTGGGAATGTCAAATACAAAATGACCTGTAACTTAACAAATTATCCTACAAAATAAGCATGGAGTTTTTAAATATTATTTTCTGCATTCTTTTCAAATCATGTGTGACAGTTTACTCCAAGTATGGTACCAAGTTAGAGTATTGAAAACTCCCTCTGGTCAAAATTATCCTTGAAAGTTCCCTAAATACCCTATAAAATGTTCATAAGTTTGTGTATACAACTTTCTACAGCAATTTTAAGCACCCTAATATGTAAGAAGCAATGAAATAAAAAAATAAAGGGATGACTACATGAAGATGTGTCTGTATTTATTTCAATGTGCTTAAAAAAAGGAAATCCAAGTGAACATAAATGTTTTCAAATCCCAAAAAAAAAAAAAAAAATGTTTTCAAATCCCTAGAGATAAATGAGGAATGCCTATAGATTTATATTTTAATATAAAGTTGATACATATTAATGACTGTTTACTGTTAAACACGCTTTAAGTGTGACTCTTCTGTATCTTCTCTTAAATTATTAGGTATTTTGTGTAAATGGATAATATACAGCCATCTGAAAATCTTAAAGATAAATGAAAAAAATCTTCATTGTTCATAGTTTAAAGATCTTAATATATTACTTAATTACTAAATGCTTTTTTATGACCAAACGGTATTAACTTTCAGTTACTAGCACAAATATTTGTATTTCTTTTTCATGAATGTGATTTCAAGGATTTGGAAAAGGCATCATAATTATGAGCTTTGGCCTTGATAATGATCTATTATAAACGGCCTTGTCTATTTCAGATTCTCTTGTAATTCACTCTTCACATTCTAGCCAAATACAATCTTTCCTCTGGTATCATTTTGATTTTTCCTATTTCAAAATTTTTTCTACCTCCATCTATTTTGCTTACCAAATTACATAGAAACTCTTTCTTTCATATTTGACCTCTTTGCAGTTTTTATTCTTTCTCCTTCCATGCTAATTAATCATACCCTGATTAACCTACAGGGTTACCAGCCATTCTCCTTTCTATGCCTTGAATTTTCTGGACCTGTTACACGGATTTTGTCCTTTTCCTAATCTGCAATATTGGCTTCTGAATCTCCGCTTCACATAATCTTTAAAATTTCAGCTAATGTACCTTCATGACAATCTACCCCCAAATAGTTCTGTATCTTTAGATCTTTTGTGGTACTAAAAAAGAAGGAAAACTATCATTGTTCTTAGTTACACTTATTACTTAGGCACACAGATAGTACTTCCCTCTCCAGTTCTTTCTTCTACCACTCCTTCATTCCCTCTCTCATTTACAGGGATCCTATTATTCGCCATAAAATATACTAGTCATTTCATACAAAATTCTTTCTAATGCTCTCAACAACCTTGTGCAATATTATTAGCTCAGTTTCACAAACATATAAACTAAGGTTCAAAGTAAGTGACAGAGATGAGAATCAAATCAAAAGGATTTTACCATAATAATGTTAACTACTTTTTATGGTACATTTACTATGTTTTATTTTGTTTCACTAAATAAATGAATGTTTTGCCCACGTTGCATAATTTTGTCTCCAAGCAACAATTCAATGAGATGATTATTATTATAGGCAAATAAACTCCCCTTAGTTTGCTTAAAATATCATACGTGATTGCTTTTTCACATTATGATGGCTAAATTCTAATGTGACCTTTCTAGAAATAGCTTTATGTCTCCTGAGAGTCAACTGTGTGATTTATGCATAGCCCACTGCTACTGAATGACCGTTCATTTTAGAGATTAATGTCCCCAATCCCTCAGCATCTGGGGATGCCAGGTGAAAAAAGGGAAAAGAATGAGCATCAGAAAAAGATGGCATCAAACCAAAACTTAAAGCTTTTTCTCCCCTGCCCCCCTGATTTCTCAATCACCATCTCCTTTCCCTCAAGTCTCCTTTCACAGAGAATATGAACTGGTAAACTGCTACACTTTAATTGGTAACACCATTTCCATAATCACCCCAGCCATGCGGAAGCACTGTCCTATACTCAGTTGTTATTCTCTAGTTTCTGGCAGTTCAAGAATTGCCAGCAGACATGACTACATACAAAGCATGCCACTTTGCCTACAGCCCTTGATGCTGTGGTATATTCAAATCTCACCATGTAGCTGTGCGGCTCCCAGTTCAGTCTGTATGGGACATACCTAATTATTTATGTATCATCACTTTGAACTTCTAGTAACATTAATCAAAATTGCCCCCAAACTCTAATGATAAATGAACTCTTACAATTAGTTAAGTGTCTATAATTTCTTATAACAAAATCACTTGTGAATTCAGAAGCTGAATTTTCATATCTGGCCCTAATATATCAGCACTGACATCTCCACCAGATCCTAACCTGGATTTTCTAGGAACTTCTATAGAAGTGTCTTTGGGTTTTATCAAAATAAATTACATGTATTTATTGTATTTGCATTGATTTTTCCTACTTGTGGGTATAGTTTAACAAGGGATTTATTATAATTACAAATTTATTTTGAAAAACTAAACATTTAAAATAAGAAACACCAAATACACCAAAAAATACTAGTAGTTATTATTGAAACATGACTTTATCAACATGAGTTCAAATGTATTCTTTTTTAGTGCATTTTTACCTATATAAATATTATAGAAAAAAAGGTTTTGAAATTTTTCATTAATTAAAAAAATCGGAAGATAGAAGATGTGTAAATATTTAGGAAACAATTGAAATCACCTGTTGAAACTGACTAATAAGTTTTCCCTTTTTTGATGCTCCAATTTTTAACTTTTCTGACAGCTTCTTCTTTATCTTTTTTTAATAACTCCCATTCCTCTGTCTATCCCTACATTTTTTTCTTCCAGAATTCTGTTATCAGCCATTTTTTTTCTTTCAGCCCTATTTGATTATATCTTTCTAATGGCTCCAATTAATCCTAGATATTCTTAAATATTTCCACATTTTTTTAATCTCTGGCTATCATTTTTTTCTTTTTAGCTATAGTCCCTGTTTTGATATACGAACATTAGAAAATCCTCTCTAGAGATCAGACTCCTTTTTCCTTTCCTCTCCAACTCCCAGTCCACGTAAATATTCCTTTGAATGTGACTTGTCTTTATTGGTCAATGGACTCCATCCCAAAGCAGCTGGAGTCTGACTAATGTATATAGTACAGGTCTAATACTACATTTAAAATGTGAATGTGACTTTTTGCTATAGATTATAAAAACATAAGGTCATTATTGTATTTAGGATCCTGGCCTCTCTTAATAAAAGACTATACCCAGTGGCTTCATAAGAGACAAGACACAATGGTCCTCTATTTTGGAAGATTGGTGACAACAGAAAATGCACCCATCATGATGCTACAGTTATGCCTCATGTGACCCATTGACAGAAAGTCAGGTTATCTCCTGACCAGAAAAAGAACCTGATAGCACCAGATCACCCTTCTACCTCCACTGTCAATGAATGTATTCTGTTCTGCTATTGGTTTCAGCCATTCTGTTTCACATGGTGAGCAACTATAATCTTCCGATCAGTCTGAAAGAATGGCAAAGGCATTAAAGCTTATTTGTGCTTGACCCTCACCCAAAAGGTCTCCTTTCTGCATGGATGGAAAGGCCCACTTATTTGGAGAAAAAAAGAACTTACCTCCAGTTCCACTCCTACCATGCCTACCATGTCCATCTACAGGTTCTATAAACACCAAATCTCAGCTCTTCCAAACCTGAGCTTGTCTCACAATCATAAGCCTTTTTTTCTTCTATTCCTTATTGCTGGCACCGTATCACTTAATCCCATTTATAAACCTTGAAGATAGTTTTGACTCTTCTGCCTCTTTCACCTTTGTTAACTGCTCCATCATCAATTCAGGGAGTATCTTGAACCTGTCCCTACTGTCCATGTCCTAGTTCAGGTACTCATCATTTCTAACATTCTCCACATCTTCCCAGTGGTTCTCTGAATATAGTGTCCCAGTCAGTGGCATTATAAGCATCTGGAAACTTGGAAAATACAAATTCTTGGGCCCACACCAGACCTGTTGAATCAGAAATTCTAGGAGATGTGAACTATCCATCTTTCTTTAAACAAACAATTAGATGATTCTGGTGCATGTTCAAATTGGAGAACCATTGGTATAGAGTTAACTTTATAAAACATAAATCATATCTTATAAATTGGTCAAAATAATAACATACACAGACTCTAAATCATATTAGACAACAGCATTTCACCATCATGTTCATTTATTTCCCCCATATCTCTTGCATTTCAGCCACATAAATTTCCTTATCTCCATTTGATAAGAAACCTGAGATTTATGGAGATAATATGTAGCTTGTCCGAGGATAAATAACTAGTAGTAAATGACAGAGATATCCAATTCTCTTATCACTTAACAGTAATTATTTGTTGGTTGGTTTGCTTGTTTTCCGCTGAGAGTAGATTGAATGAATGAGGGAGTGAACATAAGAATTATTGGTCTAGGGCAGCCCAGGTAGCTCAGTGGTTTAGCACCGCCTGTAGCCAAGGGCCTAATTCTGGAGACCTGGGATTGAGTCCTGCGTCGGGCTCCCTGCCTGGAGCCTGCTCTCCCTCTGCCTGTGTCTCTGCCTCTTACTCTCTGTGTCTCTCATGAGTAAATAAATAAAATCTTTAAAAAAAAGAATTATTGGTCTAAGCATTAATATTTAGTATAAAATAATTAAATAGAATTCTACTAAAGTTTTTTGAAAATAATGTCTTTGAAATAAATAAGAAAATTATAGACCAAATCACAATAATTAAGTCAATTGATTCAGTACAAGTTAGTATATATATATATATATATATATATAATGTGTGTGTGTTTATAGCACCAATATGCAGAAAAATCTCATTCTAGAGACTCTGACCCCTTTCTCCAATCCTGTGCTATTTCGTACATTCATAAAGGATTTGGACAAAGACATTAGGAGTAAAATAAACATATGTGAAGGTGATTAAATGCTAGAAGAGATATCCAATATTCAGGATGAGAGAATTTAAAGCCAAAAAACCTAACAAGATTTAAAAATATTCAATGATGCTAATTACAAGGAATTTAATGGGAATATAGTCAGTCTGAAAAAAAGCATGTGTATAAGTTTAGAATAAATAAGAGAATAAATAAGAGTATGGGCTTTGGAATCAGGCAAACCTAGATCTAAGTCCTATATTCTATTTAACTTCTTACATGAGTTATCATTGGCATTTTATCTAACTTCTCCGGGCTCAATTTCCTCATTTGTATAATATGGAAATTGCTAACTACCTCTTGGAAGTAGTGTCGACTAAGGATATGAAATGTTCGGCAAATATGAAAACAACGTTATTTAGTAGCTCTTTTTGTATATTTGTCATACAAACTTTGCTACCTGGGGAGAACAAACATATCACCTAAGCTTCATAAAGCCACCTACAGATCTGAGTATCATATTATAGGAGAAGCATTAACAAACTGAACTTCATTTGCAAGCACTGAAAAAAAAGCCAGAATGATGGGAAACTAAAAAAAAAAATCACATATGTATGGTTACCTAGGAAGAGTATTTCAACATTCTAAGGACTGCTTTGTAAGAAAGAGTCTTGAATACAGAATTTGGAATAATTGGAAATTATGAGGAAATAGATTTCTACTCAGTACAAGAAAGAAAGTATTAACAGAGCTGTCCAAGAGAATTTCCGAAATGATTTAAGTTTCATGACTGGTAATATTCAAATAGAGGTTGAAGGCCACTTTCTGGCGTTAGTAGAGAGAGGATAGAAACACCAAGTCACTAGTTAGAAGAGAGAAAAAGTTTTAACTGAAGGGTTTGACTTTAATGACTAATAACTGTGATTTGCACTGTTCATTAATTGTATCTTAGTGGTGTCAAAGGAATGAAAATATTACCACTTGTCCCTTCATTACTAAGTTTTGAGTGAATTGTTGAAACATTATTATAAATCTTCTCTCCTTGTGTTAAACTTATTTTTATATTCTCCATTAGCAATATTGAGATGCTTTTAATTGGAGGCACCTAATTTGTTGATGAACTTTTTTTTTCATTTTGTCTTTCTTTCTTTACTCCAAAGCAATAAGAAGTTGCTATAATTTTCAACGAGAGGGAAATGTTTTACATTATTTCCCTTACCTGGTTACTTCTGAGAGTGAAAAGAGGGTGACAATAGGATAGGCTGCTGGAACAACAGAGGTAAACCAGAATATTCTGTCAAGCTGAAATGTACAGGAAAAAATGTTTACAGAGAAAACTCAGATGTATAATAAACCTCCCCCAAGAAGTGGCCATCATGGACGCTGATATTTCAGGAGGATTTGTTCTTCCCTAAATACATCACTGTGATTCTTTTGATTTTTTTTTCTTTTGCTCTTTGATGATGGGTCACGATATCAATGCAACAAGAGATGACCCTTTATTTTCATTTTTATTTTGTGAAGACTTATTTATTTATTTATTTATTTATTTATTTATTTATTTATTCATGAAAGACACACACACGCACACACACACACACACACAGAGAGGCAGAGACACAGGCAGAGGGACAAGCAGGCTCCATGCAGGGAGCCCAACATGGGACTCAATCCCCGTTCCCCAGGATCATGCCCTGGGCCAAAGGCAGGCGCTAAACCACTGAGCCACCCAGGGATCCCAAGATGACCCTTTAAATAGTTAATAATGTCTCCATGTAAATAAAAACATGCCAAAGAATCAAGTAAGAAGAAAACATAGAACTATAATCCATTTTTTCTATTCTCTCATATTTCCTTTTTTAAAATTTACCCTGTTTTCAAAAAGTGTCTTAACTGACGACTTTTTTTCCTCTTGCTCTAAAACAAAGCAAAATAAAACAAAACAAAAAAGCTGTCAGAAGGGAGAAACTTTCTGACTTTGTAATATGTTTCCAATATACCTTTGTGAATTCTGCACTTTTCTTTTTTAAGCTGACTGAAGCTTTGGAGAACCTTCATTATCTGAACACATTTGGACTGATGGGAGGCAAGAGGTATAATTTGTTCAGATGATGGATTGGCAATGCTGAATAATGTGGAAAATTTCATACTGTAAATCATTCTAAATGTGCAAAACTGGGCAGAGATCCAGGGAGATACAATGGATTAGTGGGCTGGTCTGTCACTTCTGAAGCTATGAGTTCAAATCTTGATGCTCAGAATGAAGAAAGTTGAGCTAATGATGGGCCTTTTAGGTGCTGAGGGGCAGATCTCAAAAGAATGTAGAGAAGGCATAAGCTTTAAAAAAAATAGTAAGCTGTTTAGAAACCTCTCTCTCTCTCTCTTTTGTTTTGTTTTGTTTTGTTTTGTTTTGAGACTTCTTAAGTTTTAGGAGGAATAAAGGATAAGAAAAAAAAAGCACCAAACTTAGGATATCCTTTCTTCTGGCCAATATCAACCTTAGCCCAATTAAAAATGTGATAGATAATATTAGAAGAGGTTCTCATATGCTCAAGAATTATACTAGGAATGGATTTGAGGAATTCAAAGACACATATGCAATTGTCATTTGCCACAGTTTTTATTTTATTTTACTTTCTAATATTAATTAAGTCCATTAGTAATATCTATTTAAAATCAGAAATAGCTAAAGAAATCCAGTTTCTATGCAATTTTGGATAATTTGTGATTTAACAGAATAAAATGTTGTTCCAATTATTTATCCATAAAAAATATATGAGGTTGAGCCATGAAAATGGTTCACCATTTTTAAATTCAGAGATAGCAATTTCATATGGTTCAACCTAGTAGATTCATATCTTCAAGGCTTAGACAACATCTATATTGATCATTGTGTTGTTCACATTAAATACATTCCTCATTTACTTTCACTGCAATACTGTATAGAAATTTAGATTTGGAAATTTCAAATAACTTTCCTAAGTCATGTATACCTGAAGAGTGGGATACATGGTATCAAACAAAGGCCTTTTTGTTACTTTAAACAAGGTCATGATGTATGATTATGAAAGTTGTTCACTGCACAAGGGTAACAGCCAAGGAGGAAATTAATGGCTTGAATTTAGCAAGATGTGAGCCATGGGGTGGCATAGTGCATTTTTCAGAAAAGGCTGAACCTGTATATAACCCACTTCACATTAAGAAATTACTGTGACGTTGACACTTCCCCAGTGAAAGGTAGAGTCTATTTTCTATCTCTTTCAAACTGGGCTGGACTTTATAATTGCCTTCAACAATAAAATGAAGCAGAAGTGACACTAGATGACTTCTGAGATTAATCATCAAAGGAAGTAGGACTTTATCCTAGTGCTTTCTCTCTTAGAGTAAGTATGTTGGAACCCCTGAGCCAATGTGTTTTAATTATGAAATTTAGTTTTGTTTACCAAGAAAGATTGCAATTCACTTGATATATTATACCTTTTATTTTTAGGGAAGAGGGCCTTGGGGGTGCTGATGGTGGGAGTCAATCTGGGATATGGTAAGAAGTGATCTTTTTTGAGAGATGTTTACATTGTGAAAATATAAACACAGTTTGAAACTCAATGGAATACTAAGCATCCCTGAGAAAAATAAAAACAGAGCACAGTTTCGGTGATTAAAGTTCTTTTTGTCAGGAGAAATACCCATGTTTATATAAAATATTGATAAAACAATCATACCACTTTCCTAAGTGATAACATTGATAAAACACATGATGAACTCAAAATGTGTCTTTAGCAAAGACAGTCAATATTCCCCAAAGGAGTCTACGTAAATTAAACATGTAGGCAAGCATAGCACAAGGTAAAGTGTGTACGGATTTCATCCGTCATCCACCTCCGTGACTTATATTAAGCTCTAGGTACAGTGACCAATGAATATTTTCATGGCTGTTATAGATCCATGAGAGTGTTATATTCTGTTCCAGAAAAATAGACTTTTAGCCCCATTACTTTATCAACTTAGGCTGTAGATTTTTATAATGCCTTATATCATTGTTAGAGAACAGTAGCCGCTTTTTATTTAAAGAAAGATCTGTACGTTTTCCATTACTTTTATTCTTTTATATTTAAAATATTTATACACAATTTCTCCTCTCTTTTATTGGCCAACATTTAACCACATTGCTAATCTAATTTTCATTTGAGATGATTCAGAGCTATCCAAACCCATACTCTGTTCAGATGACATGCAAATCAGATTAATTTGCTTGTGTTATAGACTTAGAGATAAGATTGTTGCCTCTGGGGCGTTAGCAGTAAAAATGCCTCTAATGTTTACTATTTTTTGTTTCTAGCTTGGCAGTATATCTCCACAGGAATGTCTTTTGGCAGATGAGTTTTCTAAGGCGAGATCAACTCAGGAGGCAGGGAAATTCAACAAAACCATTTTAGGAAATCAGAGAAAACATTTAAGGCTAAGGCTTCAATTATAACCTAAGGGACTTAGATGAGGCATTCTGGCACGCCTGAAAAGAAGCCCACAAGACATTTTAAATTTTGTTGTTGTTAATTTTTAAATTTTATTTTCAGTTGACGTTCCTGTCTATAATAATTGAAAATGACTTAGAGCAGGGGCATACACAAAATGACCCTTCTGAATTTATAAGTCTAGTTGCCAGGTACTTCCAGTTCTGTTTGCTTCAACCAGCCAAAAATACAGGAAATGAATATTTTCCTGTAATTTTAGGTCAATTCAAATACATATTCTTAGATGAGGAAAAGGGGGAGTGATACTTTGTCATGCACGTGAATACACAGGCCAGTTAACTAATGGTGTAACTACAATATTTGAATAAGCCAGGGAACGTACATCTTCTTTTCCTCAGTCTCAGTTCCTAAGTGCAGCAATCTGAGTATAAGGCTTCTTCAAAATATTTTTTAAAAATTATATTATATATAAACCAATGACTCCAGCCAGGATGTCTAGTACTCGACCAGAAGACTAGTCACCCATCTCAGAGCTGGAGAGAGAACTTTGGTTTGGACTTACTGATGCAGAATGCCTGTCGTCGACAATGTGCCACCCAAAGCAGTTTTCAAAAGCAATTTTGAATGGCAGCCAAGGGAATTTGCACCCTCAGATAGGAGATTAAAATTTACAGATTAAGTAAATGAAGTGAGAGAAATAAACATTGGGATCCTTGTAGTTCTTAAGCAGTAATATGCTACCTTATGGTTAGGCACATTGTATTCATCCATTCTTCTTCCATTATCTCACTAATCCTGAAGGTTATGGATTATTATTTCCATCACAAAGATGAGGAGACTGAGAATTGGAGAATTTAAGGAAAATTCTCAATGGTAAAATAGAATTATATCTATCATCCTGCTCGAAGGTCCTCACATCTGTAGCCATGCAAGGCTGTTATAACTTTCTCATTATGACAACTGTAATTATGACCCTCTGGATATTGCCTGTGTTCTAGATATTTTTCTTGCTTCACTGAGCAGATTACACTGTTTATTACAATTGTTATGATAGATTTGTTATGACTCATCACAACAGCCTGGAAGAATGGACATCTGCTTGCTACTGTATGTTATAATTGCCATTAAAATAGGACTTTTCATTAAAGAATATGATAATCCAAGCCTCTCCAACTCATTGTAAAACAGAAAAATACTTCTGAAATGTGAACAGGAGATTTTATAATCTAGGTCACTTCTTGTTTCGAAGCAAGAATCAAGAGATAATTATTTTTATATTGCTTAAATAGGTCTATGTTGGCATAAATAACTACACTTGATATTTGCCACACTTAGTTCTCCCCTCCTGACATCCTCCATCAGTACAGTGATGCCAGTTATGTTCCCAGCAGCAGGCCATACAGACCTAATCTGTACTCAAAACCGTTTGTTCAAATGACAGAGAAACACATTTTAAGGTCCTGCAACTTAATTCATTAATGCCATGGCTTTGTGCAACCTTTAGTCAGGGTCATATAATTCTTTATGGCTCTTTAGCTTTAGATATAGTGGGAAGCTACTCTGTCTAGTAAGAAAATGCCCTTGATCCTGCAGGATATAAATCTGATGGCATGCTGCTCTTAAGAATGAGCCTCCCTCTAGCTGCACTCAAGACTCTTATGGCATTAACCTAAAGCACCCTCAGTTTCGCCAAAACATGCTCTCTCACCCCTGTCAGTTTACTGCCTTTCGCTCACAAGCATTACTCTTTCCTTAAATGACAGAAAACCCGTTTTATCCCATTACCATTTTGCTTTATTTTACTATTTTATTTTTGCTCTCCAATATCTCAAATAGATGAACTTCCTTGGCTCTATTGATTTCTGCTTGTATTGATTTCTCTATGGCAAGTATTTATTGCCTATTTACCCCTCAACCTGCTGCACTTTGCCTTCCTGCCTTTTCACTTGGCGGAAACTGCCCTATTGAAACTCATCTGAGATTTGCTAATGACTGAATCTAACAATTTTTCTCTGGTACCCTCCCCTCATTTTTTTTTTTAACTTCTCTAAGCCACCTTATCAGTTATGGCTGACATTTGTTGAGCTTTCCCTATGTGGCACTTACATGCTCTTCTTATTGAAGCTTCATAGAACACTAGCTCATAGAACAGGTAGGTTTTCTGCCTAATATCCATTTGCATAAGAAACTAAGGTTAATATAGATAAAATAAGTAATGCAACTGCATCTTAAAAACAAGAAGTCTAAGTCCTTAGTGTACACTCTCCACTTGCTGATTCCTTATCTTACTCTGCATTACTCTCTGTTAACTTGGTAATATTTGTGATGACCATCATCTTCTGCATTGCATTAGAAAATTTTCCTTCAGATACCTCATCTTCTCAACTAGATTGCAAACCCTCCGATTGTGGTGACGTTTAATTCCCCTAAATATGTGATTTGTCTAAGTAGTGTTATATGTGTTACATTAAATTGAGGTGCTCTTTACTCTTCCTGACATTCAGTAGCATGCCATAATCAACACATTGAAAAGCTATATTTCATTGACCCCTCCTCTTGGGAATAAGAGCAAATTATATGATAAAGTAAACACAAGGAGACTGCAGGAATATCTAGGCATTTAGATTGGGAGGAAGGACATTTTTAATGGCTTATATACACATTACAAGATGTGAATTTGCAATAGGATACAGCTAGGAAGTATTACCATCCCTGAAAGAGATAAGTATATCTTTCCTATTTCTTGTTTAATTCAAGAAGAGTTAAGTAATACTAACACCAGTAATATCACCAGTGGACCCAGCTGAGGAGGAGAGGGGAAGAGGTGGCACTGGGTAAAGAAACTAATCAAGAGAACAGAGTCTGACCATCACTCCATCTATGTATAAAGTGAAAATATTAGATTTTAATAATTTAAAGAATCTATCCTGCCTTCAAATTCTATGATCTGCAAAAGAGAAAATAGTTAAGAGGAAGAAAAAGGAGGAGACACTGACAAATTTCATTTAGGGGATCTTATTTTTTAAGTATGGTGCCCTCTGGGCTTTGGTACCGCCATCTGTTGCCTGGCTACTAAAAGTCCACCTTGAGGTGAGGGTACCCTATTTCACCTTCCCTCTAATTTGAATGGCAGAGAGACGGCCGACAGTGAAAGATGTGAAGATACCATACACGTGAACTGAACTCTCTCCTCCTTCCCTATTAAACCTATCTTTCCTAAAATTTATGAACATGTAGTTTTTCAGAAAGAAGATATACAAGTAAGTGACCTTTATATGAAAAAGATGCACAAGACCATTAGAAGTGGGAAAAAAAAGTGCCAAAGAAAACTTCATGGAGTTTCTCACACATCAGATCACCAAATTTCTATTCAATGACAACATACTCTGCTTTTGAGACTATGTGAGAAAAATCTTGCTCATGCTTTGACAGTAGGAATGCAAAATAGTACAATCCCCAAAGATTGCCCAAGAAGAATATGTAAATATTTAGCATAATTGTACACGCTGATACCACTTGACTCAATAATCCTCCTTCTTGGAAGCCAGCTCAAAGTTATACTGAAAAAAAGACAAAATGATTTATATACAGTATTATCCACTGGTACATAATTAGTAATAGCAACAGATAGGAATAATACTAAATGTCCATTTAGAGAAAACTGAATAAACTATCCACAGAACAGAGTACTATGAAACTACAAAAAAGAATAAGGAAGGGCTACATTATTGATATAGAATGATATCAGAGATATGCCATTAAGTAAAGAAAACAAAACAAAATAAAGGATAGAATACTTAACATAACATGCTACTTTTGTGTCAGAAAGACAGAAAATACAAATACACGTACAGATTTTCTTATTTTTGCCAAAGGAAACAAAAATAACTAATTGAAAGCTAATAATAATAATTTTAAAAGCTTGCTTATGGGCAGTGCAGATCACCTGACAGCAAATAAACATTATCCTGTGCCAGGAAGGAGGTTTCTAAATAAAAGGAACAACAACGCAGGAAACCACAAATGTTGGAGAGGATGTGGAGAAAGGGGAACCCTCTTGCACTGTTGGTGGGAATGCGAACTGGTGCAGCCACTCTGGAAAACTGTGTGGAAGTTCCTCAAAGAGTTAAAAATAGACCTGCCCTACGACCCAGCAATTGCACTGTTGGGGATTTACCCCAAAGATACAGATGCAGTGAAACGTCGGGACACCTGCACCCCAATGTTTCTAGCAGCAATGTCCACAATAGCCAAACTGTGGAAGGAGCCTCAGTGTCCATCGAAAGATGAATGGATAAAGAGGATGTGGTTTATGTATACAATGGAATATTACTCAGCCATTAGAAATGACAAATACCCACCATTTGCTTCGACGTGGATGGAACTGGAGGGTATTATGCTGAGTGAAATAAGTCAATCGGAGAAGGACAAACATTATATAGTCTCATTCATTTGGGGAATATAAAAAATAGTGAAAGGGAATAGGGGAAAGGAGAAAAAAATGAGTGGGAAATATCAGGGAGGGAGACAGAATATGAGAGACTCCTAACTGGGAAATAAACTAGGGGTGGTGGAAGGGGAGGTGGAAGGGGCCTGGGGGTGACTGGGTGATGGGCACTGAGGGGGGCACTTGATGGGATGAGCACTGGGTGTTATTCTATATGTTGGCAAATTGAACACCAATAAAAAATAAATTTATAAAAAAAGGATTATGACAATGATAAGTTGCACAACCAGGGAAGTGAAAAGTAGGGGTTTGGAATGAGGGTTGGGGGAAGAGTCCAGGAGTGATGATGAATTCTATTTTAGAAATGATGCGTTAAGGAGGGCATGTGATATGATGAATGCTGGTGTTATACTATATATTGGCAAGTTGAATTTAAATTAAAAAAAAAAAAGAAGTGATGTGTTTGAGGTTACAATAAAGTGATCAAAATGCTAATAAATAAACGAATAAAGCCAAGGTTTCTTAGAAAAAATGGCTGAATTCAGTCTAGGAAAGAGAATGTATAAAATGAGCCTGGGAAATCTGTATGTTCTAGATTTTATTATAGAAAACAAAATCTTTTATTGTAGACAAAGTGATAGAAAGAGAAAAAACACTGTTTTCAAACACTAATGAAATATTACTACTATACCTAAATAAAATAGCACAAAAGATTGATGGGAACTCATCAATGTAAGAATCTGGCAACAGCCTATTGAATCAAGGATCAATCTTTGCATCACTAAAAGTGAGACCACCAGACAGACATTTACACTTTCTGAGGAGCAAATTGTTTTAAAGTATATAACAACAAACAGTGGGGAAGGGAATGATAAATGAAGAAGAAATGGCAAAATGTTGACAGTTACTGAATCTGGAGATGAATATATAGAGATTCATTATATTACCCCTCTCTTTGGGTTTGTATAAAAACTTGAAAAATTACAAGTTTAAAACATAAAAGCGCCCCTTTGAAACCTCATTTCTCTCAGATCTAACAAATCAAAAATTCTAGACAAAGTCCTGGAGAAAATGATTTTCTATGTGTTTTTCATAGAAAATTAATTCTTCTAATTATTGTAAATCTCTCCTTTTGGAGTAATTTCATGCACATTAACACAATAAAGGTTCTGAGCAGTTCTGTAGTAAAGATACTAGTTTAGTCCTGTTTTGCACACAGTTTTCCAGAGGTCAGCAGCCACAGCACCTGTTTTTTTGGTCTGCAGACACCTATTGTTCCACAGAAAGAACTACTTCTCGACACAAACAAGATGGTAGGAATTTCAGACTCGAGTACTAGTGGAGAGTGAATCAAAATGGTGTTTTTCAATCATTCCGTAGCTCTAAATCCTTCAGTGGATTCCCAACACCTTTAAAACAAAGTCAGACCTTCTCAAGGAGGTGCATGCAAGCCCTCTTCATGGAACCCTATCTAATCTAATAGCTAAATGTTTCTCTTTCACCTTCAGGGGAGCCCAGGGCTGTAGATGAAGTGAAATACTCCGTGTTTGTACTGTCTGCCCATGTGATCATGCCCTCTGGTCTCCGTACCTTCACGTCTGAAGTTCTCTTTGATAGAACCACCTTTCTCTTCATTGCCTTAATCATGTTCAGACTAAGCTTTAGTCCAGATATTACTTCCTAGAAGATGTCCAGAGGCAGGGAAAAGTTTCCTGACTGTCTCTTAGCACCTGCTCCAACCTTAACTCGAGCCCCTGTCACCCTATAATATGGATTTCTCTGATTTGCCTTTCTTTCTCACTAGATGCAATCTACTTGAAGACACTGTTTGCATCTTACTTTCTCTATCACCTTATAGTATGACATATTTGCTCAAAACTATGTGTGGAAAAGAAAGAGGGAAAAGGTAATACTAAAAAGAATATAAAAAGAGTTAAAAATTTATCGTTCATGGCTCCTGTAACAGGAGATACTTCTGAGGAATATACTGCAATTTAAAACTCACAAAGTACAAATAAGTGGTATTTGATTATTCCCAGAAAACAGAATATTTGTGAGAGATGAAGATGGGGAGGAAGTGGTCACTGTATTTCCAAAGGGAAAGGAAACAGCAGTGTGGACCTTCTGATGGATAGAGTAAAGGTTAATAAAATGGAAGGCTGTGGCCTATGGAGATAAACTTGGCACAACCTGCAATTTTACCAAATTCTCAAGCTATCTAGAATCAAAAAGCCACTGCAGAAGTATCAAAAGGATATTCAGTTTGTAAGGGAGGAGGGGAGAAAAGTGACTTACATAGGTTTCTATCCTCCATTCTTTCATATGGACAAATATCATTTAACATTTTTAATCTGGGGATTCCTGGGTGGCTCAGTGGTTTAGCACCTGCCTTCGGCCCAGGGTGTGATCCTGGAGTCCCGGGATGGAATCCTGCATCGAGTTCCCTGCATGGAGCCTGCTTCTCCCTCTGCCTGTGTCTCTGCCTCTCTCTCTCTCTCTCTCTCTCTCTCTCTCTCTCTCTGTGCGTCTCATGAACAAATAAATAAAATCTTTAAAAAATAAAAAAATTAAATAAAATTTTTAATCAAATGCACAAAGGTCTGCAAATGCTATTCTTAGGTAAACCCCCTATACTCTTCATCAGTCAGCTTCCTGCTCCTGAGCCCAGGCCTTCCTGTATAGCAGAAGTGGAGATAGCACTCTATACCAAGCAGGCTGTGTCCCAATCCTGCATGTGTAGTTTTTGTTTCATTACGAATTTGCATTCTATACCTACACACCTCAATTTATTTCTCCTTTTATTTTTTTTTGAAGATTTTATGTATTTTCTTTGAGACA
Organism: Vulpes lagopus; assembly: GCF_018345385.1. NCBI lineage: Eukaryota > Metazoa > Chordata > Mammalia > Carnivora > Canidae > Vulpes > Vulpes lagopus. The sequence continues at coordinate 41,407,438 of NC_054826.1, read as the reverse complement.
GAGAGAGAGAGAAGAGAGAGAGCGATCACGAGCAGAGGAGAGGGGTAGAAGAAGAAGCAGACTCCCCACTGAACAGGAAGCCTGATGTGGGGCTCAATCCCAGGACCCCAGGATCAAGACCTCAGCTGAAAGGCAGAAATTAACCAATGAAGCCACCCAGGTGCACTTATTTCTCCTTTTAAACAAATAATGCCAACTCATTTTTTTAAAGGCAGGTATTTTGTATTTTGTATGGAGCAATTAAACAATGTCTCCAGGACAGATCACCTTTTCCTTCCATTCCAGGGACTGTCTTAATGGGTCCTTATCATCTTCTAAGAAAATTACTAATGGAGAACCATTAGGGACTGACCATTCAATCCATTTTCCTGTTCCCACTCGTGCAGCATTTGTCATTTTCCCCCTCATGGCTGCCAACAAGCTTCCTGTTTACTGAGTTCCATCAAAACCCTCCAGGTGCTTTGGGCTTTCGCTTTCTCTTTTACAGATTGGGTTTATTTACATTGGTTCCAAATGTGACAAAAAGCAAACAAACAATTATGCACATGGTCCAGACGTGGCTCCTCTTGTAACTCAAATGAAAGAGGCCCAACAATGTCACCCAGCCCCTGCTCTCTCCACAGGCTCGATGGAATTCACTAGCACTGTACTGGGAAGTTGCCAGCCTGGCTGATGAGCTCTAATTGCAGGAACACTGCTCACTGCCAGCAATGATGCAGGCATAGTTAAATTAGATGCATTCGTTCTGTCTAGGTCATAATGGCACTCTTTCTATTGCTGTATAAAGCTCTAGCCAAGATCTCAGAAATTATGTTCCTCGGTTGAGGAAGGTATAAATAATTTTAGTGAATTAAACAGTGACTATTCTTTCTGGGGTTACCCTTAAGCAAAACTGTGAGGGGGCACATCTTAGTCCTTTGTTTTTCTAGCATCAGCAATTTATCTGTGCCATATTCTGATTCCCTCTGGCTTGTCGTTGTATATTCCCTATCCCCAGCCATAAAAATAGATTTTTATCTAATGTGTCAACTTTGGGAGAAACTTCTTTTGGAAGTTGGTTCAAAGTATTTGGAGGTTGCTTAATGCAGCTCAGTGGGAAAAGTGCAAGGATCAATTAGCAATGTTTGGTATGGCACGTGACATCTCTATTCTACAGACATCTCCTCCAACCCCACATCGAGAAAAGATTCTCCAAAAGCCCCTTTTCAATGATTCCAAGGCATTATTTTGACATGGTGGTTACTTCTCAGACAGAAATGATGTGGTAAATAGCATAGGTTTGCTTAACATCTATTCCAGTTTCCTTTTCATGACTCTACCTGTACATCGGAGGCTATTGGGGTAAAAACAACACTTCCCAGATTACCTTGCATGGAAGGGTCTAGATCCCAGTAGGTTCTGCCAGTTAGATTCACTATTCTGAAACTTGATTTTCAGAACTGACTTATATGGGAACAAAGGCAGTGCTCATGAAAGCCATATTGGCTTGAGTAGACAGTTACTGACCAGATGTGACCCTGAATCCAGCAAATTTAGAAAGCAGTTTACTGATTCCCTGGTCACAGCTAAGGAGGAGCCAGAACTTTTAAGTTTCCCTACTCTCTTCTTTGTGGCCAGAAGAGATGCACAGACCAGCTCTGTGATGTTGATGGGGAATCAGAGTTAGAGCCCCACTCTGGGACTTACCTGTAAAGTCTTTCAACCCCTTCTATGAAAAAAAAAACAAAAACCTTCTATGAGTACTTAATTGACTGTTCAATAGCTAGAATGGTTTCTGTTATCTACAAATGTCCCTGGACTAAAACACACGAGAGCATATTACATCATTACGAAAATAAGACCACAAGACACACAGTGAAACTGTGGCATTCTGAGGGCTTTACCTTTGGCCTAATCTTGTTTCTAGAACTTAGAACCCTTGATAATAGTTCCTCACACCTGACAAAAATCTGCCTCTCTCATGGCTCAATTTACTTTTTTTTTAAGATTTTATTTATTTATTAATGAGAGACACATACGAGAGAGAGGCAGAGACATAGGCAGAGGGAGGACCAGGCTCCCTATGGGGAGCCCAATGTGGGACTCGATCCCAGGACCTTGAGATCATGACCTGAGCCAAAGGCAGATGCTCAACAACTGAGCCACCCAGGTGCCCTCTCATAGCTCAGCTTCAATTACACCTTTTCTATGAAGCTTCCCCTCTAAACTCCACTGCCATCAACTATCACCTTCAAGCAAAATGAAACTTTCTCTATTCATGTGACATAACATGTTGATTATATTTTGAGCACTTCTCCTTCAATCATATATACTTTTTAACCTAACACTTGTGAGGCTGTGGAATCCTCAAAAGCTCAGTTGTAAAGACACACTTCAGCGCTTGTGTCAGTTTTCAGTGGGTTCATCCAAGTTCCTTTGTGCACACATCAATCCTGGCACAGTTGTGATAACCCAGTATATATCCAATAATGCTAGTTCACTTGAGTCAAAATAATTCAAAATCAGTTTATCCTAAATTAAAATGCTTAATATATTGCTGTTAACCTATAAAAGCGTATAATAATCTATTATAATGTAATAGAAATTAATCTCTAATGATGGAAGTTTGGTTTTAGTCTAAATGGAGAAGATATATATATTTTAAAGATTTTATTTATTCATGAGAGACACAGAGAGAGGAGAGAGAGAGAGAGAGAGAGGCAGAGACACAGGCAGAGGGAGAAGCAGGCTCCATGCACGGAGCCTGACATGGGACTCGATCCCTGGTCTCCAGGATCACTCCCTGGGCTGAAGGTGATGCTAAACCACTGAGCCACCCAGGCTGCCAGAGAAGATATTTTTTAATGTGATCTGTGTGGGCTGATGTAAAAGGGGGGATGGTTGGGGGAGAGAAAAGGGTAAAGCAACTGTCCTCAAGCATCTCAAATTCATCTAAATCTGCAGCTACCACCTTTATTGCTTCCAAATCCTGATTCTTTTGGTACTGCTTCTTTAAGGTTGGTCTCTTTTTATTAGATCATATCCCCAGAGCCAATATAGAGTGGTTATGAATCCAGGCTGTGTAACTAATCTGCCTGATTTCAGATCCCATCACTACCATTTGCTACCATTGTGTGACCCTGCACAGTTCTCTAACCATTCTTTGTTCAGATGACTTTTGTATAAAATGATAATAACACAAATTTACATATATACAGGCCAAAAAAGAATGCCAGAAAGCATGACATCTATGTTAGCAATTAGTATTATTTATCTAGAAGATGAAGATGAAAACATCAAATTCAATTCACATAGTTTTAAGAAATTCCAGGTACATGTTGGTTATTTAATCAATATAATGAGCTAGAATGCTGACTAACTTAATGTTCACAGGACCCTTTTAACCTTGAACCTGTAAGTTAAACTTTATTAGCTCCATTTTGTGACAAACAGTAAAAAAGTAATATGTGAGCAAATCTTTCCAACCAGACTACAAACAAAGTCTTTTCATAGGTGACTTTCTGGATCGAATGTCTTTGGGGAAGGTGAGCTGCCACCCTTAGGCCTTAAAGAAAATAAGATTAGATTCCTAGCCCAGTGGCTGGCATATTCAAAACATCATGCTGTATGAGGCACCCAGGTGACTCAGTCTGTTAAACAGCAGCCTTAGGCTCAGGTCATGATCCCAGGGTCCTAGGATTGAGCCCCATGTGGGGCTCCCTGCTCAGCTCTCTCCCTGTTTATGCTATTTCTTGCTATCTCTCACTCAAGCAAATAAATAATATCTTTTAAAAAATTATGCTGTATGCCTTATACTTATAGTGATGCATGTCAATGGTTTCTCAATGGGGAATCTCAATGGGGAAATAAAGATGTTTGTTGATTGAACAGATGAATAAACATACTGACAAATAATCACAAATAAATGAATAAATTAATTAAAAATGGAATGTTTCAAACATTGTTTCCCCAATATTTGTTTCAAAGGGTTAGTTACTTGAGAGAACTGAAAGATGGGGCTAGTGCAGAAAACCTTGAATGATTAGGAGCTGGCTATTTTTAAAATTTATATATTGAGAGCTACAAAAGATGAAAAGATTACAAATCTAAAAGTTTGCCAAGAATTGCTACAGAATTCCAAGAATTCCTCTTTCCCAATCCTTTCCTGTAGCTAAGAGATAACTTCTCCTAATGTCTTAATGCTAATTTTACCCAGCAGTTATGCAGGCAAAAACCAACTTTGTTCACACCAATGAAATTTAGAAATTCAGATTATCAGCTTCTTGCAGTGTCAGATTTGCCAGCCTGGGGGCAGTAATGGAGTATTTCTATTGCACCCAAAAGGGAAGTAAATAATGGAGTCTGGTATAAACCTGACAGCAGTATGGGCCACACTTCCAGACCAAACCACTAAGTGGAAAGTTGCCTGAGAGGCCAGATACAGATCTTGTCCCCTTTCAAACTCCTTGGTCAAGGGGATGACCACAGGCTGTCCTGAACTCTCACTGAGCTGCTTCTCAGCTGTGGGCCATTTGTGTGCATTTTTCCAATTGGCAATTCAAAAGGTCAGAAAAAGATTGGATCAACTTAAACTTTACAGCAGCAAGATTGCAATAGGCTCTTTGTGTCTGCCTTTATTATTATCTCAGTGGTTGCAAATGCCCCTCTGCGTTCACCTGCCCTTGGAAGGATGAGAGGAATAATACAGTCTTTAATTTCAGATCTTGCTTTAAGTCCATCCTGCTGTGATTCTTTTTCCTGTGGAAAAAGGCCATTTGATGATTTGTGGCATTGCCTAACCAGTATACTGCTGATGATTTTCATGTTAAAATAGACCCCATCCCCGCTACTCCTACTCCAGGTCTGTACACCCAGTTTCTATCACCATCTTGCTCTTAATAGTTTACATCATCCACAAAAATGAGGGGCGGCTGATTTGCAAATCACATAAAAAAATAACCAGACTGCAAAATGGAACTAAATGGTTGTTAAAATATTTCTTTGTATGCATGACATTTTAAATGGTCTTTATTTTTTATTTATTTATTTATTTTTTTGTCTGCACAACTGGACCAGAAATCTCTAGAGGCCGGTTTTATGCAAAGTGTCTTGAGACCTTCTGTTGGATTCTGGATCTGGATCCTTTACCTTAAAGGAGGAACATCCTGAACAGTAAAAGCCTTGGCTTGTCTTTAGGGTATGGAAAAGGATAGCATGAATTCACAGCTCCTGCTCAGGTTCAGGATTGTTCTGTCATCTTCAGTGGAAGTTAGCCAGAACACAGGAGCAAGCCACATCTTGACTCGATTTCTCTCTACAGCTTGTTTATCATTCTGCTTGCACGTGAGTTTATTTGTTTTCACCAAAAATCAGAAAAGAACTAGCATCCTCTGCTTAATCTGTAATATGCTGTTATGAAAAAAGTTTATTTTTTCCATTTAATTACTTCTTTACATACATTTACAGTAATTAGACATCAGATGCAGTAGCTAAAGCAATTACTATATGTCATTTCAGAGAATTACAGTATAAACATACAGTAAATACTCAATAATCCATGACAAGCTACTTAAAAAGTAATAAGGAAATTTAATTTAAAATGTGGGAGCTGAGATGCATGATGTACTTCTGAATGAAATGCCCACAATTACAAAAGAGAGATTCCAGATTTGAAAATCCACCACTATTAACTTAGTACCTGTCTCAGTGTGGATCACTGACTATCTCTCTTCAAAATTAATATCAACAATGCATGATAAAGAGCTTCTTATAAAATGGAAGGCTCTTCTCTCTCCCCTCCTCCTTCCTCTTCCCTTTCTTGCCCTCTCTCCCTTCTTTCACACACACACACACACACACACACACACACACACACACATGCTGAAAACCCAGTTGACATTTAAAGCCCATTAACTTAACAGCACAAAAATTCAATTTGTAATAACATCACAGTGACACTTCTTTATTTTCACTTTCAAGAGTCTTTTCCGCTCCCATATTTCAACACACTATAATAAAATGCATAGGGAATTTGAAACTCATTGGAGAGGAGTTCAAATCTCAGCTCATTTACTGAGGAAGCTGCTGGACTCCTTGTGTCTCAGTTAGCTTATCCTTAAAGCAGAGATGTAACTACTTATCAGCCAGTTTTCCATGTGAGTTATCTGACATAAGATGAATGAAGTGTCTATCTGGGGATCTAAGATGAAGTAGGCACTGAATGAATGCCTGCTAGTCTGATGTTATCTGTTTATTTATCTACATGCATTTAATGAGTCTGGGACATTGACTCTTTTCTAGACTTTATAACTTCTTAGAATTATCTAGCCTTCATAACTTCTTAGAATTATCACTTTGCTATATTTATCAACTGCTATGGGATGTAAATTTTTCTTTGATTTATTAAAAAAAATTAAGGTGCAATATTCTCAGATACCAGAAACTTAAGACTCTGTCTTCACTAGTTTAAATTCCAAATTATCCTTAAAAGTGTCTGAGGATTGCCGATTCTATCTCTGCCTCCCACTGCCCTAACAGGACCTCCTTCTCCAATAGGGTTTACTGAAAAGCGTATAGAGCAGAGAGAAAAGCACAGACCTGGTATTGAAGTCTTGATATATCACTAGGACCTGTGAAATTTTAGAAAGATGACTAAACCTATGGCAGCCTTGCTTTTAAAAAATACCTACTTCACCAGTTTGTCATAAGGATAAATGGAACAGTATCATTCTTAATTTATTCATTATATTCTTATGGAATGTCATTATATTGCTTTCTTCTACCAGCTGGGGAGCCTGAAATGTGGAAGTTAATTCATAATTTTGAAGTTTTGAGTTCCTCCATTCAGATGCACAAATTTTGCCTACTCTCCAGATCAGCTTTTTCCAAAATATGTTCCATTAATTAGTTGTTACAGGAAATGCTTTGTCAAACAAGGGTTCTAGAGTCAACAGGTTTGAGGAATGTAACTTAATTCATTTTCTTCTTGTTGATTTCTGGTATAAGTTGGCATATAAAGGCCCCAAAATACCAATAACAGTTAAGCAGAACTGCTAGGGCTTAGGATATATGCATTTTTATTTTGATCATGAACAAATTACCCTCCAAATTTGCTATATTAATTGACGTTGCCACCAAAAGTATAATACGATCTTATGACAATGTGGAATATACTGATATCACAGTCTCTCTTCTTAACCCCCAATTTTAGAGATGAATAAAACTGAGTACTAGAAATGGAACTATTCATAAGACATAGTTTACAAATACATTCAAATAAATCCCATAATGAACTCATGAGAACAAGTTTCTACAGTTGGAAATATCAGTTGAGATTCTACTGATCATGATGTCAGATATTTATTTATACTCAATCTTTTCAGAATCTGTCTCAGCCACTAATGTGTTTCAATACTGAAAAGCTGACTCAGAGAAATTAAGACAGATGTTGGGTGTCACAGAGCAACAAATGGTGTTCTTACATTCTCATCCCTCCTCTTTTATCATGGTCTGCCTGGATCTGATTAGACATTTTTGGTGCACACTTCACTGAACTTTGCAGCTAAAGTAGGTAAATCAGGATGAGACTTCAGGTTACATTTATTAATACAAATATTTGATTCTATTATAATGTGTCAAATCACTCAAGGGAAATATTACCCCTATAAGTTTATGGGGAATAAAGGTAATGAGGAAATTGGTTCGTAGTCTTTATTTCCTACCATTTATAAGAGCTCTTGTCTATCAGGGAAACTTCAGCCAACCAAAAAACCTAATACCTATTTCAGAGAAACAGAACGGAATTCCAACAGAGGGCAACGATCTCACCAGATTCATCTGGCTATAACCTTTGATTGCCAGGGTGCTGCTCAGTTCACTAGGACTCATGACATGATTGTGTTTGACTTCCCATCCTCCTGATAGTTATCTCTGGACTCATCAATCCTGGTAAATACACTGCATATTACACTCCACCAGCCCCTTCATTCTTTCAGAAGTTCTCTAAGTCTCATTTTTTCCGGGTACATCTGTTCAAAAAATGGTCAAGTTCTTTTGAACTGATCAAAAACAGTGACAGAAATAAGATAGCTCCAAAAGCTTCTTCACTCTCTTCCTTGGGAGCTGCTACAGAATCACTACCTATAACATAGTTTCTAGGCCGGTCCTGTTCTGTTACACGTGTACTGAGTAATGGATTTTCTACCATTTCCCTTAGGACAGTACTTCGGAATCCAATTCCCTCTGTCAGAACATTTTTTACTCACATTTTACCAGGATTCTCTCTCCCCCTTACATTTGAGCATTCCATCCCATTATTTGTGGTCCTGGTCCTGTCCTCTCTGCCAGGGTAAATAATTACAGTCTTCTTCAGCTTCTCTGTATCCCTGCCACTGCTTCCTTTTGTTGTTCATTTTATCTGGTATTTTCATGGCTGGTGACTTTATTTCACTTTTGTAGTAACGTGAGCCCACCAATCCTTTAATCTGCATATTTCCCAAATATATAAAAGATGTTCAAATTCTAGAATCCCATGATCTGGATTTGTTTAAAGAGCAGCTTTAGAAATAAAGCAATTGCATTCTTTAAATTGTGGAAAGAAAGATGAGCATTATGAATTTTTTAAAAAGAAGAAAAGGAAAAAAAATAGGCCCATCTTTACTACTTTCAAATGCAAAACCATTACAAGTACAGGTATGCTCTCCCTACCCCCACTCCCACCCCCACCCCGCCCCCAGAATGAATACAGAGAAAAACCTATTCCTCCAGGAAAGATTTGGAAATACTTTTTAAGCTTACTGAGGTCTTGTGGAGAATTATGATTACAACAAACCTGGGAAATGATTGTTGTTACAGAATGCCTGCAAAAGGGTTTCTTTTATGCCAAAGAGCTTAGCTTATTTGGAATTAAATCAAAAGAGCCTTTGTGTCTCTGAGGTTGAGCAGTTCATTGTTTTCTTTTGGCAAAGCATGACAAGGTTGAGCCGTCTTGGTCTCCAGCTCCTTCACCCCTCGTCCCGGTGGAGAGCATGTCAGGTTATATTGTGTAAACAGACATGTTGGCAGTGTAGCTATATTTGAGGATTGAAAGTATTTTGTTACTATCATGGGACACCCAGAGCAGTATTCTGGTTAGCCACATTTAAGTTGTAGGTAAATTTGCTGCCCCTTGAAAAATTAGTATTATTATTACTGTCAACTCTAAAGTATACAAAGATAAGCATACATTCGATTCGAGTATTTTTGATTCGAATCGAGTTTTTTCGATTCGATTCGAGTTTTTTCGATTTGATTTGAGTATTGTGGATTCGATTCGAGTATTTTCAATTCAATTCGAGTATTTTAGATTAGATTCAAATCATACCTTTCTCCTTCTTCACATTTTCTAATAAACGTTGACAACTCACACACTGGAAAAAAAGTACAGATTTCTCATAAGACAATATTATCTCATCACATTTTGGTTGAGCAGTCATTTGAAAACTTTAGGGCTTCTAATTATCAAAGTTCACTCAAATTCAGGACATATATAACCCAATGTCCATAATAGCAAAATATATCCTAGTAAGATTTGAATACTACTCAAGCAAACCCTTGAAAAATCAAATCAGGTATATGGAATATTCAAGAATGACTCTTTAGCCCATATTATAATTCTTTTGTTTTCCTCCTTCTCTTCTCCCTCCTCCTCCTCCTCCTCCTCCTCAGACTCTTCTTTTTTTTAGACCAGATAATAATTTTATTTTAAAAAATCATATGCAGGGCAGCCCCGGTGGCTCAGCGGTTTAGCGCCACCTTCAGCTCAGGGTATGACCCTGGAGACCCGGGATCGAGTCCCACTTCGGGCTCCCTGCGTGGAGCCTACTTCTCCCTCTGCCTGTGTCTGTGCCTCTCTCTCTCTGTGTCTCTCATGAATAAACAAATAAAATCTTTAAAAAAATAAAAATAAAAATAAGAAATCATATGCAACTCCCTCGGATACATCACTGTTTTCTTCACCCAAGTCATCACAACTAAAAATAACATTACATCCAGTAGCATCTAACTTTCAGAAACACAATGAAATATCTGACCAAACAGAAGTCATGGGTCCTTTCTTAAAGAAACATTTTCATAAATAACAAATTCATGACTGAACAGTCCTTGCCCATTTTGTAACTTATTTTATTATCTACCAACTAGTGACAAATTTAGTTTAATAGCTACTCGGTAGGGTAATCTAAAGGATCCATGTAGTGATAAATGGAAAACATTTTAAAATTACTAAGTGCAAGGTGGTAGGAATTGGGTTGATTTTATAGTCATACAGACTTCATAGTACTTTCAAAATTCTCCTAATTTCATCTCAAGAAAGAAAAAATCCATACCCTATAAACTGTAAGGTGCTATGCAGTTGCATTATTAATTAGGGTAGCATTACTTGGTGGAGGTGGAAGTCCTTGGAAGCAATTAAAAGAAGAATAAGGATGTGAAATTATATAATAGTGATAGTGTAAATATGGGGATAACTAACATTAAAAGTGAAAACATTAAACCATAAAGAAATGTTTGATAAAGTTCTCAGTTCTTGGAATGTGTAGTTTTACTCTAAAATTAATTTATTCTCATTTCAGAAAGATGGGTTTCTAAATAAGAAAATCATAGCAACCTTCACATTCCATTACTTATGGCACTGTAAAATATATTACATATAGTTCTGGTTCTTCTGCTTGGGGGTCAGTTTGGAAAGACAAAGAATAATCCAGCATGGCCCAAGGGAACAGAGCATTTTAGACAGAGCATCTCAGTATTATCAGAACAGTCTAGGTTTTAACCACTGATTCATTAACACCCATTTGCTTTGAAGAATATTATAATCCTGGGACACCTGGGAGGCTCAGGGGTTTAGCACCTGCCTTCAGCCCAAGGCATGATCCCCCCGGGACCAGGCTCCCTGCGAGGAGCCTGCTTCTCCCTCTCCCTCTGTCTCTGCCTGTGTGTGTGTGTGTGTGTGTGTGTGTGTGTGTGTGTCATGAGTAAATAAATAAAATCTTTAAAAAAAAGAATATTATAATCAGTCTAATTTAAACACTTCACCTTGGATTTGTTCTTTCTCTGCCTCAAGAGGAAAAGCATACAAAGTTCAGGGTTGAAAAACTAAAAACTTGTCCAAATGTTACACTAGAAGAAAGACTCCCTTCAGGGCTCACAAATTTATTCAAGTGTTAGCAAAAAGTCCCAACACTCAGAGTAAAAAGCAGAGAGGACTGATCATATTAGATTTAAAATTTCCAAGAAATTTTGCATATTAAAATTTTATTTCAAAGTTTATGTATCCTACAGTTACATTAGTAGTGGTATGTGTAAAAATACACAAAAAGTGACTTTTAACAAATTCACACTTAATTGAAATGAAGCTGTATAAGTCACATGCTTATAGCTTATACTTTATCTAAAAACACGTCGTGCTTTCTTTCAAGCAGGTGTGTGAGTATGCGTGTGTATATTTCTTTAATTCTGTTTTTTCTTTAAATCAAGAGACTGGACATATATTCTGGCAACTTTGAGGCATGAAATATAATTATTATGTCAAAGTTATTCTTTCTCTGAGTAAATCAGAGCTCTAATTTCAGGCAGAAAAAAAATATTCAATATTGTCAATCATTTAAGCAAAATTCTACTATTAGCACTTACCAGCTAAACTATAATGTCTTGTAGAACTTATACAACAATTTCCAAAGATCATTATCACTTTGGCCTTTCCTTTCCTGTTCAATATGTAGAATGCCTGATGAGAATCTAATCACGTTTTCAAAAACTATAAATCTCTGCTGGTAATTAGTGTAATTCTACTCTATGTATTCTTTAACAACAACAACAAAAAATACACAAGTTTTATTTCATAAGCAATACCTTTCTGTGAAAAATCTCTGGCTTTTCTGGATATTTACAGATCTACCTAATCACAAACTGTATTGCATTCTTGAGAATTAAGGACATGTTAATGTTTTCTACCAAGAGAAGGTTAATGAGATTCATTTCTTCCCTCTGATATGTTTTTAAAACCTAGAAAGAGATGATACTAACTCCTGGAGTATTTCACTGGGTCCTTTCTCATTTCCCCTTAAAAAATAAAATTAAAGAAGAAAAGTATAGCTGTGTACATAACTCCATTATCAAAATAAGAAATGATGTCTTAACTTATATAAAGATTTTAGGACTACCTAACACTCTTTATTACTAAATAACTGCTATGTGTAAACACAGAAAATTTAGAGGTATAATTTCTGACTTCTAGAACATTCTTAAAGAGCAGTGAGGTAGCTACTCTCTCATTCTTTGTTTATATGTACATATCTGTATGTAGATGTATTTAAACACAGCATTTGTAAACACATTTTAGGCTATGAATACATATACTAAATATAAATTTTGGCAATAGTAGTAATTGTACCAGTGTCTTCTAGAGTCACAGGAGTGTTACTTAATCTACCTGTGTCAGAATCATTGAAATTCTGGCAAATAATGCAAATTAATGACCACATTCTAGATCAAATGAATCAATTTCTGAAAGTACAACCAGAGAGTCTTCATTTTTCACAAGTTTCTTGGTTTCTATGCCTATATACATTTGAAGAACATTGGTAAATGGATTTGCTATGGATCAGGACTCAAGAAAAATATGGACTTTTTATTTTCTACAGAATTATAAGCATTTGGTCCCACTTTTCCTTCCATTCTTCCATGAATTTATAATCTAAAATCTTCTTATACCTTCCTCATCAAATACATGGCTTTAAAAAATTGTTGGCTAAGTTTTAGGCAAACACTTGTAAAACTAAAAAAAAAACTAAAAATGTGGCTAAATATTTTCAATTGAAGAAATTTATTTCATGTAAATACTGAAGAAAAAACTCATCTCAGATTATACCTAATCAAATAAAAAGCTATTTAAGTACAAGAGGCTAAGTTATAAGTGCTCTGGGAGGAGTGATGTTGAGTTTTCTGGTTTTCTAGATTTATGTTCTAAGCTATAATGCTGAGTTAACAATTTTACTTTGGGATGAATATATAAACACCTATAGATGAGGATTTTTCAACCTTCTTGAGGATCATATTAGAAATTAATTGAAGCTTAGAGTGCAATTGCAATTTTAAGTCCCAAACCAATGTATAATTAGAAAATTTTAGAAAAGATTATCAATTTGTGCTGTGGGCTCTGAGACAAATTTCTGTAGGAAATTCAAAAAGTCTATATTGCCCATCCTGTTTGAAGGTGGCATTGTTGACAAGGACTATTTTCCAGAGCCAATTTGTCAACATCGGAGACACTGGATTACTCAAATTGATTAGTATGATGTGAGGTGTCAATGTTTTGTTCTATGCTTCTATGAATATCCTGAGGCCTAAGGAAGACACCTAACAACAGTTATCTCTCTCTCTCTCTCTCTCTCTCTCTCTCTGTGTGTGTGTGTGTGTGTGTGTGTGTGTGATGCACCAAAATCTTTGTCAGCAGGCAAGTATTGTGCAGTATCTTCCAAGAGACTCAAAATTTATCTGTCAAGCACTTAGGAACTTTTTCAACTGAATGAGTTTCTTTGTATTTACAAGAGAGAGCTTCCAAAAGCTACTCTGACTTGAGAGTTTGTTCGCTACTAGAAACTCATTATCCCAATACCAGTTACTGAAATTTAAGTGTCCTTCAGGCTTCCTATTTCTGAATAAATCAAATGCAACTCCATTGTGTACATATTAGCAAAAATAAAAAGTTATAATAATACTAAAAACATCCAAACAAGCAGTGAAATTCTCAATTAAACTCCAAACACTTGGAGTTATTTACCCCATGCAATATGGAATACAAACATTTATGTGATCAAATTGTCTTCAAGCAGCATTAATTAAATTTGGGGAGGAAGCCTGAAAAGCCGTGTTTCTTAGAGTGTGTAGAATTATACAGAATGGTGGGAAAGCAGGGATTGATTCTCCAATAACAATTTGACAATTATCTCTAATAAAGTAAAATAAGTCATTCATTCATTTCATACAAATGGTACAGACAGGATGGTAAGGTTTTTAAGAAAGAACTTGAAAGACTTTTTCTCTGCCTTGTTTCCACCTCTATAATGTGGTATAATAACAGTATGCACTTCTTAGAGTTGTTAGAAGAATTAAATAAGAATGGATCTATAGATATAACAATATATGGATACATGAATATAACTACTTAGAAAATTTAGCATTTAGAGCATAAGTGATTTTGTATATATTTATATTTATTTTTTAACCTCCAGATAAGCATAGAAAGAACTTATGAGCTAGCATGAAATTAGGTTCAGTAAATATGTCCACTTGTGATCATTGTAATAAGAATTCCTGGGTCCCTCAAAGCTCTTTCTATGTAATATCAATATAAATTAATTAGAAGAACCTGTCATTGAACTTACCCAAAATCTGAGTTTTCAATATTAATAATTATCTTAGGCCAGATATTAGAGATCAACCACAGTTTAAAAAATACATGGAGCTGCATTTGAAGAGGCAAAGAGGCACTTAAGTTTCCCATTTTTCCAAAGTCTTTTCAGGAATTCTTTAGTCCTTTGAGTGCTTATCAAACATTACTCATCCGTTTAGTTTGTTTTATAAGAATGTTTTACATATAAGTTTTCCTTTTGAGATAAAATTCCTATTCTTTTATCACTAAATATTCAACAATATGAAAAAGATTGAAGTTCTAGGTTTCTTACCTCAATTTTATTTCAGTGGTAGTTATTTATGAAGAAATGCTAGTTTGAAAGTTGTATTAAACTATATATCTGTACCAGGGCTTTCTTGCTTGAAAGCATTACAATACACAATAGAACCTGGTCAAGAGAATAAACAAGTACACAAAGAGGACTGATTTATTGCCTCATGTATTTAGAAAGCGCGGTGGCTGGGAAGGCTTCAGGTGAAGCTTTATTCAGGGGCTTCAGATAATGTTGCCAGGACTCTTGTTTCTCTTCTGACTAAACCCTGCTCACCTCCACATGTTTTTTTTATTCCTTTAGAGCCTTTCTCTTCATGGTTATAAGAAAACCATCAGCATCTCCTTGGGCTATATCTTTTGGGGCTCAAAAAGTAAATAGAAAATATATTTATCCAGCATTAAAAACAAAAAAACGTTCAGATTCTTAGCCCAAACGATCTTCACAGAAGCTCTAATTTACAGTCTTCATTCACCAGCCCATACCCAAACCAACTGTTGTGGAGAAGGGAATCGAATGCTGATGACTGTAGCCCAGTATTATGTCGTCTACCCATGCAGCAGATAACATTATCCTACTAATATTATCCTACATAAACCATGGGAATCAGTTGGGGGGATGGGGATATCTCAGTGAACACTGAGGCTCTTTGAAGAAGGAAAAATCTCTAAAAGAAAATTGGACCTCCTATATTAAGAAGCAAAGATCTATTTTTAATAAAGTATAAAATAAGAGGAAACCAAAGACACAATCCCTTCCCTCTAGTTTATAATTGTTTTGTAATCTTATTTAGTGAGTAAGAATAGAGTACCTACTAAATTTGCATTGAAAGAGATGTTGAGAAAAATCTGAAGATAAATAAAATGTAATTCTGTCCTTAATAAATTCAGGACCTAGGAAGGGAAATGTACATATATTATATAGAATATATCATATATCATATATATGGAGCACATATATGTGTATTCAAGGACAACCAGGTATTCATGCCCAATGATTTTCAAACTATCTGTGTTGAAGAATTAGCTATTGTCTTGCATTCCACTACAGAATAATACTTTTATAAAATGTAATAAAATTAATTAGTAGGGAAAAAATGATCACACATTTGGAGACAAATAAAAATTAAACTGCTAGTAAACTTTCTAAATGCTTCCTGTTAATCCCATATTTATTCTATACTTGGAAAGCATTCACAGACTGGCTCCTGCATGTATATCACATTTTGAAAATCGCAGGTTTATAAATACATATTGAATTCACATGATGTTTATTAACAATGCTAAGTATTAATATTAAGGTGGCAAGAAGGTGAAGAGTGAGAGGGAATACTCAACAGATACTTAGGTTTCTGTCCTAGAGGGAATCTTTAAGGTGTCTCTTTAAAAGGTTTCTCTTAAAAAGTCTAATTGGGAAAATAAAATAACAACAATAACAAAAGAAGCTTGGCTACTTCTTTATGATATGATTATCAGGAGTCAGAAACTTTAAAAAAACATAAAGGGCCAGATAACGAACATTTTAGGCTTTGAAGGCCATATGGTCCCTATCACAACTATTCAACTTGCCAACACCTAGACTAGGAGATAGAAGACCCAACACAAACTGGTCTAAATAAAACAAGGAATTTATTGACTCTTCTAATGAAAATCCAGAGACCAGCTTCAAGTGAAGCTTGATCTATGTATCAAACTCTATTAGCAGAATGAATTTGCTATTATATCTCAGCTCTATCCTCTGCTACGTTATTTTCAGTCTCAGGCAGGGGACTTAGGTAGGTTCCAGGCTCATGTCTTTCCTACTGCCACAATATCACCAAAAGGGAGAAAATTCCTTCCTACTAATAGAAGTTTCATTGCATTTTGTTAACTTTAATTATGACACATAATTATTCCTGAACCAATCTTTGTGTCCAGGGAGAATTATACATTCATTAAACAGATCTCGATCTCCCCCTCACACCTGACCAGAGGATGAAGTCAACTACACTTCAGCACACAAATCTAAGAGTCAGGCAGGGGTTAGTTTCTCAGAAAAAAAAAAAAAAAAAGAAAAGAATATTTCTGTCAAAACTAAGGTGATTGGAGAGTGTGAGGCCAAAAAGAAGTCACGTCTGTAAAAGGAAACAAAACTTACAAAAACAGAGACATCACAAGATTGGACTGTTTCCTAAGTTAATTCTGTCAGTGTATGCATTCAGGTATAAGAAACTGACAACCACAGGCTGAAATGCCCAGTTTTGGCTATCTGCAGAAGGTTATAACTGAAACAAACAAATAAAAAAAAGTGAGATATGTATGGGTAGTGAAGATTAAGGAAAACATTCCCATACATGAAGCATAAACAATAGAAAGACATGAGACATTCTACTGACTGTGCTTAGCCTGGTAAAGAGAAACACACATTTTAGTATCGTGACTGGATTTAATTCCTAATTCTCACAATTAAGAGTTATATAAACTTGGACAATGTACTTGATCTTTTCTGAGTTTCAGTTCCTCTGCCTTAAAATGGAGACACTTAATTCACAGGGCTATAGAAGCAAGCAAAGAATTTTGAGCTAGAAAGTGACATAATGCAATTGGTATTTTAGGAAGACTTTCTGGCAATGAGAAATCCATGAAGAATTGAACAAGAAAGACACTGGACAATGATAGTTCTGTTCAGAGAACTCCAAGATCAACATATTTAAATGTCTATCATAAAAATAGATATTTCTTTTAAAAGACTGTGCTGTATATTGTTTGACATTTCTCAATATTCTATGCAATATAAAGACATTAATGCTGAATCCTTACATAATGAAAGGAGCAGAAAAAGACCTTTCCTGGCAATGAGTGAGGAATAGAATGATGTTCATGTTTTATTAGCAACAACTGGAATCTTTAAAGTGGCGTTGGTGAGAAAGGAATAATGAGAATAAGAAACGATCACAAAAAGAAATGGTTCTTAGGAATTTCCCATAAATGGCATCATGATTTCTTTCTTTGAAATATGGGAATAATTATAAAGTGCCAGGTTTGATAACAAGAAATATTTAGAAAATTTAAGGTAAAGGAAGCAACCAAGACACAGAGAATCATCTCCTATTATAATAATACCCTTTAATTCTGTACTGGTGAGGGTCCCAACCAACCAACAATACATTTTCATTTTCCGAAGTTGGTATCTAATCAGAGTTCACTGTGTTTAAAGTAGTTATTCACATATGCTTCTATTACCAAAAGGAGGCATTTTCCCAGCTTGATAAATTCTCATCTAAGAACTTAATTGATATTTTCTTTGCCCCTGTTTCTTCCTCAAATTCTCCTTCTTCCATGGTATGTTATTTGGAACATGATAGTTTAGAGGTCACAACAATGCCACTGTTGTAGAAAACTCAGTCAAATAGACAAATGTTCAACCTACTTATTTTTTATATGATTTCATTTTAACTAAGTCCTAAATCCTTTATGCAAATATATATGCAACATTCTGACCAACAAAAAGAAAATACACATTGTGGCTTCAAGAACCACAGATACTAGCAGAAATCATAAATCTCATTTTATAGATTGAGTGCCTATAAGAGGGAGAGAGAGAGGGAGAGAGAGATTAAGTGGATTGCCTAAGGTCATAAGCTAAAGCTGTCTCCTAGTAAGTTTTCTTAATTCTACCTTTTGTGCCTGCAATCATTCAATCCACTTTGATGTTGGAAACTGTAGAGTCAGATTCTTTATCTCCTACAGTACATCTTCAGGCAGAATGAGATTCTGACAGGTGACAAGACTATGTTTGAAGTGATAGCTCTCTTTCTTGGATAGATCAGGAAACTTTAAAAAAAAAATGGAATTTCCATAGATTTCATGGTCAAATATCTAGGAAGGACTACATACCAAAAAGAAAATTTATTTTAATGTTGGGATTTTTTATTTTAGTTTTATTAATTGTGTCTAATCAGATCATTTAAATAACTGAAAATGCTCATAGTTGGCATGCACTATTATCAATGGGTTATATATATGAACTAACATTAAAACCTCAATACACATCTTTACATTTGGGGAAAAAATACTTCTATGTTTATGTGATTTTTGCCTTCATTCTGTTGTGCCTTATATGATGATTGGTAGTTGATAGATGCTTTAATATAATTTCAGAACAAGCAGTCCAAGTTTCATTTTTTTTTTTGAATATTCAGTGCTCTCTAGCCAAAGAGCAAACTCTCTATAGTCAAAGACTAATAATGACGATAATTGTATCTTTACGTGTTTGTAACCCTTTGCATTTCACAAAGCACTTTTACATAATTTATCTTACTTGGCCTCCATAGTTCCACAAGTTGCTTTTATATTATGCCCATTTTAAACACAGAGACTCTCAGGTCCTTGAAGGCTAATTATCTTGCCCAAAGCTTTCCAAAGTGGTATACTTCTCAACTAGGAAGTGAAGACCTATTTAATCAAATTTAAAAAGACCATCAATATGAGACCACTGTCATTTTATATTTCATTAAAAATTAATCTATTAAAAAAAGTAATCTATTACGGGGCACCTGGGTGGCTCAGTCAGTTAAGTGTCCTACGCTTGATTCTGGCTCAGATTATGATTTCAGGGTCATGAGATGGCCCCTCGTCGGGCTTTTTGATCACCAGGGAGTCTGCTTCTCTCTCTCTCTTTCTCTCCCTCACCTTCTACCTCTCTCCTTGCTCATGTGCTCTCTCTCTAAAATAAATAAATGAATATTAAAAAATAATAATCTACTATAATGACAATAGAGTATCAATTTTATGGTGTATCCAATGTCAGTGATGTTAAAAATGTTTAAAAATATGTGTCCAAAACCGATGCACCATGGTAAGTTATGCCTTTCCAACCCTGGAATCCTGGTCTCAACCACTAGGCTTCTCTGAAAAGTTATTTCCATAACCATGTCTTTTTATTCACCACTGATTCCTCTGAAATTTCACACCTGTCTGCCTCAGATTCCCCTTTTCAATAATTACACAAAACTGAGTCCCTTTTTTTTTTTTAGAATTCACACACACACACACACACACACACACACACATGCACACAGATAACTTCCAAAATTAAAAATTAAACCTTCAACTGTAGAATCCTTATCTGGTCCTGTTTGCCTGGTCTTGCCCCTCTTCAACTTTCTTGAATGACCTCTTCTTACTCCAAACTTAATATTTCTAAAACTAAAGTCATTCTCTCTTAACAACAAAAAGCAAACAAAATAGCATAGTTGCTTTATGGCTTGAAAATTTAAAAAACATATAACATTTCCTCAGTCTGTTTAGAATCCAGTGGACAATGTTTTTATGAAAAATAACAAATGTTTGTGAGTGGGTTCCTAAAAAGGAGTGCCAAGGAGTCATTCTGGAAAACAAATGTATGCATTAATTTGTATAAGAATATTCATTTTAAGTACATTTTCCCCCAGAATTATTGGACTTCTGAGGGTTTATTTTTTACAATATGTCATATATATATTTACATATATGTATATGTAATTCTGTATATTTTATACACACACACACACATATATATATACACACAGAGCTACACAGGTCACAGTAAAATTACCTGATTGAACTCATACAGGTCCCCCTCTACCATGAACACTCTATCGTTTGTCAAAACATTTTAAATTTTATTCTTATATCACCTATTACTTTATTTATTGAATTGTTCTTTATCGGTCTCCTTTAAACACGTGTGCCAAATGGCTGAATACATAGATGTCTCCATCACCTTTGTATCCCCATCATATAGAATACTGTCTGACATTTAAAAGGCATTCAATATTCTATTGCACACTTTATTAAATTCTCTAGTGTAAGAAAGAATTGTGTTGACTAGATAGCAAGGAAGGAAAACAACACACTTATCACTCTTATGTCTTCAATATATTGTAAAACTATTCATTTAGTTGTTAGTACTAGTATATGGCTTGTTTCTAGACAGATTTGAAATGCAATATCTGAAATCTCAAAATTTTGAGAGATAAATGATATATGTCGCTCTCTGAGAACTCATTCTTGAACTATAGCATAGCCTTCAATGAATGACAATTTAACATTGCTAACATGTTTTCCTATAGCTCATGTAGAAGTAATGCCATGACACCTATTTAAAATTATTCAGTTTCTTTTCCTTCCAACTTTTAATATTGCATTATATCTTTATTAAATTTTGAAGTTTAATATTTTATAAATTTGGATTTTGTTGGATATACTGTTTCCACTTATTAATTTTACCAGTAGTATCAGTGTTCAGCAAATTAAGGTTTGCTAAATAGAGTTATACCACATTAATAAGCCCAAATCTCTTGGTCCTAATGTTTAATTCACTGCTTTTATTAGTGTATTTCCAAGTAGAAGATTTAATTTATACATATTAAACTTTACCACAGTGTCTTGCTCACAAAAATATTTCATTAACTATGTTCTCTAGTATTGAATATTTTACCAATTAATCACATGAAACATCCCTGGCCATTATTACTTAGATAATAATTTAAAATTTTTTGTCAAATACACACACACAAAAAAAAAAAACAAAAAATAAGGCAAACCAACAAAATGCTTATTTCTGTTAGAATATTCTATTATTCTGTTCTTAGGGAATCCATTTTATTCACTTAAATCCTGTGTCTTCTAGTAAATATTTCAGAATATAGAATGTTATAATATAGCTTTTCCATTAAACACAATAAGAAGAAGCTCATTTTTTGAATAAAGGATTATTTGTTCTGCATGGAATGGAAGCCCCAACTACTGGCTAGAAAAGTTTCGGTTTTCACTTCTCATAAATAAAACTCCCATGGAAGGAGTTGTTTCCCTCCACGGGGAACACTTGTTTCCAGTAGTCTAACTACCTATTTAGCCCATCCCACTAGTTTTACTATCTTAGTAATAAAGAGCTATAGAGAGAAAAGAAAAAGGCTAACATTTATTGTGCCATTTTTTTCTAATATTTGATGCTATCCACTCCATGGGATATTTATTTTAAAAGTGGGATTTGAGGAGGAGGAAACAGTTTGTTGCAAAGGATATACCAGGAAGGGGCAAGTTATATAAATGTATAAAACCCAAACATAGTGATTTGGATACCAAGTCTGCAGCACCAGGCAGACTGATATTGCTAACTATTACCATGATATTTTATTAATGAGGTGGCCATTGATTAAAATCCTACATTAGAAGTCTCCTTGATTCATTTTCCAAAGTTATGTTTAGCATGTGCATTGGTGGTGGGGAATACTTAAGGAGAACAAAATCATATTCTTAGCAGGGTAAAACTTAGACGCAGTTTTGACAGGGAACACTAGTGCAGCTTTGGGGAGACTTCATAACAAATAATACAAGTTTCTATTTCTTAGTTATTCTGTATATTTATAACCATAAAAGTCAACCTTATAGTAAAGACAATCAAAAGGAAATTGATATAGTACAGCTGTTTTGTGTATAATGTGTGTATGATATATTTCTCTTTTAACCTTCAAACTTACTCTCTACCTCTCTTTCACATTCCTTATTTCTCCAACTCTCACTATTTATATTCATAATCTATATTTAAGTTTCCTAATGGAAATCCAGGACAAAATTAAGAATTGTAAAATGTTAATCAATGTACTTTAGTTATTATAAAGTAATATGATGACAATGAGATTAAATTCTAAAATACGATTAGCCAGTGATGAGTTTCCAATGTTTATAGACTGACAGATCCAGAAAATAAGTAAGTTTAGTGATGGTAAGGGTTTTAATAATCTTGTTCAGTGCCTACGATTGTACTTGGCTTATATTAAATGGTAAGTGTTGACTAAATAAATGAATAAAAGGATGGCAAAATACAGAAGAAAGATAGTTTGTTTGGATATGTTTGAAGGACCTTACTTAAATTGACTATTTTAATTCAAGAACACGTTTATTGAGCACCATATACTGAGCACCATACCAAAACTTGCATTTATAAATATGAATAAGCAGGGCCTCCTCATAAAGCTTGCAATCTAATGGAACAGCAAAAGCCAAAATTTAGCTTCAATGTATTTTGTCAAAGCCATGGCACTTATAAGTGGTTGCTATGAATGTAAACAATGCATTAAGCCCAACCTAATTCAGCTGCAACATAATTAGATACAGAAATGGAGACATAGAGAAGGAGGACTGGTAACTGGGAAAAATTATCCTAAAGAAGATTTTTTTAAAGAGAGATGTTAAGGATATCATTGAAATTTTAAATTAAAGCTGAAGAATGAAGAAATGTCACTTATTCAATAAAGTCTTTTTTTTTTAATTTTTATTTATTTATGATAGTCACAGAGAGAGAGAGAGAGAGGCAGAGACATAGGCAGAGGGAGAAGCAGGCTCCATGCACTGGGAGCCTGATGTGGGATTCGATCCTGGGTCTCCAGGATCGCGCCCTGGGCCAAAGGCAAGCGCCAAACCACTGCGCCACCCAGGGATCCCTCAATAAAGTCTTCTACTCCTTTACCCAAATGTACAAACTTCCCATTATTCCTGGTGTTGAGTATGTTTTCTTCACTACCCTTATAACGACAATTAAAAAAAAAAAAAAATGAAAGAAAAAAAAAACTTACTTTTTCCACTAGGTTGTAAGCTCCATAAAAGCATGGGCCGTGTCAGTCTTATCCACAATTTTATGCCTCGGGCCTAGCAAGAAGTAGGTGCTTCACCAATATATATAGGAAAGTTTGGAAAGAAGAATGAAAGGAGGAAATAAAGAAATACAAATTAAGAGACCAACAGAAACTGTTCGGACGAACTTAGCCAGAGTGGCAAGAAAACCAAAACTATGCCATAAAAATTAATTAACCCTAAATAAAGAATCTCACTTGGGACTTGTTGGCTCTATTCAAGTTAATAAAAAGGAAAAATGCAAATGTCTTGATAAGAAGATTAGATCAAAATTAAACTAATTGAAGTATAATTCCAGCTATGTGGCTTGCTTGATTCATTAATTAGATATCTCTGCTTCTCCAAATCCTCAGCCAGAGGTTGGTGACATTCATACCACCCTCCCAGAATGGTGGGGAGAATAAATGAGATAGCACACAGGAAGTCCTGCCATGTGAAGGATTAGGCAGTAGTCTGAAGGGAGATAAGCGGAAAGGACCACTATGTTGAGGCCAGAAGAAGAAAAAATTTTGACTGCCATAGGGAAGATGCTTCTAGGAACCTGAGCTAACAATGATCAACTGTGCCCCCTCAGAAGACACAGACTTACCACCTTAGGTGTTGTATCTCTGGCTGGCAGACCACTGAGGATACTTTAAAGTAGGTCAAGTTAACAAAACAGTAATTGCACATTAGATGATCCATAAGGTCTCTACTATTTCCTAAGACTGTATTATTCTCTAAACTTGTGACATGAATAGTAATCATACATGGTATAATTATTCACAGGAGCATTGTCCTATTTACCTAGAATACCAATGTCCTATTTACCTAGAATACCAACAACTTTCTCCTACCATTCTAAGTTAGCACAGGAATTTGTGATTATAAAGAGATTCCCAAAATTTGTATCTCAGAACTTAAAACATTACAAGATGATATGTGTTCCAAAGCTGATTATATGATCATCTAACTCTGATTTTAGACAATCTGTTTTCATAAGTATTACTTCATTTTACTCAATTGTGGTGATTTATCTTTAATAATATTTAATCTGTTAACATAGACCCCAAAAATGCTTTTAATGGGCAAAATAGCTCAAAATTGCTAAATGACTACCTCATATAAAGAATAATAAAATTAATATTTTTTCTTGCATAATAGAATCACTTTTTTGTAGCTCTAAAGCTTTAACCTTCATGACAATAAAATTAAAGGGAAAGGAAGTAGAATAGCTTTGAAAGAACATATAGTGCAATAATAATCATTTTAAAATAAAGTATAACAATGCAAGCAAGAATTTCTGGAGTCCCATTTATTATTACCCACCCAGGTGTGCAACACAGTATAGCTACTGGTGATTGATGTATGTTTATGTGCCAAACAATTATGTAGACATTTTCTACAATAAAGGATATATGCCATGTCAGTCATGTTTCTGCTTGTTAAAAAGAAAAGTGCCTTAATTTTCAATGACAGCTGTAAAATGACTAATTGCTTTAAAAGTAAATGATACGCTAGTCTAAAGATATAATATGAACCATACTCTCTTAGATGAATAGCTTAAGGAAAATACTTTAAATACTAATAACTTTACTCATATAATATTATGTTACTGAAGCACAATATTTTGCTTTATTTTTATGTTGTTGATAAGTAAATAAGACAAACATAAGGATATTTTGATGTTAACTGAAGATAAATCAGAAAAGGAAGGATAATATTGTCCCACAAAAATAATAAACGTTTAATTTTTGTTCTTTAGGAAAATTCATTTCCTTAAGAGTATAGGTTTCATTAATTCTCACTGAGTTTTAAAGGGCATTTATTATCTTTTACTTAGAAGCCCTAAATTAAAAAAAAAAAAAAAGTGTTTCTCTTCAACTTGTAAGAGTTTAAGTTATGGCTTGAAGTTATAACTAGTTAGTTTCCTATTAAATGAAGATTTTAGTAATAGAATATTAAGTATTATTACCAATCAGAAGAACAAGTGAAACATGCTTAAGGACAAACAACAGCTGATTCTATCACTGATGAAATTAAATTCCAGAAGGGCTTTAATGCTTCCTGTAACTAATGAAAGCTAGCCAATCAAATCAAAATAAGGCTGTCAAAAACCCAGCAACATTGTAAGTCAAGATTTTTTTTTTTAATTAAAACCTTTATCTGACTTCTCTGTTCTCATATAGGAACATGAATTTAGCTAGTGTACTTATTACTTTATAAATGAACCACTTCATTTTAAGTGACATATGTGCCTATGCCAAAATATAGCACATACCATGCCACAACTCCCTGACCTGACTATTAAAGAGACAAACTGCATTCTTTTAAACTCAGATATCTCTATGAAAAATCTTTCCTTTCCTGACAAAGACAAAAGGTTAGATCAGATATACAATATCAGAGGAGCATTATCTTGTCAAGTGGCTAGAATACACTAATATAGGGAGGAATTTTTCAGTTAAAATTTTAAGTATGGCTGAAGGAAAATCTTTATGCCTGCTATTTATATTACTTTTGCCACATGGATAAAAATAAGAATAAATCTTGGTGAGTATTCTGAGGCATACTGGAAGAAATCCAATTTAATTAGGAAAAAACACTGCTCATTTGGGGGTTGGAAAAATAGGACTTTGAAACATGTATAAACCATTATAAAATCCAGTTTGTGATTAATAAGGAATGAATTCTTCCTTGACAGCTATGCACCACTGGTTATTTATTGAAGTTTCCTAGTTTATGGTTTACATGGCATTCTCTTCATTTTTAAAGAGTAAGTGTAAAACTCTTTTCCTTATTTACACCCATCTTCATTTTACTCTTAACAAGATAAATAACAAGGAGACTAGGGGTGCTTAGGCATGAAGTGTCTTAGGCTGCAAGTACTGGTTAATTACTTCCATCCTTCTCTTAAGTCAGTATTTACTCTAGCCAGAAAAGAGCCAGAATAAATATGATCTGACCCAGAGCTGTCCTTTGTAAAACATGGAAGTTCAACATGAAAGAAGAATATGTTGGGAACCAAAAGCTTTTCCTTTTGGGGGATTCCTATCATTGGGGCTCAGAGGATGGCTTTCTTGCATAAATCACACCCCTAAAACACTGGATCAATGTTCAAGGTTGGGTTTTTGGAAGGCCAGATGAGAATGATTCAGGGAAAGTGATAGGAGTACAAAATTTGTCTAGATTTTTAAAACACCATAATGAACAATTTTAAATATACTTAAAATTACAAAATATATCACTCAGATTCAACAATTATCAATAATTTACCACACATAATTTTCTGGGTTTTTTTTGTGGCTGAATCTATACAGTAATACAGTATAAGCCACCCTACTCAACTGTTCTTCTTCATTAAAACTTTAGTACATATCTCTAAAATTATCAGTATTTTGTCAGATATTCACAATGACTTAACAAAATTAACGTTATTTTCTTGATGTCATTTAATACTCTGTCTATGTTCAATTTTTTGACTGAGGGGAAAGATGCTTCTATTGTCAAAAGCAGATAAACAACAACAAAAAAACTTCCCAGACTATTAAATTAATCCCCAAAGCACAAGTTTTAAAATGAAATGCCAATGTATCTGTTTATATAAAAAGTTAAACACTTCTCTTCAGCAAAGTGTACCATATTTTCTAACTCTTAAAACACCTGAAACTACCAAGATCCAAAAAAAAACAAAAAAAAGCAAAAAAAAGTCCAAATTTCCACCACTAGAAAATCTAATATCAACCCACTAAATTTCTACACAAATTCTCAAATTCATTTGTCTCATGTAACTAACATAAAGAAGGGGTAACCAGAAATTCTAGTATGATATTAAAGAATATGGTTACTCTATTTATGTGCCATGTTTTGATAGTTGATTTTAATCTCTCAATAATAATTTAGGCAGATATCAGAAAGAGAGCAAAGGTTATATTACAAGTAAAAGAAAGACCTTTCTAGTGTTTTCTACCAGAAATGCTTTCTCAGTGGAAATCCAAGTTAACTTGTACCTTAGCTATCTTGCAATTGATTTCTTTTGATTAAATGATGAAATGAACAATAATGGCAGCAAAAATTTAAACTCATTAAGCAGCTACTTTGTGTCAAATACCAGCTAAGTGCATTACATGGATTCTTCCATTTAAATTGCATAGCAATTATTTGGGGGAGGTATTGTTATTCCTTACTTTTACAGGTGAAAACCCTAGTTTACAGAAGTTATGTAAATTAACTGAATTCTCATCAGTAAAAGGTAGGTCAGGATTAGAATACAGATATCTGGCAGCCATCCACGCTCCTTTGTTTTTCCTTTTTATGATATTTTTGTTTACCTATCAATAATTAATAAAGCTACGTGGTTCAAACTTCAAAAAACATAAAAAGATGGTGGGAGGATGGGTTAAATAGGTGATGGGGACACCTGGGTGCCTCAGTAAGTTAACCTTGCCTTCGGCTCAGGTCAAGATCCCAGGGTCCTGGGCTAGTCCCATGTTGGGCTCCCAGCTCAGCGGGGAGTCTCCTTCTCCCTCTCCCTCTGTCCCTCCTCTCACTAGTGCTCTCTCTCTCTCTCTCTCTCTCTCTCAAGTAAACAATGAAATCTTTTTTAAAATGTATAAATAGGTGATGAGGGGTAAGGAGTGCACTTGTGATGAGCACTGGGTGATATATGGAAGTGCTGAATCACTATGTTGTACACCTGAAACTAATATAATATAGTCTGTTAATTAGAATGAAAAATAAAAACTTTTTAAAAAGCAGAAAAAGACATTCTTTGAAAAGACTCCCTTTGACTCCTGGTTTTCTTGCAACTTATTCCTATACCATTATTTTTCCTTTTTTGTTTATACTTCTAGGAGACTCATGAAGATCCAAGAGCCTCTATGCACATGTATGTGTATGTGCGTTTATTCTTTTTCCTCCCTTTTCTTATGCCAGCCCTAACATATTCTTCATCCTTTTATATATATATTTCTGAAATGCTTATATATGCATATCAACACATTTTCCCAATTAATTTTGCAGTTACATATTATTTGACAAAATAGATCATAATTCAGTTAACCAGTCCCATAATAGTGGGGATTTAGATTTTTTTCAATCAATGTTGCACATCATCTGGAATAGAGATAGAGCCTCTATCAGGTTGTATTCATGAGTGATTATGATAGCAGAAAGATAAACCACAGTCACATGTGTCAATTCTCTGAGATTTGGAGTCATTTGCCCCAATAGTAGCATAAACTTGAGTTATGGTATATTAACTACACTGATGGCTCCAACCAATGCCCTCTATGCAATCTTGGTTTTTGTTTGAGCCCTACCACATAGAATCTGAGTTGACTGTGTTCATTATTCTGGTCAACTGAGCAATAAAAAATCTGACTCTGGCAGTGGCTTCACAATAAACCTACACATTTATATTTCTTTTGTATATTTGCTATTGGCATGTGAGCATGTCTGGATTACACTGCTACAGGACTGAAAATCATGTGCAGAAGAACTGACATATCCCAACCAGCGCCATCCTAGACCAATCAACTCCTGGCTGACTGACTAGGTGACCAGATATGTACATGCAAACCCAAGTTTCCCTGCCAACTCGAACAAATCAGCCAAAACAGCCAACCAATTAATAGACTTGTGAGGGGGAAAAAAAAAAAACATTAAATTTTGAATGGTTTACTATGCAGCGATAGCTAACTGATACAGCACATCCAGACTAGTATATTAACTAATAACTATTTCACTCAAATAAACTATTCTGTTTGCTCCTCACTCATCCCTGTGTTGCTTGAATTCTTTAAAAATATGTGTGACAAATGCATATTTCTCTTGTTTAAAAAGTATCCAACCACAAAATAGAAATTTGTCTTAGTTTAGCCCTCATCATGATGAATCTACTTCAAGCACTTGTTTTCAGTATTGTCAACAAAATTTCATCTCTATGCCACTATCCCACTTTATTATGAGATAAATGAATAATCACAACTAAAGACTAGTTATTTCAATAATAGTGTGAAAAACACTAAACTATTTAGGATTTTTTTTCCCTTTAATGAGAATGAAGAATGCATGTTTGAAAGAGAAAATGTGCTATTGAATGTTAGAACAATTGGGTATAATCCAGCTGGTGATGGTTATCCACTCGATGATGCTTGAGAGAAAACTTGGGACTTGAAAGAGATATTTATAAATTCTTTACAGTGAAATGATCTTGAAGCTCTGAATTTGAAAGAGATTGATGAAGAATATCATGGATCTGAAGAAATAAAGGCAAAAGAAAAAGCATTATAGCAAACAATCTCATTTAGTTGGATGCAATTGTGAAAATGTCTTCTATGACAGTTGTTCTTAAAGATCCAAAGTCATGCTGTATTATAATTTGATGAAAACTGAAAAGTACAAATGTAAATATGTGCACATCCATCAGGTATTAATATAATTTATAATAGTGCACAGACACTGATCCATCCATTGATAGAACCTAGATCAATAATCTGCTCCCCAGGTTAAGATGCCTTGCTAGAAGAATATTTCTAATTCACATTCTTTTCTGAAATCCAGCATATATTGAATAGCATATATCATCATGGAAATGCATATATTTTTCTGGAGCTATAAAATCCATAGTGTGTGAAAAGAGACATTAAATGGAAGAAAACTGATATACTCTTGCATATTTACACTACTTAAAGTATTTCCATTCAGTTATTTAGAATATAACTTAGGATCCTGATATTTTTTAACAGACATATGTTCATATATCCACATGTTTTCATTTAAGGCTTTAACTGTAGTCAAAAGGAGATGATGGATGTTTCATTTTCCAAGAACCATATTAAATAACAATGACAAAATGCCCTCTACAATGCTTTTCAAGACAGAAATATGAAAGTTTTGTTTTACTAATGAAACATAAGGTGATCTCAGTTTCTCTGAGGATTATCAAAGATTGAAGTCTTGTGAATTTTAGTTCATTTAGTAATTTTAAGGTTCTGCATTTAAAATAAAATTAATCTGTGTAGTGTCTGTGTAAGTCTCATATGTTTGAGACCCTCTCTTATGTCTTCATGAATTATTGACCTAATAACTAGACAGTTTATTCAACTAAACATCATAAACTAGTCACATTATGGAGATACAGCCTAATAATAATTCTTACTGACATTTATGTGTGCTGCAAGTATTTCACATACACTCATTCAATTCTTATCCCAAATTATAAGATAAGCACAATTATTACTTTTATTTTAAAGAAGGAAAAACAAAAGCCAGTCCAATGTAACACACAGCTGGAAAAAACTAAAGTATACAAAACCCAGAACCCAAAGCCCATTTTCTAAACATGGTTTTAAGAGATAACTTTCTTAAATAGCACCTATCATGTCTGAAATGAATTTCTATAAAGAGGCCAAGTATGGATTTAAGATGAGGAGTAGTTTCATCTCTATCATATTTTAGGTTATAGCTGTGGTATAATTTAAATTCATAATACTCCATGATTAGGTAAGGCAAGACTTCTCTAGTGCCTAGTATTTGAGCTGTAGTAGTATTTGGTATGTTAACAATCTGTTTTGGGGTTTCTAATCATTCACTCAACACTGGGTTATGTATGACTGCAGGCTGTAAGCTAACAGTCACCGTGCTAGATTGTCTACTACTGTATCATCAACACTGAGCATTTTACTTTGCCCATATAGGTGCTCAAATGTTTGTTGAAATCTAGAATGTGGAATGAAAGTTTATACAAGATGATGTTAGGAACATATAGGATAGAAATTGGCACGGTGACTAGAGGAGCTCAAGAATATGCCCCCTGCAAACTTCTTAAAAATAAATTCAGGGATATTAATTTACACAATAGATAGTTTCCTAAAAAGCAGCTTGAAAAATCACACCTTTTTGCAGTCCGATCATATTTTCTATTGATTTACATTATCTACTCAGAGCTCTTAGTCTTCATTTTGGATTGATCTTCAGTAGGCTCAATTTACCTTTAATTGAACTCCTCTGTTACTTCCTCTTCTAATTTGCCTGCCCCCATCTCAAGCAGTTAGTGATCTAAGCAACTACTACTACACAAAAAGAATTCTACTACTAATGTACATAATAGATGTAATATATAATTATATATATAATATATAGCACCAAGTAGGAAAAAATGATTTTTTTCTAATAAAACTTTAATTTTACCTATCGACTTTTTAAAAAAGTGAGATGTCCTTCTTTTTCTATAGCAGTAGTCATTTTGGGAAAACAGTTTATTATGGAATAACTGCAGTATTGAGTTACATTGTAGAGGAGAAATTATGAACCAACATTGTTCTTTAATAATGAATTTCATTTCACTTCAAATTAATTTTCACACCCTTTTCATCCTTCTGTCTTTTCCATGGAAAATATTGCTCATTCACAGGTAGTTAAATTGTAGTCCAGCAAAAATAATAAATGGCATGGGTAAGTGCAAATTCAATCTCAGTATCCACTATCCTTGTATCTTTAGGCAAATGATGAAACTTCTTGGTCTCTAATCTTCATCACTAAAAATTGCAACAACGATAACTTATAGGATTTTTAAGAGGATAAACTAATAATAACAGTAAACAGCCTTACACAGTGTCTGGGTAAAACAAAAAAGCTGTATTATTAATATTGTTTTGTCATTACTTATTTCATTAGTAAATATTGGTACATTTACTATTATTTCGGATTCAAGCTTTACTATCTAAACAAATCTGCTGGCTTACAACAAGAAATAGAAATCTGTTTTAAGTCTTTTATTGACTAGATCTAAAATCTGATGTTTTATAAATAATGGTTAAGTGATACAGAAATGAAATCTAACAATGGAATGTTGGTTTCATTCACAACAGCCAATGAGATTGTTGATTCACTCTCAATTCAAGCTCTGTATCTGATAGGATTATCATTAGAATTTATGGTGTTTGTGACTGCAAGACTCAGATAGTTGGAAGGTAAGTGTGGAAAATGCTTTAAAGTATGAATTTGTTATAAATCATGAGACATGCACTCATGGTAAGTATATGTGTGCATGTGTGTGTTGTATGTGTTGGAGTTTCTATTGCATAGAAAGGTGACAAATATTTCTGATATCCAAAGCAAGGTTAATGACACTGAAAATGAGAATCTCTTCCATTCACCAGCAATACTGAAGACTATATTACAAATATGTGTATGTACATAATGCTCACCTTTATAAAAATATAAGTACTGGGATCCCTGGGTGGCGCAGCGGTTTGGCGCCTGCCTTTGGCCCAGGGCGCGATCCTGGAGACTCGGGATCGAATCCCACGTCAGGCTCCCGGTGCATGGAGCCTGCTTCTCCCTCTGCCTATGTCTCTGCCTCTCTCTCTCTCTCACTGTGTGCCTATCATAAATAAATTAAATTAAATTAAAAAAAATATAAGTACTAGCTAAATAGCTTCTTCTGTACATTGAGCTTTACTTATGTTAATTAGTTCAGTTATATCTAATTAATAGCCATATATAATCTATTCCATAGTTTTCTCTTTTAAGGCAAATTCACAAGTAGTTGAATCTTCCAGTATTCCCTTACTCTGAGCTATTATTAATTCGGTGGTTTACAGAAGGATGGCTTCCAAAGACCAGGATGGCAGGTGTCCAATGTAATAATTCCTATATTCTGAGGTTGGGTAAATGCAGAGCTGGAAGAGAAATACTCAAGTCTGCTAATAGAAATTTACTCTACCAGTTCCTCACCAATCAGATTGCCAATTGCACCTCATTAGTTTCCTAATTAAACTGTAAATGTAATACATACATACAGATCATGTTTTTGAGCTACTGAAATATTATATTCATTTTCCAAAAGGCTAATCATATTAAATTACTGAACCTAGGAAAAATAAAATTCTATACCTGCAATAATTCAAACTTGCCAGCATGAACCCATTCTTTCAAAGAATAAACAAATCCGTCAAAAAATAGTATCACTGGGACACCTAGGTGGCTCAGTGGTTGAGTGTCTCTGCCTGTGGCTCAGGGCCTGATCCCGGGATCGAGTCCCATATCAGGCTCCCTGCATGGAGCCTATTTCTCCCTCCCCCTGTTTGTGTCTCTCTCTCTGCGTGTGTCTCTCATGAATAGGTAAATAAAATCTTTAATATATATATATTATTATTCTTGGGAGATATTTTTGTCCTAATAGCAATCAGATTTTAATTATGAAGTGAGCAGCAAAATGACAAATAGCCAGTAAAATCAAATGGGTATCTTTGTCCAGTCAGCTCTTCTTATTTCCCTTTTTGATTATCTTTAAAAAACAGAAATGATTTTTTTAAAAATTCAAAGCAAGATACAATTAAATACAAATGCCAACTGAAGAGTGTGATAAAATTTTCAAGTCTATGGGCACAAAAGCTATTTCTGCAGTATCCTTGCAGGGTGATTTCTTAAGTGGGAGTTAGCTCTGATTTGACAACGGTTCATAAAAAAATTTTGATCAATGGAGATACTGTAATGAGACAATGCTTCCTGACACTTAGAAACAAAGTAGCATTTGTTTCTCTGCACATGTAGGGAATGGTACCAGAGGCAGGAAAAAAGTTACTTTTTATTTGAGTACAAGAAGAGTAGTTAAATGGATTAGACTTTGTTCTTGTTACTCCTGGAAAAAAAAAAAATCCATTATCAGATGGATTGCATTCAGTGCTATATGTATTATAAGAGTGCAAAAATATTTTTTTTAATTAATAGAGTAACAGATAACTAGTAAGGTAGACATGGAGGGAGGCTTAGCCTTGAGGGCAATAAGGGCCTCTGTCAAAAATGACCCTGAAAACCATAGTCATTGAAGAAAATCTGTGAAGGTCTGGCTATAGGCCAAATGAAGTTATGTTGGAGATTTGGGGGAAAAGATGCTCCAGAAGTAAACGTACATGAGTTAGCATTCTAAGTTCTGCATTGATTGACATTTTGCATAAAGCAAAATATTCCCTTCAAAGAATTTAGTAAATGCAGAAATACTTCACTTTCTGCCAAAACCATCATCCCCTAAAGTGGTAGCTAAATCATGATTTATAATAGGTAAAAGAATATTTAAAGGCAGATTTAAACTTGCTAATGATGTATTTGTGCTATCTTGTTTGAAATGGACTATTATTGAGATTCTTTGTTTTTATTTTGTCATTGTTTTAAGTAAACTTTTTATTTTAAAATAGATTCAGATGTACAGAAAGGTTGTGAACACAGTACATGAAATTATTATATACTTCACACCGAATTTTACCTATTACTAAGATCTTACATTACTATGGCTCATTTGTCACAGTCAAGGAACAAGTATTAATACATTGCTATTAACATGCATACTTTACTTAGAATTCCTTGGTTTTTACCTAACGTCACTTTTTAAAAATTCCAGGATCCTATCTCAGGTAATCATATTCCACTTAATAAGCATTCCCTTCAAAAAAAAAAAATAAGCATTCTCCTCAGGCTCTTGATTATGACACTTTTTAATACTTTCCTTATTTTTTATGACCTTGACAGATTTGTATTTTATCAAATATCCTCAGTTTTGACCTGATTGTTTTTCATGATTATGCCGGAGCTATAGGTTTTAGAAAGAAGACAAAAAAGGTGAAATGCCATTCTCATCACATTATATCAAGGGAACATACAATCTACACAACTTACCATTTGACTAAGAGTTCACAATTGCCCATTTCTTACCCTCTGCATTGTCTTGACCAGATTTTTGTCAGGCTTCTCTCCTCTCCATGGGCCCCTGCACTTTGTTTACCCCCAAGCCTGAACAAGCAATAAAAATCAGAATGTATCCCCTTATTAGCTTTTCCTAAAAATCGGCTGAATATAGTGAGACACATTTCCTCCAAATCACACTGGTCATTTTCTCCCTCCTTTGCCCAATGTATTAGTTTCCTAGGGCTGCTGTAACAAAACACCACAGGCTGGGTGGCTTAAACTATAGAAATTAGTTTTTTCACAGTACTAAAGGCTAGACGGCAAAGATCAAGGTGGTAGCAGGTTTGGTTCCTTTTGAGGCTTCTTTCCTCAGCTTATAGTTAGCCTTATGGCTGTCTTCACAGGACCTTTCCTCTGCATGTGTGCATTGTCTTTGTCTCTTACTGTGTCTAAATTTCCTCTTTGTAGAAGGATGCCATTAGATTGCTTTAGGGCCCATCCACATTTGACATCATTTCACCTTCATTACCCCTTTAAAGGCCCTATCTTTTAAGGTCCTAAGGGTTAGGGCTTCAACATCTAAATTTGGAGTGGATACAATCCAGCCCATAGCACCCAACTTCTTACTTGGTGTTTATTCCTTCTTATTATATAGAAGAAAAGCTTTTACTGTTTAGTTTTGAGATACATACAGACTTCCAAGATTAGAGCAACTCCCCTATCACAAATATTTTTGAATAAAGTCTTCTTGTCTAAGTCTGGATTTGTTTTTATTTGACATGCTAGAGATGTTGACTTTGGCCACCTGGCTGAGGTGGTATGGTAGTAAGGTAGTTTAATACTACATTATATATATATTAATACTTCTGTAAGAATTTACTGACTCTCTCAAAAGTGCTACATTGATGGGGCAGAAAAAACATTTTCATTTAAACAAGAAATTTGGACAAGTTAGCTTAATATTTTTCTTCACTATAAAAATCCCCTCCCACTTCCAGAGGATACTCTATGGAATGAAGTCAGTAGGAGCATCCAACACTTAAGGAGTGGAGAGTTATGTTTCCTGTCCTTCAGGACAGACTATTTACATAAATTATTTGGCAGCCTTCTGTATAGGAGATTTGCTTATCTTCCTATTTATATATTTATCAATCATATATATATATATCAATCATATATATATAAGTGGAATATGAATAATTAATATACCTTGGGTTACAATCCAAAACTATTTTATTATTTTATTATTGAGTTCAAACCAATATTTTAAGCCAATATTCAGCTGATTCATGAGCAGATGTGTATCTTAGCCAAATGCTATTAGTATATTCTTGATCAGCATACTTAATGAATCTGAGCTGAACCCACAGCTCTGGCTATTTGCCTCCATGCTTATCTTAAGCACCAGTTGTGGTGTG
Organism: Vulpes lagopus; assembly: GCF_018345385.1. Classification (NCBI taxonomy): domain Eukaryota; kingdom Metazoa; phylum Chordata; class Mammalia; order Carnivora; family Canidae; genus Vulpes; species Vulpes lagopus. The sequence goes on along the minus strand of NC_054826.1, from coordinate 41,370,997 downwards.
GGAAATTTATTGGTAACCAATTGATTCCTGTTTCTTAACATGATGACAACTAAGAATTGTGGCTATTATAACCTTATCAAAATATCATCCTAGGCTAAGAGGTAGGAAGTAATGTTCCATCTAGTTTTGTCAAAAAAAGTATAAATGCTAAGTATTTATTTACCCAACCAACCTCCATATCATCCAAAAATTCTTACAATTGAAATACGGCAGGACTATTATATGTTTTCTCTCTGAAAAAGAGAAAGAAAGCCAAATATGCAATCAAAAATTAAATCTTGACAATCCATAAAACATAGAGGCAATTGTTACATGATAGGATTAAACCCAATTTAGTGCAAGAGAGTCCTGGACTATTGATTTGCTGTAATTCTTTTTTAAATTTTTAAAACTGTTTAAATGTATTTATTTATTTTAGAGAGACAGACCATAGAGTTGGGGGAAGGACAGAGGAAAAGAATCATCAAGCAGTTTCCTAACTGAGCATGGAGTCTGACCTGGGGCTCCATCTCACAACCCATGAGATCACAGCCTGAGCTGAAACCAAGAGTCAGACGCTTAGCCAACTGAGCCATGTAGGTGCCCCTATTGATTTTCTCTAAATGTAGTTTCAGCAAATTTAAGGAATTATGAATTACTTCAAATCTTTGTGACTTCTTATAATTCTTACTCTTAATATTTTGAATTTTGCTAGACATTGATAAGTCTTCTGAATTTTGACAAATGTAGATATTTATAATAGCCTTTACATTTCATTCTGAGCAAGCCAATCAGCAAATCTTAGAGTTTCTATGTGGAGATGTTTATCTGCTCACCTATCTACTTATTTATTTAAACAGACACACCCACACCCACACCCACACCCACACCCACACCCACAAATGTTTCTAGATTAAAGGCTTGGGAAAGACTATGTAGAATGAAGGCTTGCAAGGTTTGACCTCTGTTATTTTAAGTAGAAGGGGCTATAGCTTGTCAGATTTAAATCAAAGGACTAATTAGGCAAGCATTCAGAGACTCTCATGAAAAAAATGTTATAAAGCTTTATGATTTATAATTACAATGGAAGTGTACATTGCAGTTTAAATGTTTATAGTATCTGTAAATTCTATATCATTTACAATGTAAAATATAATTTCATGAAATGAATTGAGGTGATTCAGGTAATACTTTGTAGTGATCAATGTCCTTGCTTTCCAAAGGGATTCAAGTGGCAGTATCTGAAGTAAAGATTGGCATTGACTAGAAGAGCAACAAATAAATATTTCAATTTACATTTCACAGATAGTACCAATTTCAAAATCTTATGAATGTTTGAGGGAATAGTAACTCTTTGGCCAGTGAACCAGCCTGACTTAAATTCAGCAAGCAGATCCACTGCTTTTGGCTAGAGGCACTAAGGAGAACCTATTCACATTTTTATGACAGGATATAACACTGATGTCTTGACATGTCCATGATTTAGACAATTTAGTTGAAAACTACTTCATAAATTCTCGGAATGAGAAAGGAAATTGAACATGGTTCAGTTTCATCATTTTCAAGAAGTTTATATTGCAGATTTGTAAAATAAATAGAAAGAAAAGAAGTATAGCTGCTAGCAATGATTGATCATCAAAGTTCATTAACTAGATGCAAATTTTAAAAATCCTTTAAGCTTTATATTTTTATGATTGCTTCCTTTGTTTTTCTAATGGCTATTGTGTCTCTTGTTAACTCCTACTAAGTAGTATACAGATTCCTAGATTAAAATAATAAATATCAAATTCTAGTGGTTACAAGTTTTGGGAGACTCACAGAACTGCCTTTCAATTCTGAACAAGTTCTTTAGCAAAATATTTAACTTAAACGGGCCTATTTTGTCATTTTTAAAAGGGATACTAATTTGATTTCTATTTTTTTGTAATTGGATAATGCATATAAAGTGTCTAGAATAGCATATGGTAAAATAATCAGTATTACCAGCAGCAACATCAGAAGCAGTAGTAGTAATTACTAATTATGAAAGTTTCCTTTGATCAGGAAATATTTCTCTAATTACAACTTGACCAAGGGCCACTCACTCTGATGTTTAGAAAGTGGAAGCAGTTAATTAAATCTGTTTGCCTTCTTTTCCCTTGCCCCGTTCTATTAGAAATAAGGTAGACTACTGTGTATCTATTATATTAGCCACATACTTCTAATCCTTGTATGTAGTTTTGCAGGAGACTCGATTATTTTCCCCCAACTTTGTAAAGCTTCCCCTCCATTAATTTACATAGAGTGGGCCAAAGATTGACCTAAAATGGATTTAAACCAGGAGCCTAATTAAAGTGTAAGGCTCTGATTCTGATAACATGACTTCATCCAGGCAGAGTCTATTTCCTTCCCCAGACAGGTGGAAACCAACACCATGCACCAACCACTGATGGTGGAGTTTCTCTTGGTCATTTCCTCTTTACAGCTTTGGCTTGGTGACAGCCCTTGGAGTAGAAAGAAAGTTATTGAGTGGTTTGGGAGATCTGATTACAACATGCATAATAAATTTTGAACTAAGAAAAAGCTGAAGATGGGTTTTCTTACCCTTATTCGGACTCTTGGAATGTGACTATAAAAAGAGGACAGAAAGAAAAGGAAAATATAAAGCAACGAAATGTATAATTTTAAAGAACTCAATTATGGGGAAGTCCCAGGAGGGTTGCCCTGTGGTTCATAAATCTGTCTGCTGTTTTCACTACTGCTCCATCATGTACCACTTGCTTTTGTTTTATCTGTCTAGATAAATTAGCCAGCAAAGCATCGTAAATATCCTTAGGAAGCAAGTGCTAGCTTTCCTTAGGGAAAGGCATTCTCTTTCTGATTTTCTTCTTGTTAGTTTGAAGTTTGAATAAACTGTTAGGAAATCAAAACAATTAAGTTATTATTCTTATAATCAACTTCTTTATGCCTTAATCACTGTAAATTACTAGAGAAATGAATCATTTTAAATCTTTTGAACCCTGGAATTTCCCAATTGTACCAATAATGCCATTCAAAATGTATTTAAAATAGGGTTGTGGGTAAATCGTGTTTCTCACTCAGAGAATATTGCCATATCTATTATCTATCCGTTTACATGCATATTAACACTTTTGTAAGAATTTATTTACTCTCAAATGTGCTGCATTGATGGGGCAGAAGTGCATTTTCATTTAATCAAGGAATTGACACAGCCAACTGTGGTCTCTTACCATTTTTATGCACTTCACAGCCTGTATTCTAGTTTTAAATTAGGGATCTGATGTGTATATTTATCCATAGCTATACTTGAATCAACCTGTAACTGTAAGCCTTTGGGGAGTGATTGTGTTTGAACATCTGGACTTACCACATGTTTTCAGCTGGAGATGAAACATCATTTACAAGACTAGCTTTTAAAAAAGAGAAGATATGGTGATGATATTTTATAGGTGTTCCAGATGATAAGAAATGTATTCTGGAAATATGATTTCAGATATATTTTAGCAAATAGGGATGTAAAATTATACTTTAAGCTGAAACAGTTTTACTAAAAGTCATATCATAGGTCTTCCCCTATTTCACACAAATAAGTGTTCTGATACGGTTTAAAAAAATTATAAATTGAATTATATGACAATCTATTTTTAAAATATTTTCTATAAAAAATCAATGATTATTTGCATTCTAAAAGAGTAAAAGAACCTTGGGAATAATATCAATTTTCAAGGGCACCTCCAAGTCATATTTTATGTTTATTAATCACAGATTAAGTAACACATACTCTCTTTTGAAGTGCTAATACCACTTTGAATCACAACTAGAAGTTTGCCTTCATTAAATAATTTCCTAATGGTAGTATGTTTTCTTATAATACTTAAAAGAGAATATTGATTTCAGTCTTCTCTTGTAGAAATTGAATTAATTTATATTAGAACCCTATGGTTTATATTTACAATGTATGTATCTATCGGCAGAAACTAATTAATTGGAATCTACCTCCTTCTAAGAATAACCTTAAAGCATGTAATATTTGGCTTTGCAGATTAAAGAAAACACTGGGAGCTAATCTGAACAGAACTTTCCTAAATGTCAGAAACCCTTTAATCTGGTAAAGAAGGTTCCTGTAAGAAAAACTCTTTAATCTCTGACTTTCATATGCTACAAAACTAACAATTTAACCTTTTATATATATGCCAAGTTCATTTACCTTGTTATATATACATAGTGCCATTATATAACATACAAGTGATGGTATAAACTCAGACAGTTTTGTCATTTTGCATGTACCCAGTTGTAGGAAAGCAAATTGATAGTCACTTTGTTTTAAAATTAGAATTGTTTCCATTTGTGAGTGTATGCATACACTCATGTAATTGTGGTTGTAAATCTACCTCACTTTGCCTGGTGGTCAGGCTTCTAAAGAGGTGAATAGTACAATTTTTAGGTTAAATTAATGATCTTGAATGTATTTAAATAAGCACATTCTTTAAAACTGTTTTAACTAGCTTTTTGGGGAAAAATCTTTGTAATTTAGCATTTTACTAAATAAACAGATATACCTGTACCAGCCCTCTTTGAAGCAGGACATACTTATAACTGTATTTTTAAGGATAACTGTGTAATATGTGCATAGAAATATTATTAGTAGTTATTTGGTGAAAGGAATACAGAGATCAGATTTTTTGACATTGGAAGTTTATGACTATGTCAAACCTTCTACAACATAACCTTTAAAATGTAGACTGCAAGTGACTTCAATATAGCCAATCAACAATTTACAATTATGATTATTTTTAACTTATTTGTATAGACTTATATTTTTCAGTTTGATAACTTAAAAATGTAACAATTATTTCAGTCCAAAAAATTCTTCCTAAGGGTCAGCATTAACTTGTGCCCATGGGTAGCATGAGGAAGCTGCCACTTGCCATTTTATCATGTCACTGAGATCAGCAAGGAGCTTTGCTTTCCAGGATCTACACTACAGTCTAAGAATATCTTTAAGGGAAGTAACTGAACCAGAAAACTAGCTGGAGATCTCTCATTATTTATTCTTGCTTGTTACTTCAGGGTTTTTTTAGTCATAACTATTTCTATTCATGTTTCAATATTAAAGTCATCATGAAAAAGGGCTTGGGATTACATGATGCTTTTGTTTTGTTTTGTTTTGTTTCTCCTTTTTTTTCTTTCCTTTTTTTTTGGGGGGGGGGTAGTTTTAGAGAAACTGTCCATCAAATGAAAGACTCATTTGATACCCCAGAACAAATTCCTGAAGAAATCAGGAAGGAACATTTCAGTAGACCAATGTCACATCAATGAAGACAAAATCTATTTCAACAAGTTATAAAAAGCTGAGGTAATATATATATATATATATATATATATATGTACCTATATATATATATATATATATATATATATATATATATATATATATATATACATGCAGATAACAGTATAAACTCCTCTTAGATAACAAGAAAACAAATTCTTTTGTTTTTGACTATTATTATTATGTCAGCCAAAGCCTCAAAATTAACTTAACCAAGTTCTGTTTTCGCCAATATGATCTGTGCCACATTGAAATTCAACAAATGTCTCAGAGAATACAATGACTCTATCATCTAATCTCATTTTTCTAAAGATCCAAATAAACTTCCTATTTGTGATGTAGCTCAACTTTAAATGGTACTGAAAGCAAAATTTGTCAAACTTTCTCAATTAGAAAGTTGAAACTATAAAGAAACTGAGAGCAGGAACATATTCTTGACAATGTTTTGGGCAACTTTGGGATCATTATTCAGAAGTATTATTAATATTCTCTATAGTTAAAAATAAAGTTTCTCTGTGAAATAGTTAGAAATTCCAAGGTCCTAGAAATCTTGTTAATTATGAATTTACTCTTATTAGACCTTTTTAAAGTTCTTACATAATTGGAAACACTAATGAGTTTAGGGAAATGAAGACAAAGTGAGCATGATACTGAATGTATATAAATCATGTAATAATGCATATTGCCCTGATATGTCTAAATACAAATATGGTGTTTTTGTAGTGTATCAAAGAAGAAAATCTAGCACATGCCTTTTTCTTGAAGAAAAAGGATGAGTGGACTACACAACTTTAAGTAAATAATTTAAAAATTAATATTGTATTTTCAAGGCAAACACACATAATCCATTTTGTTGAGTATATATGCATTCCTTAGAGAGAAAAGAAAACTCACATAAGCTGTATGAGTCAAAAAAAGGACATTAATAAACTTTAAAAATCTGAATAATTTGTAAGTAACTTTTCTCACTTTATAATTCTAAGAGATCTTTCAGGCAAGATACAATTTTGGTAATTGCATATTCAAATATGGTAACTAAGTCAAAAGAAGAGTTATTTTTCCATCAGATATTTGGCCATTGGGATTTCATTCATGCCTGAGAAATGGTATTCTTGATACCTCTTTTTCCCTGCCACTCATAAAAGAAACCAATTACATTTACTGAAAATATTCTACCCTCTACAAGCTGTAAACCTCCTCTGTACTCTTTCAGCATTCACTTTTTTCTTCTGAAAAATTTCTCATATTGACATACATTTCACATCAACTTCTCTTGATTTTTTGTGCACCTTAGGAGAAACTCTAAAATGAATTCATTACATTCATGCCAGTTACCAACTTCCAAACAGTCCTAAAAAAGTCACTGCAGTAATAATTCTTTCCTCCTTTAATTTTCACATCCTCAGTCAATTGAATATTTTACATACACTTCCCATGGATTTAAACCTTTTGTAAGTGAAATTGGAAAATGAAATAAGTCAGGCACAGGAACAAGAATCACAAGCCTTCCAATGAATTATGTATTTTTGCATGCAAATGCTTCTATTTTCACAATACTTTAGTGCTAAACATGTGCTCCCCTAGGATTTGCTTTAATCTCATGCTACACATTTTATTGTATGTAAGAGTTAAAGCCATTAACTACCAAGTGTAACTCTAATGATTGCAGAATACTAGCATGTTAAGTATTCCAGGTTAGGAAATCAATTAGGAGAAATTCATATAAAATAGAGTTAATAGAACATTACAGACACACAATGATAGAAAACATATATATATATATTAATTGGTGTTAATTTAAATTAAAATGTCAAATAAAAAGTGGCTTTCTAATTAAAATTGCCTACTGCTTTTACCTCTGATCATATACAGCAATGTAATTAGACTTCCCAGTTCCTGGTACCCTGAATGGGACAGCAGAATATAATCAAAGTTACAAGTGACTAACACTACAAGATGCTCTTGTCAAAACTCAGCAGAGCAAAATTTTACAAACCTGTTGACAATATTACTCCTATAATCTACCGACTCATAACACATTCTTACTATATTTCTGTAGTTTCAGTTTTCTCAGTAATGTCAGCAACATTGAGTGACCTCACCTAAGAGCTAATCTTATTTTAAAAAATAATGACAGGTAAAGATGGAGCACAGTTATAAAGACAAAGGTAAATTTTAATTAAAAAAGCAAACCTGAGACTCAATGATATCAATAAACATATGATTTATCAACATCCTTGCATTTTCTCTTAATATTACAAACATTTTACGTGTTTGCTATCTTAATTAATATATATATTTGCTCATGACAACACCTTGTTAGTAAGACTCTCCCAGCACATGCTCCTGAATGAATAAATTAATCCACATTGTAATGATCTGATCAAACTCTACAAGTTATATGCCTCATCACTGGTTACCCCAAACTATAAAAGTAAAAAAAAAATACTGGGTACCATGCCCATAGCACAGCCCTGTAGTCAGGGAAGGATAATGACTTATACAAATGATAGTAAATAATTGGATATATTTAGAAATAATATACAATATGAATTGCATCTCGGATCACAGTTTGAGATCAAGTTCCTAACTATGAACTCAGAGGAAATGCAAACAATTGTGTACATTCCTGTTAGGAAAGATTTGGTGGCTCCCTCGTTTAACTGCAGCTCTCATAAAATTATTTACCCAAGGGAGACTAATAATTAAGAAATAAAGCAAAGCAGTTCAACATAAATCAGGCATTGTATTTAAAAGTCGTCATGATTAAAGTGTGTAAAACTACAATGATGTCACAAATAGATAAATCTTAACTGCGTCTTACCTGTAGTAGCAGTGTCTTGATAGAGTTGAGTGTCAAAAAGATGCAAGTCGCTAAATTAGAAAACAAGGGGGCTGTTTGCACCCCCAGTTTTAGCAGAGCTAGAGTGTGCTACGTATAAGTGATATATTGCCTCTTCAAAGGCGTCCTGACAACGGTGCTGGTGGGCAATAGTTAGAATCACTGCCCAAAAGCTTGCTGATGCTGCTCCTGCAGCCTTCCGCCTTTGCACAGAGACCTAACACAGGAGTGTGCCGAGAGCATCCTTTCTCCCCCCCCCCCTCCTTTTTGCGTGTTTTTTCTTCCTCTGTATCTCGGTGTGCTGGCGTATGTCTCTGTCTCTGTCTCTCTCCCTGTCTCTCTCTCCTCTCCTCCTCTCTCCTCCTCTCTCAGTATCTATCACTCTCTAATGGAGAGTTACAATTCGGCTTATTCGGCAGACAGTCAAAGAGGACAGGCTGGCAGGCAACTGTGCAGTTCCTCCCCCCTCCCTGCCCCCCCCCCCCCGCTGAGACACGTGAATGTGTTGTGAATAAAGACAAAGCCCCGAAACAGCGCAGCACATCACTCCCTGAAAAAGCGCCGCAATGATGCTCCGCACTGCAACTCCGCAGACGGCCAGGCAGCCGGGGGAGGAGGCGCCCCGCGCTCGCCTTGCCCTCCCTCGTCGGAACGTGCATTGCAAAGTTTGGCTCAGGACTTCGCTACCCTTTTAAGGGCACCTTGTTTTCTGTGGGTAGAAGTCCTATTATGGACTGGCTGGACATCTTGAACAGAAGTGTTTTCGATAGTTTTCTATTATGTTAAACTTGGAGAACCTAGATAATCCCTGAGTTGTTGCCAAAGTAACTGAATTTCCTAACTTTTGAAGATAAAGATCAGTTCTGTTAGACCCCAAATGAATGTTTTCATGGTAGTGGAAGATGGATTTCTCTAGTCTGAGTATTCCCGGAGGGACTGAGTGGGAAGGGGTTGGGGGGAGGTGAACAAACAAACAAAAAGCATCAGTTATCTCACAGGTGCCAAAAATAGAAACCGAGATAAACTAAAGTGAAATTGATGAACGAGTCTGGAAGAACATTAAGTGCAAAGGAATGAACAGAGTAAATAGATGGGACTCACTGATTCCCTATAGCTATCATTCAGTTTGATAACAGAAAGAGATCTTACATAGCTCATGTTTTGTGGGTTTTGCAAGTATTAATATATAAATAAACACAGGCTAATCTATATCCTGCATTCAGAAACGACTTAGTAGATAACCTGTAGATGTTTGCCTAAGGAAAATTAGAAATCTTTTTCATATTAAAAAGTTGCAGGAAGTTAATGAACTATGGATACAGAGCTTTGAGCTACACACCCCCAAATGTTGGTCCCAACTAATTAATACTATTAGGATAGAGGTGAAATAATATAATAGTATTCTAAAAGTACAATAATACAATTCAGACATTAGTTTTGGAAAATTAAATATAAAATTAGATTTATCTAAAAATGCCAAGACACCTAAAGTAAATAATGGCTGAAATAAAATATTAATGTATTCCTATCCCTCATGAAAAAGAAGTACGTAGCTGAAAAATCCAGGGCTGGATTTGAGTTCCATGATCATCAGGAAACTAAGCTCCCTTTAGCCATCTTCAACATGGCCCAGATGGTTATTCAAGCTGTGGCCATCAAATTGATACCCAAACTTCAGGAAGAGAAAAGGATAAGGAGAATATGCTCCCTATTAAGGATATATCCTGGAAATTGCATAGGATATTTCTATGACCAGAAATTAACCATATGGACAGAGCTAGCTGCATGTTAGCTTGAAAAACAGAGTATCTATTTGAAATGGTCATATACATGGCTAAAAATCTGAATATTATAAAAATCTGAGTATTACTAAGGAAACAGTGGAAAGAAACAGTGGAATGTGGGGAGAAATAGCAGTGTCTACCATAGTAGGATAAGGAATAATGGATACCATAAATGATACCATAACATTTATTCCACCTGTATCCTATTGTCCGACTGCAATGTAATTTAGAGAATTGATTTCATCTCCAGCAGGGCACCCTATTTAAGCCAACCATGGCAACATCATCATTCTTATATGAGATTTTTCAGCAACCCTGGCCTGAGACATTCAGGGCATTGCATACCCTTGGTATTGACAGTTATTGGCTCAACAATAGTATATTTTGTAACTCTGACTCAAACCCAGGGGAAGGAGAATTGTTCAATGCAGGAGAAAGTATATAGAATCCTGTTTTAAGATGAATATGACAATTGGGAGAAAGAGAAAGAAACTGGGTAATTGAAGAAATCAATGAAATTTTGGATTGATCAACTCAGAAGCCAACACTAACTTTAACCTTCTAGTTATATGCACCAATATATTGCATTTTTTAAGCCACTGATATGCTTCTTTTTTGTTAACAAAAAGCATTTCAATTCTACATGACTCAACCTCTCTTATTTAGCATTTGGTCTAATTCCTTGTCCTCAGTGAACAGTCTTAATGTTGTGTGTGAAACTCCAAAGCTCAGGTACCTATTTTTTTTTAATTAGAAATAGGAAATATAAAGGACTTAGTAAATCTCTGCTTATACCAGACTTTGAAACTTTTAGTCTATTTATTTGAAATAGTTTCTAAGAATTTAATTTTTCTAACAGTTTAATTTGGCATTGCATATGGATTAGAAATCCAGTTTATGAATTGGGGACATGTCATAAATGCAATAGATGTAAATATTGTTTTTTGTTATAATAATTACTTCTCAGGATTTAACTAGAATAATAGACTACTCTGCATGCTCTTCATCTTACTTCAGTGTATAAAAATAATTATTGAACTTTAATAGCTAACAGTTGCTCATGGTATATTTACCCTATGTCAGATCCTACTTTATTTAAACCAGGGGCGCCTGGGTGGCTCAGTTGATTAAGCATCTGCCTTCAGTTCGGTCATGATCTTAGCATCCTGGTATCGAGCCCCACATCTGGCTCCCTGCTCAGTGGGAGCCTGCTTCTCTCTCTTGGTCTGCCTGCAGTTCTTCCTACTTGTTCTCTCTCCCTCTCTCTCTCTCTCTCTCTCTCTGTCAAATAAATAAATAAAATCTTTTTAAAACGAGCATTTATGCTCATGTAATCTTCAGAGCAGCTTAATGAGGGGGATATTATTCTCATTTTATGAATTAAGAAATGGAGTCACATACATAAACAAAATTGGCTGGAGAGAAAATATCTTAATAGTCATATGTCAATTAAGGGAATCTATTTTATAAATAAAAAAAACCTTCCTGCAAACAAAACAGAACACTCCACGCTCAAAGTCTGTACCTGTCAATTCAAGAGTCAAGGAGGAAATGATATCAATTGAAAACTTCACAAGCCCTTCCAGCAAATAGAGTAAGAAGAAATTAAGTTTATGGAGCCAGAATTACCTTGAAACCAAAGCCAGAAAAAAGACATCATAAAAAAGAGTGGGACAAACAAATGTCTCTCATGAACTTAGATACAAATGTCCTTAACAGAACACTGCAAAGAAAATCCAGCAATGTATGTAAAGGATAATATATTACTACCATGAGAGTTTTATACTGGAATTCAAATTTGAGTTAATACCAAAAACAAACAATAGATTTGCCATATTAATATAATTAAAGGGAAAGTTATATTATTACCTTAATAAATAAAGGGAACTGAAAATTAACATTCATTCATAATAAATAACATTGTGTATTCCTTCCCTTTTATTTACCTTTGTTTTGGATGTCCAGCCACTGCAGTAAGATAAGAAAATAAATAAAAGGCAACGAGATTGGAAAGAAAGAAATAAAGCCATCTCTAGTATCAGACAATATGGTAATTAATGTAGAATAGCCTAAGGACTTTCAAAAATAAAAAGGTATCAGAACTACTAAGTGAATTTGTAATATCAAAGAATACATGTAAATATACCAAAATAAATTATATTTCTAGATATTACCAATGAAAAGTGCAAAACAAAGGTGTATATACATGTATATATACACACATATGTGCATAATTTATGTATGTTACCACCAAACACTTGTAATACTTAAAAATAGATTTAACAAAATGTGCGATATTTGCACACTGCAAACTAAAATAAACACTACTAAGAAAAATCAAAGACTGAATTTATCTTCATTACTCGATATCTTTAAACTGCCATTCTTCCTAGATTAACCTATAGAGTAAACATAATTCCTATTAGAACTGCAACTGGAAGGATGGCTGGGTGGCCAGCAGTTGATGGGCTGCTTTCAGCTCAGGGTGTGATCCTAAGGTCCCGGGTTCGAGTCCCGCATCAGGCTCCCTGCATGGAGCCTGCTTCTCCCTCTGCCTTTGTCTCTGCCTCTCTCTGTGTGTCTCTCATGAATAAATAAATACAATCTTAAGAAAATGCAACTGGATTTATGAGAAATTGACAATCTTATTTTAAAACAGATATGGAATATGAAGGACCTAAAATAACCAAAATAACCTTAATAACAAAAAAAGAAAAAACAGAGTTAAAGAATTTATACTACCTATTTTGAGGACTTATAATAAAACTAGCAACATTAATGAAGACAGTGATATAAGACCAAAGAACAAAAATTATAAAATGAAGATTTTATAAGACTTTATCAAAATTTAAAACTTCTGGTATTAAAATATCATTAAGAAAATGAAAAGGTAGATACTTGTAATATTTACATCTAATAAAGATTTATATTCAGATTATATATAGATATAAAACTAAAATTACAAGAATAATAATTTCATTAAAAATGGGCAGTTTTAAACAAATATTTCACAAAAGAAGATATGCAAATGACCAATATGCACATGAAATATGCTCAAAATCTTTAACTGTCAGGGAAATGCAAAGCAAAAACATAACAAAATAAGTATACTCTTTCTAGAATGGTTAAAATTAAAAGGACTGATGCTATTAAGTATTGGTAAGGATGTGGATAAACTAGAACTCTTACACATTGCTATTTTGGAAAATGATTTGGTAGCTTCTTATAAAATTAAACCACACGATTAGGAATTCTGCCTCTCAATGTAACAACCAAGAGAAGTTAAAAAAATATGTCCGCAAAAGACTTACACACAAATGTCCATAGCAACTTTGCATTAATGACCAAAAAATAAACCGGAAAAAAAGAAATTTCCATCAACATATGTCTAAATAAACAAAATGTGGTATATCTCTATTGTGGAATATTTTCAACAGTAAAAAGGAACATACTACTGATACATGCAACATGCATGAATTCGTAAGATTCTGTAACATTGCACTCACGTGCAATGCTAGAAAAATGAGAATTAATAACCAATAGAAAAAAGATAAGTGTTGGCCTGAGGTCAGAGTTTCTTTGTGTATGTATGGAGGGGAACGTAATGGCTACAAAATGGCATGAGAGTGCTCTTTTAGAGGAAGGACCTATTCTAGGCCTTGATTATCATCAGGTAGTGTTTACTATATATATTATATATATATATGTTATACATACATTATTTATATTATATATATATATTTCTTCAAACTTACCTAACTATGCAATTAAAGTGAATGTATTTTATTTTATGTAAATTATAACTCCATAAAGTTGACTTAAAAAAAATGAGAAACTGATCCATCGACCATTAAGTCACTTGCTCAAGATCACACAGTAAACAGCTGCAATACAATTTGAACCCTATTTTTTTCTTTATTAACTGCTTATTTATGCTGACTTTTGGTAAGTTTAGAAATTAGTTGCAAGAATGAGGAATTAAATAATAGAACAAGGAAAGAGGGAAGGAGAGAATGGTAGGAAATGGCATTCAAATTTGAGATAATTCGAAGGATATTATCTCCCCCAAGCCGTATTTTTCCATGGTGTCTTTCTGAATATTTCAGCTCTCACTAGAGATGATTGATTCTTACCCTCTTATCAATAAGCTTCTTTGAATTCCTGCTGATTTGTCTTAGCTCAGGCTACTACAAAAGAATACTAAAAAATGAGTGGCTTGACATCAGGCATTTATTTCTCACAATTCTTGAGGCTAGAAAGTCAAAAATCAAGGTGCCAGCATGCCCAGCATCTGGTGGACGCCTGCTTTCTGGTTTGCAAATGGCCTTGTATCATCACGTGGGGAACAGATGGAGAGATTTCCTCCTATTTTTATAAGAATATTAATCCCATAATGGGGGCTCCACCTTCATGATCTAATCTAATCCTAATTCCCAAAGTTCCATCTGCTAATATGACTCCGTTGGGGTTTAGGGTTCAGCATATAAATTTTGGGGGACAACCAACATGCAATCTATAACAGTCATGCTTTCTGCTTTATAACGTCATTCTGCCATAAATCCTCATGAATACCCCTTTACAGATCTCTTTCTACTTAATGTTTTCCATTCTCTCTAGTTCAAATTCCCACAACAAGAAATCTGATTGGTCCAATAAATTTGGACTAAATCACGATAATCTTATCATAGGTACAGGAAAATTATTGTTTGGCTTTCCTTGGGTATGGTGCCCAATCTTAGATCCAGTTGGTGTGGCATATGAGATGAGGTTTGAGGTTTACATGGAAAATAAAGGTCACCAGATGGAATTATGAGAGTAGTAGCTATCATTATTAGTTTCAATTTCCTCTGAAATAAGTGCTAATATTTGTGAAAGGAGTATGCATATTAATATATTTATAGGTTTATGTATGCAAATAGATACACACACATATCTACACATACACACATAAAGAAATATATTCCTTTTGGACAGCATAGATCCTGAGGAGTTTATAATTCTAGTCCAGGTGAATACCTCATATTCTTTCTTTCCCCTATCCTCAATTTGTTTTTATTAAGTCTCTCTTTTTTTGCAACCTTAATAAATATGTGTATAATTGCATAAGTGTGTGTGTGTGTAATCAGATATACAAAGATATAATTTATTCTTCTCAGATGTCACAGAAAAGTGGAAAATATTCTACCTGTAGACTTTTTTTCTATTGAAGTGGGATTCTTGACAGGTAAATAAACAAGATTGCTTTTAATTTTTAAGACTCTTGGAGAACATTGAATTTAAATTTGCAGACCCATCCCAAGCCTCCTACACTCAAAACTCCTCCACAAGTCAAATTAGTGAATGATGACCCATAACTAGATAATTAGAACAACAGAAGAATATAATGAGTAAACATTAGTCATGCCTACTGAATGGGGTGAGCAGAGTTCATCCCACTCAAAATTCTACTTAGCAAATTAATTTCTAATATTATAAGAAAAACTCATTATTTCATTTGTCCTCTTGATTTTTGTTTTCTGAATAAATGAAGAAAAACAATACAACCATAAAACTGTGAACGAAAGAAAATTCAGCTTTACTAAAGCTAAATCTGAATTAGCAATTTTCTTGTTATATGGCAGAAAATATTAAAAGTCAGCACAATGAAAGAGAGAGAAAGAGAGAGAGAGAAAAACCAACAAACAGACTCTTAACTATAGAGAATAAACTGATGGTTGCCAGAGGAGAGCAAGGTGGAGAAATGGGTGAAATGTGTGATGGGGATTAAGGAGTGCACTTGTCCTAATGGGCACTGGGTGATTAAAATAAAAGTTTTTTTAAAAAGTTAGCACAATGTATAAATTTTAGTGCAAAAATAACATTAGTGAGCAAATATATACTCCTGTATTTGCAAGTAGCATTATTACTATTCTTCCATGTAGGTAAGAGTGGCAAAGTTGTGGCAAAGAGTGGAAGGGTGCTCCACATGTTTTCATGCTGTGCCATTTTGAAAAGTAAATGTCAATTTGTCACTACCAGCTTGGCCTTACACTTTTTTATCTAAATCCTTGAAGTATCATATTAAATACTACCAATGAAAGGAAATATACTGCCTATGAAACATCTTTTTTCAACTGGTTAGCATCACCACACATTTTTGTAAAATTAGTTAATATAAAAATAAATTCCCAGTAAGTTTCAACCCCTAGCTTAAGTTTTGCCTTCTAGAGACTGATTTAACTCCACTTTGCATTCTGGCTTATATAATGTTTGAAAACAACTCTCACACTGAGGTGGGCACTTGACGGGATGAGCACTGGGTCTTATGCTATATATTTGCAAATCGAACTCCAATAAAAAAAAATTTACAAAAAAAAAGAAAACAACTCTCATTTACTACATCACCCATTTGTCCCATCTTTCCCTTATTTAAGCAAAACATGACTAATTTTCACTGATTTCTCACATGACATTTTTAATGCATCTTTTATAATTTTACCCATTGTTCACTGAACTTTCTAGAGCAGGTGGCTAGATAGAAAGGAGTAGAAAGGGAGGAAGGAGGAGGTTAGGTGGCAAATTGCCAGGGATCACCTAGTCCCTGTCCAGAGACCAATCTGTTACCCTTAGACCAATCCTTTTGCGTTTAGCACAGTGATAAGCAAAATTTACTGGCAAGAGGGGCTTTCCCAACTTTGGACGATCTACACTTAAAGAAAACCTTGTCTGCTAATAATCCTGAGGCTGTTATATCATTCTAATATTACTTGCATTGTTGTTTTAGGGCTCCCCTCCACCCACTCCTCCATGGGTTACACTGAGGTGCTTCTGGGAAGATGGTAGACAGGAACCTGTGCAAAAAATGTTGGAGGGGAGGTAACCAGAGCTCAGCCAGAGAGGGTAATATGATAAATGCAGGGAGGGGTATGAGGAGACCAAATAGACCCCCTAAAAAAACAGTACAAAACACAGCAGGCTGCAACTTACCCACAGGTCAACCTGCTTCTCTGTGGAGTGTAGTTTCACTTTGATAAATTAAAAACCTTTACTGCTTTAACTCTCTATGGAGTCTTCTTGACTGAATTCTTTCCATTGAGAAGATAAGAACGAAGTAATTCCACAATCTACTACCCGGTTACAAACTCATTACAGTTTGCAAAATTTCTTTGAAAAGTTGTGTCTAGATTCAGTAAATAGCTTTATTTCTACCTATATAATTTCTGTTCTCCCTTTTCTGGTAACAACACCTAGAATTCCTATTGTATGCTACTCATTTTTGCCCTCCTTTAAGTCATCCTTGTATCCAAATGATTGAAGTGGAGTTGAACTCAACCACTGGGCACAGCAATTGGATCAAAGATGGATGCATGGCCTCAAGATAAGCTTTTCTGAGCTAACCTGGCACTGAAATTGGAACTACTGAGGAAAAAAATCTATCAGCATTGCTAAACCACAATTACAATGTTGGAATAACAGGTGGCCATCTTGCTATTATATGTATTTTATCTGAGAAATAATGTATTATGGAGGAAAGAAAAGGTAAGAAATAGAAATGGATCTTTCACACCACCTAGATACATGTGAGAATGAAGCCTATCTTTAGACTTTTCAGCTATTACAGACATAAATTCCCTTTCTAACTTAAGCTATTTGAGTAAGAGTTCTTTGAATTGAAACTTGAAAAGTCTAATAGAAGAGATAATCCTCAAGTAGCCTGTCAAGTGTAGATACTATGTTTTGATGTAGCTGCCTACCTGGGATTCAGCCATCTTGACTTGCTGCCCACCAGACAGCTCCCTCCTTTAATATCATCCCCGAGAGTAGTGTATTATACCTAAATTCAGGACTATAGGTATACTTTCATTATATTTTATATAATATATATTTTCAGAAATTAGCTACCTTAAACAAGCTTTTACTATCTTCATCCAATGTATTTCTTTCAAATGTTGAACAGGATATGTATCTATAGCAGGCCATCAGAGACTAGTTTCAGATAGGCATGGATCTATTCATTAGTGCTCTGTGTAGAGTGGTAGAGAACTACATACTATATCAGGTTATTAAAATGGAAATTTCAACTGAGGCACAATGACAGAGCAGAGATATAAAAATTACCCAGTCTGGCATTTTCAAAGGATTTAACTCTTAAAAACCTTTCAATCACACTAAGGTTATAAAAAGGGACAAAAATGAAGAAAGGAGAATATTTCTGTGGGGAAGATTTCTTTGGGAAAATGCTGCTGTATTTTGCACCCCCTTTGGGATTAAGCAGTGTATGATGTGAAACAAATCAAAAGAAAAAAGTTATTGTGATTTTGTGATTTAAATAAGAAATATATATTTGGCTTTGTCTAGATTTCTGGCTCAGAGCTCCTAAAACTCTTGGCATTTCTTAAGTATACGAGCTAGAAAGGTCTTTTATTACGTTATTGAGGTGACTTTTAGACCTCACCTAAGAATGCGGGGGGCAGGTTGTCAGGAAAACCAGCCTTGCTGATTAAAGGGTTGACACTAAGTTCCCACCCTTGACCTCCAGAGAGAGGAGAGGGGCTGGAGGTTGAATTCATGGCCAATGACCAATGACTTAATCAATCATGACTATGTAATGAAGTTTCCATTAAAAAAGAAAAAAAAAGGACTGGATTTGGGAGCTTTTAGATTGGTGAACAGGTGGAAGTGCTGGGAGAGTGGTGCTCCCAAAGAAGGCATGGAAGCAAGGAGCCCTTTCCCCATGCCTTTTCCTGTGCCTCTCCTCCATCTGGCTATTCCTGAGTTATATCCTTTCATAATAGGCTGGTAATATTGCAAATAAAATGTTTCTCTAGGTTCTGTGAGCCACTTTAGCAAAATAATAGAACCCAAAGAGGGGGCCTTGGGAACCTCTGATTTTATAGTGGATCAGTCAGAAGTGTAGATAACAGCCTGGACCTGAGACTGGTTTTAAAGTTGAGGGTGGAGGGTGCCGGTACAGACAGCATTGTAGTACTGAACCCTTAACATATGGAATCTGATGCTATTTCTGGGTGGATGATGTAAGAATTGAATTGAATTGTAGGACACCCAGCTGGTGTTCTGAGAATTGCTTGTTGGTATGAAGACCCCACCCCCATACTGGAGTTAGTGCCAGAACCTATTTAGTTTTATAGATAGAAGCCTGAGAGATACTGATGGAAGCCACTATAGTCATACAGATAGAAGCTGGATATATATACTGATGGAAGCCACTGACCTCAAGGGGCCTCTGCCTGAGAAATCTGGAGGATTGATAATGGGCTACTGAACTGGAGGCAAAACAAAGGAAGAATTTCTATTGCTCTAGAATTTGCCAATTTGCCCGAAACCTCATGTTTGTCAGAGCCAGATGTGCAACTGGAAGAAAGGAGGAAGACGAAAGGAAGAGGGAAGGGAGGATATATAGGAATCAATGCGTAAAAATCCCCAAAAAAACAAACAAAAAACTGCAGTAAGCAAGGTAAAGTGGAAGAGAGAAAGGGACATGATCTCTTTCTTCAGCTTCCCACCTAGAAAGTCTTGTTGGGGTGAGAGAAGATTATTTTAACTATTTTGAATCAAATATAGTTATATTATTATGTCAATTTAAATTTAATTTCTGAATTAAGTCTGTGTTTGCAGATTAAAGTGGCTGCAAAATGTCTTCTCTAAGGGTTCGGAAAAGTCAGGATCTGCCCCAGTTTTCACCTAGCGAAATGGAAGTAGTCCCTCTCTGAGTTAGTATAAAGAACCAGTAAGACATAAAAATAAAGCTTTCTGACTACATCACATAGGTCCTGTTTC
Source organism: Vulpes lagopus (assembly GCF_018345385.1). Classification (NCBI taxonomy): domain Eukaryota; kingdom Metazoa; phylum Chordata; class Mammalia; order Carnivora; family Canidae; genus Vulpes; species Vulpes lagopus. Next base: position 41,351,283 of record NC_054826.1, on the reverse strand, counting down.
TTTGCTGTACAGTATGTTCTTTCACTAAAGCCTCATTCGTCCATCTTATACGTATGGATGGGGTGGAAAACACTGGCAACAACCTTATTAAAATCCACATCTTCTAAAAAAAAAAAAAATAAATAAAAAAAAATAAAAATAAAAAAAAATAAAATAAAATAAAATCCACATCTTCTCTATACTTTCTCCTACTTTGATGAGACAATTTAGGAATGGAAAAAAATTAGTTTGTATTGACTAACTTTAGTGGAACCATGTTGCTGACAAATAAACAGCAATATCTCTTCTGAATATTTATAAAAGTTCTGATTAATATTTCATTCTAAAGTTATTAAAGTGACAGATGTCGAGTTTATCAGCTGTAATTCCTGCAAGCCACCTTACTTTCAATGTTAGGGTAACTTGAATGTGTTTCTTAAGTGATATCAGCATGAAAAGGCTTCTGAATGGCTTTCTTGAGGATCTGTGAGGATGAAGATCAATGATTAAATTGATAAAATTTTCTGGAACCACAGAGATCAATTTAGACAACTTCCTGTTTATTTGTTTTTCTTACATCATTCCATTGTTGAGAGTGATTAGGTTGGACAATGAGTTTTCAAATATGTGCTCTTCTAATAAAATATTAATGATGTGCTTAATGATACTAATTCTCAAATCACCTAGCTGTGTTGAATGTTTTTAAGCCAGAGGACAAAACAATTTGGTCTGATTCCTTCCTCTTTAGTTGCCTGTGGCATTTCACAAATATATATATATATATATATATATATATATATATATATATATATATATATTTTTTTTTTTTAAAGATTTTATTTATTCATGAGAGACACAGAGAAACAGAAGCAGAGACACAGGCAGAGGGACAAGTAGGTTCCACGCAGGGAGCCTGACATGAAACTCAATCCCGGGTCTCCAGGATCAGGCCCTGGGCTGAAGCAGCGCTAAACCGCTGAGCCACCAGGGCTGCCTGCATTTCACAAATATTAAGTGGCTATGTTATCATATGCTTTTTTCAAAATTTGTAGAGTAGTATGTCAAGGAGGGCAGCACTGAGGATACTGACACAGTAGAACAGTAAAACTGATCTTTACAAGACCACTATTTTAATTGTTCTATTTACTCTAAATTTCTTAGACTGGCCATTTTACAATTAACTAGAATGCTCAATTAATTGGAATGATTTTTCTGTCCTAAACTTTTAAAAGGAATTCCTACATAAAGGAAAAAAAAGAAAAACTAAAAACAATGCAAAAAGCTTTCACAGCAGAATTCTTGACACAGAGTAGACCCTAAGTATATATATGGAACAATTAAATGAGTTAATAGGAATTTAATAACAAAGTAACCACAAAGCAATATTCTAAACATAGATCCTGTCCTATTCCTTCAAAATAAATCTCTGAATAAATAGAATGAAGTGTTTGTACAGATTGAACATATGTAACTGCCAGTATTACAACTTTTTAAATAGCTTTATTCAGGTATAATCGACATACAAAAACTACACCTATCTAAAGACTACAATTTGATAAGTTTTGACTGATCAACCCATGATCATAATCTAGATAATGAACATACATATTGTCCCAGAATTTTCTCTGCTTTGTAATACTTCTTTCTAGCCTCAACCTCTCTTGCATCTCCATGGTAACTCCTGGGCTGCTTTCTGTCACTATAGAGTAGTATGCATTTTAGAGAGTTTTAAAAAATGAAATCACAGGGATGCCTGGGTGGCTCAGCAGTTTGGCATCTGCCTTGAACCCAGAGTGTGATCCTAAAGACACAGGATCGAGTGGCATACACCAGGCTCCCAGCATGGAGCCTGCTTCTCCCTCTGCCTTTGTCTCTGCCTCTCTGTGTCTCTCATGAATAAATAAATAAAATCTTTTAAAAAAGAAAAAAACATAATTTTTTTAAAAAATGAAACCACATAAATATTTAGCAGTGTGTTTTTGTTTTTTTTTTTTTTTGGTGGGGGAGGAGGAAGGTCTGGCTTCTACTACTCAGCATAATTATTTTGATTAAATCATGGTGAGTAAATAAATAGTTTATTCCTTCTTATTCTTGAGTGATATCCTATTATATAGCTATATCACAATTTGTTTATCCATTTACCTATTGATGGACATGTGAGTTTTTTCTAGTTTTTGACTATTACAAATAAAGCTACTATGAAAACCCCTGTCCAAATCTTGAAATGAATTATACTTTCTTTTCTTGTGATAAATTTCTGGTATTAAAATGGCTGGATCATAGAATAGGTGTATGTTTAACTTTTTAAGAAACTGCAAAATTGTTTCCAAAGTAGTTGAGCCATTTTACATTCACACTAGAAGTAGTATATGAAAGTCCTACCTCTTCCACATAGTGACAATACATGGTATGGTTGTGTTGTTGTTTTGCTGTTCTAAAGATATTGTAGTTGTAGTTTTAATTTGCATTCTCTTTCTGACTAATGAAGCTGAACATGTTTTCATGTGTTTATTGATCATTCATATAGCATTTTTGGTTTAGTGTCTGCTTAAATCATTTGTCATTTTTTGTATTTGTATTATTTTCTTTTTGTTGAGTTTCGAGAGTTTATAATATATTCTTGGTTCAAATGTTTTACCAGATAAATGCTTTGCAAATATTTTCTACCAGTCTGAAGTTTCTTTTATATTCCAATAAATATATTTTTAATACCAAAAGATATTAAATAATTTTTTATGGTAGCACTTCAGATGTCATATCTAAAATATCTTTGCCTAGGTCACATGGATTTTTATCTATATTTTATAAGTTTTGTAGTTTTAGGACTTATATTTAAGTCTACATTGATTTTGAATTAATTTTTATATATGCTATGAAGTATGAATCAAAGTCAATTTTGTGTGTGTGTGTATGAATGTCCAATTGTTCTAGCATGATTTTGTTGAAAATATTTTCCTTTCTCCACTTAATTATCTTTGTCCTTTAAAAAGAAATCAGTTGTCATATATGTTAGGTTCCATTTCTGGACTCTCTTTTCTGTTCCATTGATTTATATGCCTCTCTTTATGCCAAGGCTATACTGTCTGAATTATTATAGCTTTATAATAAGTATTGAAATCAAGTAATATTAGCTGAATCATTCAACCTTATTATTCTTTTCCGACATTGTTTGCCTTCTCAGGAGTCTGCATTCCCATGTAAATTTTAGAACAAGCTTCTCAATTTCTAACAAAAAACTTCCTATTACTTTGGGATGCCATTTAATCTATTGATCCATCTGGGGAGAAATGACATAATAATATTGAGTCTTTCAACTCATCAGCAAGATGAGTTTACCTTTTTTCTCTCTCTGATGTTTTATGTTTTTCATTGGAAAAGTCATATCTTTTGTCATATTGAACCTTGGATATTTCATAATTTTGATGCTTGCTTAGAAGGTATTGGTTTTTACATTTCAATTTCCAATTGTTATTATATAGAAATACAATTGCTTTTTGTGTATTGTTTGTAGCTTGCAATGTACCAAATTCATTTATTCATTCTAGTTGCTTCTTTATAGATTCTCTAGAATATTGTGATAGAGGATATTGTCATCTGTATATAAAGACAGTATTGTAACTTCCTTTCCAAGCTGAAGTTCTTTTACTTATTTTTCTTGTTTTATAGCTGTGGCTTATAACCACTAGTTATTCCACAAATCTCTATATTTTTTCTGGTGTTAGGGAGAAAACATACATTCTCTCACCTAATATTAAGTATAATGTTGGCTGTAGGTTTTACATAGATACTTTTTATCAGGTTGAGGAAGTTCCTTTATACTCCTAGTTTGCTGCAGATTTTTATCAGGTATGTATAGTGAATTTTTTTCTTTTTTTTCTTTTTACAGGCTGGAGATGATCATAAGGCTCTTATTTTTTTTTAATTTGCTAATTTGGTGATTTACCATAGACTGATTTATGAATATTAAAGAAATATTATATCCCTGTGATAGTCCTTACTTGATCATGATGTATTTTGTGTACTACTGGAGCACATCAACAGTGCTGAAAATTCTGTTTAAAAACCTTTGCATCTGTATACAGAAAGGATAATATCCTATAGTTTTTTTGGGGGGTGGGTAGAGATGGAAGGAGAGGGAGAGAGAGAATCTCTCAATCAAACTCCATGCTGAACACAGGAGCCCAACAGGAGGTTCAGTTTCACACCCTTAGATCATGACCTGAGGCAAAATCAAGAGTTGGATGCTTAAACAAAACTGAGCCACCCAGGCGGCCATATATTCTTTTTTGTAAGATAACTAAGAGCCTGGGAAGACACTTGAGACACATTTCCTCCTATCCAATTTCTGGAAAAAAATCTGTGTAAAAAGAGTACTACTTACTTCTTAAGTATTTAGAGAAATTTACTAGTGAAACCAATGGGCCCAGAATTTTCCTCATAGGAAGATTTTTAAGTACAAATTCAATTCCTTTAATAAACCTAAGTCTATTCAGGTTTCTTCTTGAGGAACTTTTATAGTTTATATTTTTCAAGGAATATGTCAGTCTTATTCACCTAAGTCATTGATTTTATAGGCACAATATTATTCATAATATTTCTTGATTACCTAATATTTATAAAATATGTCATGATATTACTTCTCTCATTCCTAAAATTGGTAATTTGTCCTTTTTCATGATCAGTCTCCTTTATCCTGATCAGTCTGGGTAGAAACCTCTCATTTTTGAGAAACCTCTTCAATTTTTTTTTTAATCTCAAAGAAACAGCTTCTGGTTCCATTGATTTTTCTATATTATTTTTCTATCTCTATTTTATTATTTTTTGCTCTGATTTTTATTATTTTCTTTCCTCTTTGGGTTTTATTTGTTTTTCTTTTTCTAGTTTCTTAATATAGAAACACAAGATCATTTGAGACTTTTCTCCTTTTCTGACATAGGTAGTTAGTTTTATAAATTGCCCTCTAAGAACTGCTTTTGCGATATTCCACAAGTTTTATAAGGTTGTGTTTTTATTTTCATTCCATTAAATTGTGTTCTAATTTCCTTTTTGATTTCTTCTTTGATTCATAGGTTCTATACGAGTGTGTTACTTAGCTTTGAAATGTTTGGGGATTTTTCCACACATTTTTTTAGTTATCATTAATTTCCAATTTATTCCATATTGGTCAGAGAACATGCTTTGTGTGACTTGAATCCTTTCAAACTTATTGAGACTTCTTTTATGGCTGGTAATCTTGACTCACAAATAAAGTCACAAGAAATTGTGAATTTTACTTTGTTGGATACTGAATATTCTTGTATTCCTATGTATATTTTTGAGCTTTGTTTTACAATTCAATTAAATTGTTTAGAAATAGTTTGATCCTCTTCATTCTTGCTTGTAAGATATATTAGGCTGTACTAGAGCAATGTTTCATCTAATTATCCCTAGTAATGAGTCTAGATCCTTCTGTGTACTCTATCCAGTGCTCCCTGAATTTATATTGTTCTCCAATCTCACTGGTAGGGTATTCTGAGACCAGGATCAAACCAGCTCTCTTCTCACTAATCCTTTCTAATGGTTCTTTCTTAGCCTTGTGTAATTTCCTCCAAAATACTCAGCTAAATACTTGGTGGAAATCTACAGATCTCCAAAGTTCACTCTGTGCAACTAACTCCATTTTGGTTCTCTGTCCTATGAACTTTAGGTACCTTGATCTTTCTGGATTCTCATCTTTATCTTCTCAATTCAGGAAGTCCGTAAGTCTTCCCTTGGTTTTGCCCTTTCTGCACCATACCTGGACACTCCCAAGGCTGTAAACTGGGGAGAACACAAAACTGATCTAATTGTTTACCAACTCTCATGGATCACAGTTTTTAGCTGCCTGATGCCCAGTCTTAAAAAACTGTTACTTTAATTTTTAAAAATATTTTCCCCTCATTATATTGATTCAGATAAAAGATCATATCTGGTCCCTATTATACATCTTGACTAAAAGTGGAAATACCTTATTCCATCATTTTATTTTATTTTTATTTATTTTTCAAGTAGGCTTCATGCCAAGTGTGGAGACAACATGTCAAAAGTCATATACTTAACCGACTGAGCCATCCAGGTTTCCTGTCCACCATTTTAAGCCTGCCAAATTGGTAGTTTATTGTTTCTCAGCCTAATACATATCTTATACTTAAAATAAAAATTCCTCAGTTAATCTCATATTACCAATATAGTTCTGGAGATATTTTAATAAATCAGAGATTTATATTCTATACTCTAAGTATTAACTCCCCCCCCCCCCCCCCCGCAGAGTCCTTGATTTCTTGGAACCAGGTTTGAAAATTGGCAACATATACTCTATATTAAATTTAGAAGTCAGAAAGAGTATAACTTAAAAAACCTTTTACCTTTAGATTAAAAATATTTAAAAAGTTACCAAAAGATGCTGCCAAAAGATACCAAACGACAGAACTTATGTAAAGAATTTGATGAATCGGGATCCCTGGGTGGCGCAGCGGTTTAGCGCCTGCCTTTGGCCCAGGGCACGATCCTGGAGACCCGGGATCGAATCCCACATCAGGCTCCCGGTGCATGGAGCCTGCTTCTCCCTCTGCCTGTGTCTCTGCCTCTCTCTCTCTCTGTGACTATCATAAATAAATAAAAAATTAAAAAAAAAAAAAAGAATTTGATGAATCAAATAAAATATTTTTATTTGAGATTGATAATGCTACTACTTTTTTAACATTCATGTACTGAGCTAAGATTGCCAACTTCTTCTGCTTTGTGTAATGTCATGAATCTCTTCAGCATATCTGCAATTACAAGTGAAACTTGACAAATTTTAAAATCAGTGCCTTAAAACCATGGATACTATATCATTTATCTCAATTGTAGAGAAGTCTTTTCTGTTTCCTTTGCCACTATTTACCAAATATGAGAATTCATCTAAAGTAAGATACCCTATTCCTAATGTTTGTATTTGTTCATTCATAATTTAAAAAATTAAAAATTGTAGCTACAAATTTTATGTTCCTTAGATAAAACTTCACCTTTATCTGCTTCACAAAATCCTTACCAGATTTTATATCCTTATGTGAAACTGCATAACCATTTTTCTTCTGTTCTTTGAACTTCCTATAGCATGATATAGCAGCATCCAAGCCATAAAAAAGAAGGACAGAAGGAAGGATGGGCAAGTATTGAGATATGCAAAAGCTCTACAAATTTAAAGAAGAAATGAGAGACCAAGTCTATTATCATTTATAAAGTATGCCCAGCTGTTCTCTCTTCCCTGTACTTCTCCCATTTTATTTCTGAGGAAAATTAAGTGACTTTTTTATGGGTATAATATGTTCTTAGCTACTGACAGACAGTAGAATCTGTATGGCAGATTTTTGCATCATCGTGATGGATTTTAAAAAAAATTATATCAAATGAGATCTGCCATTACCTGAAAGAGAAGCAATTTTGCTTTCTCACCGTTCAGTGCTAATATTGTGAATTTATTCACTGAAGCTAAGAATTTCCCTAGACTGGCATTCTTTAATTCACTTTACAGATTAGTTTTTAAAAAGTCAGTGGTCTATGAAAAGTGAAATTTAATTCACAAAATGTGTATTGTCCTTACTTCTAATTTATATTCTCCTTTTTTCTTAGTTATCTGCATTTCCTTCTGTAAATTGTCTCTTTCACTTAACACACAGAGTATAGCATTTTCTTTTATGAAAGTCTCTTTAATCAATTCCAAATACATCTCTTTAATTTTTTTTCTTCCTATAAAATGGAGATTATAGTACTTACCTCATGATGTTATTATAAGAATTTGTAAAGTGTCTGGTATATGGTAATGCTCAATAAATGCTAGGTACTTCTTTTCCTCTTATTATTCTTTCTCACACTCCTTAATACAACTCATCCTTTACTGTTAGACAGATACATCTTGTTCCTTCACACCATTCCTTGTCTCCACGCCACTACTTATGTTGGATTTCCTACTTACAAAACCTCCACTCATCATAAACCAAATTCTTAACCACATTTTACAAGATCTTGTTCCAATTCTGTGAAGTCCTCTCTACTAATCTTCTGATATTGCTCCCTCCTCTAATCTTCTTCAGTGCCTGCTTCCTAGTGTTTGTTTTGACACCTAACAACTTCCTGTCTTCTACAGGGTTTCAATACATAACGAATGAGGTGTATTTAGTGTCTTATCTTTCTAATAGGACTGTCTACTTCCAGAGGCAATAATTACTTTTCATTTCCTAACCCCACCACCCACTTGCTTCAAACTTTTTAGATTTAACAGATATTGAATGAATGCATGAATGAAAATATAACTGGACTCTTGTTATATGCAATTTTACAGAAAAAAAAACAATGATAAATGAGAAAGGAGGACTGATTTTACATATCGTTCAATGTCTTTTCTCCTACCAGCACAGCTCTTTTTTTTCTCAAGTGTTAGGCACTTTCTTTTGTATTTTACTTTCAAGTTTGCTTTCTAAATGCAGAGCTTTCTCATCTGATGTTTCTGCCCAAGTTAAGGCTCTTTGTGTTGTACTATATATTCTCCCTCTTAAAAATATGATTGCTTTTCTTCCTCAACTTTATTTCCCCTCTCCTGAATAAAATCTACGATCTGAAACATCTGAAAACAGGTGATAGTTTACAACTAATTTAAAAAATATAATGTAAAGAAATATTGACAACTTACTTTTGGTGACACTAACACAGCAATAGTCATAATAGGTGCATGCTGTAAAATATAGTGAAAAAATAATGAAATTTTGTCCAAAATATAAACAAGGAGGACATATTATCCCAAATATGTGTGGGGGGGAGGGAAGGAGGGTAGTTAATATGCCCATCCAGCAAGTCACATTATTCCTATATAATGTTAATAATCTATGCTTGCTTTATTTCCTTTGGGGATTATTCCTTTGTGAAAATAGTCAAAGATTTTTATAAAACCAAAGTTTTGTCTCTTTTCTGTCATCAAGTTTTACCTAAGGAAAGAAAGACACAGATGTTTAATTTAGTTTCTAAATTCTATTGCCTGTAATTTGAGTTGTAATTTGTGTTGAACTCATAACACTAAGGATAACATAGGAATTTCAAAACTTGTATTACAAGATAACATTTACTATAAGCCAGGTGATACTAAACTATTCCTCTAGAATGACAATTTTTAAATCAATCCAAGATTAAATATCACCTATATTTCTATATGTACCAATTGTTATGGTTTTAAGCTGAATGAAGAGTAGCATTACAAAATTTTATAAAACAACTCATAAAAAAATGAAAATAAACTGGCTTATTAAAGAGGAAAAAAATAAGAGCAAACAAAAATACCTCTGAGCATCTTTTTTTCTTTTTTATTTATGTGGTCATACAGAGAGAGAGAGAGAGAGAGGCAGAGACATAGGCAGAGGGAGAAGCAGGCTCCATGCACCGGGAGCCCGACATGGGATTCGATCCTGGGCCTCCAGGATCGCGCCCTGGGCCAAAGGCAGGCGCCAAACCGCTGCACCACCCAGGGATCCCTGACCCTCCCCTGTCAATAAATTAATTAAATATTTAAAAAAAGAAGAAGAAGAACTAAAAAAGTACATGGAAACAAATGAAGACAAAAACAAAATAGTTCAAACCTTTGGGATGCAGCAAAAGTGGTTCTTAGAGGGAAGTTTATAGCATTACAGGCTTACCTTAAGAATCAAGAAATATCTCAAATAAACAACCTAAAGGAGCTATAAAAAGAACAACAAACAAAACCTAAAATCAGCAGAAGAGGGAAATAATAAATATAATTGCAGACATAAATACTATAGCAATTAAAAAACACAATAGAATATATCAATGAGACTAGGAGCTGGTTCTTTGAAAAAAATCAATAAAATTGATAAACCTCTAACCATAATAATCAAGAGAAAATAAATAAATAAAATCACAAATGGGGGTGGAGAAATAACAAACACTACAGTAATACAAAAAAGTATAAGAGAATATCATGAAAAGCTGTATGCCAACAAATTGGAAGAAATGGATAAATTCCTAGAAACATATAAACTACCAAAAGTGTAACAGGAAGAAATAGAAAATTTAAACAGACTGGTAATCAGCAAAGAAATTGAATCAGTAATCAAAAATGCCCACCAACAAACAGAAGTCCAGGATCAGATGGCTTCACAGGAGACTTCTAGTGAACATTTTAAGAAGAGTTAATACCTATTATTCTCAAACTATTCCAAAAATAGAAAAGGAATGAAAACTTCCAAATTCATTCTATGAGGCCAGTATTATCCTGATATCAAAACCAAATAAAGACACAACTAAAAAAGAGAAGACTGGCCAATATCCCTGATGAATATAGATGCAAAAAAATCTCAATAAAATACTAACAAACTGAATTCAACAATGCATTAAAAAAATCATTTATTAGGATCAAGTGGGACTTAGGATTGCAAGGATGGTTCAATATTTGCAAATCAATCAATTAATGCATTACATCAATGAGAAGATAAGATACATATGATCAGAAAAAGCTTTTGACAAAGTATAACATCTATTCATGATAAAACCCCTCACAAAGGAAGTTTACGGGGAACACACCTCAACATAATAAGTGTCGTATATGAAAAAAAACATGTCTTACATCATCTTCAATGGGGAAAACCGAGAGCTTTTCCCTAAGGTCAGAAAAGAAACAAGGACGTACACTCTTACCATTTTTATTCAACACAGTACTGTATTAGCCACAGCAATCAGACAGAAAAAAATAAAAGGCATTCAAATTGGTAGAGAGGGAAAACTTTCACTTTTGCAGACAACAAGCTGATCTATATAAATAGAAAACACAAAAGACTCCACCAAAAGAACCCCACCAGAACTGATAAACTAATTCAGTAAAGTCACAGGACACAAAATCAATACACAGAAATTTGTTGCATTTGTATACACCAATAATAAAGCAGCAGAAAGAGAAATTAAGAAAACAGTCCCATTTATAGTTGCACCAAAAATAATAAGATACCTAGGAATAAACCTCACCAATGAGGTGAAAAACCTATACTCTGAAAACTATAAAACACTGATGAAAGAAATTGAAAAGGATACAAAGTAATGGAAAAACATTCCATGCTCATGGATTGGAAGAACAAATATTGTGAAAATGCTTATTATCCAAAGCAATCTAGATAATTAAGGCAACCCCTATTAACATACCAACAGCATTTTTCCCAGAACTGGAATAAACAATCCTAGGAAACCATGAAAGACCCAAAATAGCCAAAGCAACCTTGAAAAAGAAAGGAAAAGCTGGAACCACTTCAATTCTAGACTTCAAGTTATATTACAAAACAAACTAGAAAACCCAGAAATAAATCCACATGTATATGATCAATTAATCTTTGACAAAGCAGGAAAGAATATGCAATGGGAGAAAATCTTTTCAACAAATGGTGTTAGGAAAACTGGACAGGAACATGCAAAAGAAACTGGATGACTTTCCTACACTCTACATAAAAATAAACTCCAAATGGATGAAACACCTATATGTGAGACCCAAAAGCATCAAAATCCTATAGAAGAACATAGGCAGTAACCTTTTGAAACTGGCCATAGCAACTTTTTTCTAGATATGTCTCTTGGGGAAGGGGAAACAAAAGCAAAAATAATCTATTGGGAATACATCAAAAAGAAAAGAAAGAAAAAGCTTCTGCACAGTGAAGAAAGCAATCAACAAAAGTAAAAGGCAGCCCACAGAATGGGAGAATGTATTTGCAAATGCTATGTCTGAAAAAGGGTTGGTACCAAAAATATAAAGAACTTTTAAAACTCAACACCCCAAAAATAAATAATCCAATTACAAAATGGGCAGAAGACATGAACCGAAAGCCAACAGACACATAAAAAGATGCTCAGCATCACTTATCATCAGGAAAATACAAATCAAAACTACAATGAGATATATCACCTCACACCTGTCAGAATGGCTGAAATCAAAAACCCAAGAAACAGCAAGTACTGGCAAGAATGTGGATAAAAACAAACCCTCTGGCACTGTTGGTGAGAATGCAAACTGGTACAGCCACTGTGGAAAACAGCATGGAGTGTCCTCAGAAAGTTAAAAATAGAACTACCCTATGATCCAGTAACCATACTACTGGGTATTTACCCAAAGAATACAAAAACATTAATTCAAAGGGGTACATGCAATCCTTATGTTTATTGTAGCATTATTACAATAGTCAAAATATGGAAGCAGCCCAAGTGTCCATTGATTGATGAATGGGTAAAGAAGATGTTACACACACACATACACACACACACACATACACACACACACACAATGGAATATTATTCAGACATAAAAAAAAAAAAGAATGAAATTTGGCCGTTTGCAATGACCTGGATGGAGCTGTGGAGTATAATGCTAAGTGAAACAAATCTGTCAGAAAAAGACAAATACCATATGATTTCACTCATATGTGGAATTTAAGAAACAAAACAAAGTAGCAGAGGGGAAAAAAAGAAAGACAAATCAAGAAACAGACTTTTCCTTATAGAGAATAAAATGATAGTTATCAGAGGGGTTGGGATGGGATGCGTTAACTGGGTAATGGGGATTAGGACTGCATTTGTCATAATGAGCACTGGGTGATGTATAGAAGTGCTGAATCACTATATTGTATACCTGAAACAAATATAACACTACATGTTAACTAACTGGAAATAGAATAAAAACTTTAAAATAATAAATAAAAAATTTTAAAAGTTCTACCATGAGAACTGAAATTGTCCTATACTTTTCTTTATTACACTTATTAATTGCATAGTTAATTCCCATTGATTGGTCCCTTTACTTGGATTTTCTAGACTGTTTAAAATATAGTGTTAAGATAAAAATAATTTAACATAATTATAGTCTATTTGACCCAAGGAGTTCTTTCTCCATTATTTGCATTAATATTTACGTGCTATCTCTGTATTTCTGTATGATTTTAATATGTGAATTGCCATGTTTATACTATGTGTGTGTAATATAAGGTAAGTTTTTAACCTTTATTATGAAATAAGTTTAAATGATTAAAATTTGAAGTAAAATTTTAAATTAGTATGCTTTCAAAGTCTTGTTAAGACCCACAAATATTGCCTTCTAAGCTACAAAAATGTAGAGCAACAGGGCTTTGTCTTAGATTAGATTAGAACATGTTACCTCTTGTCATTGGTATACAGAAATGGTTTTTAAGAGAAGTCAGAATTCTCTCTCTCTCTTTTTTTTTTGTAATAAAGAATACCCCATAAGAAGACTTCAGAAAGGGAGGAAGATTCCATCCTAGAAACTTTCACTGAGAAAGACTGGCAGAAGTCCTGGTTGAGGCTTAGTCCCAGACACTCAACACCCAGAAACCATTCAAATCATCTGTGCTTTGGAAGACCATAGCTGAGTTTGTGATGATGAAGCACGAGACATATAACCATTCTTCTAAAGCATGGTACATATCTTCGGTAAGGGCAGGAAACAGACCAGAAAGACATCGTCATATATTTAAAAGTGTATGTTAGAATGTGATGGGCCAGTCTTCTCTACTGATAGCATGAAGCATCTAGAAAATAAAAGCTAATAGTAGACAAATAATTCTCTAGTCTTTCCTTTCTTCTTCTTGGTATGTGTAATAAAAAGGACAGCTTTTGGAACGAATGTAGTCTTAATTTCTCAGACAGTGTGGAAATGGAATGCATGAACTAGGTACCTATAATTAGGTATGGTAAAATTTGGAATTGTTGGTTAAAATATAGGAGTGAGATCATGTTTATGTACTTCTGTGACAGAATATGCCATATTGGATTTCTTCGTGGATACATGTACATGAGTGTGTATATGAAGTCACATAATTGCAACAATAAAATCTCCTCCTAAAACTATAGAATAGATTAGATTTTATTGATCTGGACTGTCCCTTCCCCTCAATGAAGACATCCTCTGAAATGGACCATACCACTTACACAGTGACTATTGTGTTTGTACAGTATCATGTATCACTTTTGACTCTTCCCCTATTGAGGTGACAAATTCAAAGTCTATTTTGAGATTCATATATACTCTTCAAGTCCACAGCACCAAACATAGTACCTCTTCTCTGGGAGATAGATAGAGAAATAGTTTGGTAGAATGGTAAGGCAAGTTAATATGGTGGCTGGTGGTAAAGAGAACTGGGTTTAAATGGTGGCACCCTCTCTGACTTGAACAAATTATGTTATCTTTCATTTCATATCTCTTCTCACCTGAAAATAGATATAATTATATTGACCTCATAGAGATTTTAAGAGGATTAAATATCAGGCTACTTAATATTTGCAAATAGTCAGGACTTGACAAAATTAGACAACTATGGAGAATGATAAAACTGTTATAAGCTTCTTAATGCTATTCATAATCATATATAAAAATTCATATTCGTTGAGTCAATCTTACAAATTTAAATGCAATTTGGCTGGGTAACAGCTAACAAAGGAAGTGCTTTAGAAATAGATATCTGTTGTGATAATTCCAACTTCATGATATCTCTGGCATCTCCTTTCCTCATCCATCTCCGCATTGATCTCTCTAGTTAAAGCACATCATTTCTTACCTGCCCAAGTGCTTCAGACTCCTCACCATTCTCCTTATGCTACCCCGGTACTCTATACTAGATATGTGCCACTTGCACCTTGTGATCTATTCTCTACCCTTCTTCATCTTGCTATGGGTCTCTAGAGACTAATCTCCAAGGGTAAGATTCTCAGCCTCTGGTTTTCACTGGATTTGGCCAACGGGAAGTCATCTGTAGGAGATGTGACTGACTGTGGAGTCACCTGTTCCCTCTTAAATGGGTCATGGTTTAACAATGATGAGTTTTCTTTCTTAAGATCACAGCTTTTATTACCAGGAATGTTCTTTCTGTAGCTGTAATTTTTCCTTAGGTTCCTATAGCCTCTTCCTTTATTGCTTCAAGTTTGCTAGCCCAGGATGTTTCAACAACACTTGTTGGTTTCCTTTAACCCTGACCACACCTTTGCAAAGTCACTTCATTAATTTCTTCAATTATCTCTCCTTGAGTGTGTCATCTATCTCCTGCTGGATCCTGTCTGATATATATCCCACCACCTCCCACCATCCCAATTACTCCTGTTTTTCACAATGCATCATTTAGAATGTGAACTGTGCCCTGCAACTCTCCTCTGCTGAACTTGGTTCATAGGATTCTTCCGCACTGAACTTTGTGTTCCACTACACTGGCCTTCCTTCAGCTTTTCTTGTGAATAAAGTTTTCTGCTTTAGGTTGTTTGTAGATACTCTGTCCTCTGCCAGGAACATGCAGCTTCCCTAGCCATATTAGGGATCAGTAAACATTTGTAAAATTACTTAATGAACATTTTATAATTGGTATGCTCATTTTCTATTATTTTATTGCTTGATTATCTAATGAGCTGATATTTAAAATCTCTTTTCAGCATTTTTATCTATTCTATGCTAACAATATTCATCTTTTAACAATTAAGGTATATCATTATATCTATAAAAATGATTACGTTTCTTAGCAAATAGTGTACGTGTTCAGGTGTCATATATCAAAATAGTTTTAGTATGATTTAGATATTCCTTCTCTGGCTCACACAGCATACTTAGTGACATTTTCCAGTGGGTTTTTGTGCTGCTGTAATTTCTTCCAAAAAATATTAGCTGAGTAGGGCCTTGGGTTATGATTGTTTTAGTAATTTTCTCTGCAAATAATATGGTAAGAGATATTTCTTTGCTCCTACCTCTGTCATTACTTTTGTCATTCCCTTGTTTCAATATTTATATTTTGAATCTTTCTACATATTGACCAAAATCCTAACATTTTCAGTCAATGATAAAATTTACCTGGCTCTCACCTCCATCATTGTTTCATTATTTGGTTGTGACACTTAAAAAGTAAAATCACAAACTGTTGGTTTTCCTAGGGCACCTACCTTTGATTTTATTGGGAAATATGTAATTATTTTTAACATGCTGCTTTTTCAAAAATAAATTTTCTGTTTTCCACTCAAGTCAAAATATATATATATCACTAAAAAAATTTAAAAACACAGAATATAGGAAAAAATCCCCCATCACCCCACAAATGCTTAACCTTTCAGTGTCATATCCTACCAGTCCAGTTATTTTACTGTGCCTATTTTATATACAATTAGGATAATAAAAGAGATGCAAAATTGTATTTCTAATTTTTGAAAGATTTTATTTATTTATTCATGAGAGACACAGAGAGAGAGGCAGAAGGCAGAAGGAGAAGCAGGCTCCATGCAGGAAGCCCGATGTGGGTCTCGATCCCAGGACTCCAGGATCATGCCAAAGGTAGATGCTCAACCACTGAGACACCCAGGTATCCTTATATTTCTAATTTTTAAATTGATTTTTATTCTTGTAAAAATAATACATGCCCTAGGTTATATTAAGATCATCTGATCTCTACATGAGATAATTTAAATTTTGAAGGGTCAATTATAGCAGTTAGATAATCTCATTCATAATGTTCTCATTCACTAATTTGGAATCTTGGAGATTTTATCATAAAAGAGCTGACATTTGTCTTTATACTATATCTAAACAATGGATATACCACGTAAATTAATAATATGAAGATGAAGGATCATACTTGACTTAAAAGAAAAATATAATCTTAGAGAAAATAGAAAATCAATGCTGCAAATGTAAAACTTTATCTTGTAAAGTCTTCTCTATGTAAATTTTGGTAAATCAATTAGTCAGTATAATTTATAGGACAATTAGTTTTAAAAATTTTATTTATTTATTCATGAGAGACACAGAAAGAGAGGCAGAGATGCAGGCAGAGGGAGGAGAAGCAGGCTCCATGCAAGGAGCCCAATGTGGGACTCTAACCTGAGAATCTGGGATCAGGCCCTGAGCCGAAGGCAGACGCTCAACTGCTGAGCAACCCAGGCATCCCTATACTACAATTTTTGCGTGAAAGACATAAAATTCCTGCCCTTGGGGAGCATGCAGAAGACTATAAAAGCTTAAGGAAACATGTAATTTTAACACAAAGGAGCATTTTACACTGAATGAGGATGAGAGAGATTGAGAGAGGGGAAGAAAGAGAGAGAAGAAACAGGATGTTTTAGGGGAAGACACTTGAAGTTCAAATGGATTTGAGTTTTATGAACAGTTATGTAATCTCACAGTGCTTCAGTTTCCACCTCTGGAATAGGGTAAAGGAAATAAAATATCTATTTCAGGTCACTGATGATCTAATATAGCTACTAGCTCTGTGTCTGGCATACTAGAAATCTTCAGTAAATAGTAACTATTACTCAATTCATTTATAGATCTAGTACCATAAGAAAATTTAGAAAGACTATTTAAGAGGCCATTGTTGTGATAATTCTAATAAACATTAATGAGAGTCTAGATTAGCACAGTGGTAGGCAATACAAATACAGAATGAAAAGTGGATATTGAAAAGAATTCCATAAAAGCATATACAAGGATCAGTTACATAGAAAATGAAGGTGCAAAAAAAAAATCCAGGATGACTTGAGATTTTGACCTTTGTGAAGGAGAGAATATGAAACATGGGACTCACTCAAGCAAAATGAATCAAAGTCTATGGGTTTAGAGCACTGGCATCACCATTTTTAAAAAGCACACCAGATTATTCTAATGCATCACAAAAATTGAGAGTCACATTTGAGATTTTTTATATGCATATATGAGTATATACATAAGTGCTTTAAAATTAACTTAAATGTAATTTTATTGTAATAGTTTTAACTTGGTAAAAATTCATTACACAAAGAACAGGAAAATAAAATCTATAAAAGTAGCTGCTAGCCTTCCCCTTTATTAAATTATATACTGAATAATGTGAATGTTTTGTCTAGGAAAAAGTGCCAATGAGCATTTAAGTTGACAAAGGCAAGTCATGGCACCCAAAGGAAAGCTTTAAACATAAGGCATATTGCTTTTTCCAAAGATATGATAACTTGTAATCAGTAAGAAACAATTCTTAGGAACAGAAGAAGAGCCTGAAGACTAGAAGAGGTGAGAGGATGCCCAATGAGGAACACATTTTCAAAAGTTGAAAGAAAAGAACGGTCAAGCACAAATTTTATATTCTGTGAAAAATATCCTTCAGGAATGAAGAAATGAAGACATTTCCAGATGAAGGAAAACTGAGTTAATTTGTTGCTAGCAAATCTACCCTTAAAATGGCTAAATTCTCTAAGCAGGAGGAAATGAGTACAAAGGAAGTCTCAGAACTTCAGAAAGAAAAGAAATTCACTCGCATGAGTAAAAAGAAAAAAAGATGCACATAAGAAATTAACCCACTTCTTATAAGTTCATTTAATCACATTTGGTGGTTAAAGAAAAAATTATAACAGCATCTGATGTGGTGTTCAGTGTATGTAGAGGAAATACTACAGTTATAATTAAAAAGTTGGATAGATAAAGAACATAAATGAAGTCAGGTTTTTATATTTCACTCGAAGTTATAAAATGTCAATACTCATAGATTGTAAGAATTTATGTATGTATATTATAATACCTAGAGTACCCTCTAATAAAATTATATAAAATGCTACACTCAAAAAAACACTGTTGATAAATTAAGATGAATTCTAAATAATGAACAAATAATCCACAGTAGAGTAACATAGGAGAAACAGAACACAATTAATAACATGGCAGACTTAATCCATATCAATAACTGTCTTAAGTGTAAATTGTTCTAAATATGCCAGTTTCTAAAGATAGAGACTGGGACTCTTGGGTGGTTCAGTCAGTTAAGCATCTGACTCTTGATTTCAGCTCAGGTCATGATCTCCAGGTTGTGACATCAAGCCCAGTGTCAGGTTCCACACTCAGCAGGGAGCCTGCTTGAGATTCTGTCTCCCTCTCTTTCTTTCTCTCTCTCTCTTTCTCAAATAAATAATCTTTAACAAAAGGATACTATTGAGTATATAGAAAAATATGATCTAACAACATGCTGTCCACAAGAAATTCACTTTAGATACAATGACAAAGGTAAACTGAAAGTAAAATGAAGGAAAAAATGGTTTTCTACATATATTCATGTAATTTTTGACATTTTAAACACATGAATATACTATCTATTCAAAAAATCAAATTAAAAAAATTTAAAAAGCTTTAATTTAAATGGATTTAGAAATAAAATTGAGAACAATTTCCTGTTTTTCAAAATACTTGAGTAGGGAAAGGTAGCCTTCATAAAGATATGTATGGAGTTTTGGATTTTCCACAGTATATCACATGGATACAGTAGACACTATAATTGGTTTTTAGAAGAAAATAATACTACAGAAGAGTGAAAAACTGTGTGATTTGCATTACAAATATGTTGTACATCTCTGTAAATCAGCATATATACACACATAAATGTGTTTCTATACGTTCTTTTATGTATCTGTATATATTTACATATTTACATACATTTACATACATGATATATTTACATGCATTTCCACAAAAATATGTTATTGCTTACCTAGCATGGGTTACTATATTAATCATTTCTCATTTGTTGAAAATTTATATTGTTCCTACTTTTTGTTTTTGTTTTTGTTAGGATTGTAATTGTATTGTAAGGAAAACCCTTGTTCATTTATCCTCATTCTTTAGGGTAAATTCCAGACCATTCTAGAAATGGTTATCTAGATCAAAGATCATCCAGATGCTTGCCTTTTGATACATGTTGCTAAATACTGCTCCAGAAAGGTTATAGTATGTATATCATTGTTCATAAGGTATTATTTAAACTCAGGTAAATAATATCAAAGGAGGACCTTATTTTTTTAAGAACATGGCAGTATGCTCCCATCATCACGATCAATGTCAAAATACCAAAGCAGTTGATCATAAAGTTTATATGCTACAGTTTCTGTTCTGTTCTACATTTGAGGCTGAGTATGCTTGTCATTCATGGAATGCTAAATAGCTAATGCATTCTTAATTCTTTTTGGTACTAAAGTACTGGTACAGATATTTATGCCCAAGGGAATGATGTAGTTTCTTTGATTTTTGATTTTTAAATAGAAGGAGATGTGTCAGAAAACATTTGGTAAAGAAAAGAGAAAATATAATTTGTTATTTGCTAGTTCCTGAAAAATACGTAAATAGATTTTAGAATAAGATAAATAATTCCCTCTTGGACATTGTATGTATTGACAGCTTGAAAATAATTTATGGAGAGAGATGAGAAGGAAATAATTCATATACATATGAATTATTATATATATATGAATTATATATTATTTCCCCCTCATCAAGCTCTCAGTGGTTTCCCATAAAATATTGCTTTGAACTTGCTATTATTTCAGTTTTCAGATGACAGAATGATCCAGGCAGAGCTCATGATCTTTGTTTATGCAATATGATTCGAGTGGTACAAGTATTATAAGGTAGTCCATACCCTTGGAACAGTGCCTACTAAGAAACCTTTAAGGCAGCTTATCCCTATCTTATGCTTTCTCAAGGAATGGAAGACTGACAACTATAAGCACATAGTTCCTATGCAGCTTCATTAAATTGCAATTTCCATTGCATTATACTGTTTGAGAACTGGAGCTAAAATAAACACAGATCAAATATATTAGCTTATACATACATACATACATACATACACACATATATGTATATACACAAATATACATATATAATATATATATATACATGTATGTAGCTTATATGGATATATATTATATATAAGCAAATATATATTATATACATAATGTGTTAATGATGTCTTACAAGGTAGCTATAATATTGCAATGATAACAGTTAACATTTATCGAGGGTCTTAGCAAGTTATGAAATATGTGCATTAACTTACCAATCTTCACAATAATCTGACTTGGTCCATTATTTCCAGTTTAAGGATGGAGACACTGTTAAAAGTTGCCTAAGATCATATAGACAAGAAGAGACAGGGCTGTAGTTTTAACCATATCAGTGATTTCAGATCCCAACCTCTTAACTATAGTGCCCCAGTTTAACTCTCTTCACTAAATTTGTAGCTAGATAAATAGAATTACCTTCTTCTAATTTCTGAGCCCAGTTCAAATCCACTTCAAAGGGTCCCAAGGCATCTTATTATTGACTATCTGAAGCCTTCATATGCTCTACCTCTATCCTGTTTCTAGGATTATGCCTTTCAAAAGCAATCATGTGTTATCCATGCTTAGAGCTCTTTCATGGAGCCATCGCACTGTTGAATAAGTCTTTTTTTAAAAATATGATTTGCTGAGGGACTCACACCTTTTCTCTTATGAAAACACAATATCTCTGAAATAAGCTCAATGCCCAGCAGAAGGTTATGTGGATCATAAAGAATTTGAGTGTATGTTTACTTCAGTGTTACCATAAGTGAACAATTCCAAACTAAACTCATACATTCCAATTATAAATCCATTATATTTTTGATAGCAGAAATACATATTGAAATATAGTCTTTTAATAAATATTTATTAAGCATCAACTCTATATCAGTGAATGAGATCATGAGATTTCTGTTTATATATCATATATAACTGTATTATCATCCATGAAGAAAAGATAAGTTAATCATAGAATATGGATATTCAAAGATTGTATTTTTTCTGGTTGATAATAAATTCTATCCATTTAAAAATCAATTTAAAAAGCATTTTAGTGATAAAATAACTATATATAGTTATATAACTTGATATATTTGTCTATAAATTATACTGATTATTTAGAACTATACCAATTAAATGTTGGAAGAAGAAATTATGGAAAACTGGATTCCTAGTTCATAATCACTAGTATTATTTTTTAAAAGACATTTTTCAGAATTGCTATTAATGACTAATATTCAGATAAATTTGAAGGGTAAAAGCCCTTCAAGCTTAAGGTATATATTTGCCCCCTTTCAAGTAAATATTATAGTAGTTAATGTAAATTTTTAATTAATAGAATTTATGGATAATTTTCTCATAAATCCTAAATCAAGCCAAATTTTCTGTCCTATTTTATCTAAGTTTGGCAGGGAGTGGCTTCCTTCTTTGACAAACTGTTCTTTTTATATTTAAGGAACTGTGATTCACTCTCCTATGTAATTAGGACTGAGCTGAATATTCTCTGTTCTTTTAAAAAGTAGCAGTACAGGAGCAAATTGTTGGTATAGTCACATACCATGTTTGACCCCTTCATTAGCTATAAAACAGCCTACTTCTGATAAGATAATCAGTGCACAACAGAATGCTTTTTCTCTGGATTTCTAAGTTATGTAAAGTTTGTCCTATAAAGTTATGTAAAGTCTGTCCTATAAAAAATGATGTTGAAGATCATGTTTTCTACTGAGAGAGTATCTTTCAGAGGGAGGAAAAGAGCAATGTGATGTCATTTTATATTATTTTTGTTATGAAAAATTGTAAAGGTAGACACGGGGTTATAATAACCCTCTTGTACTGGTGGGAGTATAATGTTGTGACACCATTCTGAAGAGCTATATGGCACGGATTTTGTTAAATTAAGTATTCTTAGATATGCCGTATGACCCATGAATACTACTTCTATTTTTCAAAGAAGTTCTCCCATGGGTCTGTAAGGGAACATGAATGAAGTTATTATTCATATTGATGTTTGTGGTTATAAGAAGTTGGAGACACATGAAAAAATGTTCCACATCACTTGGCATCAGGGAAATACAAATCAAAACCACAATGAGATACCACCTCATGCCAGTCAGAATGGCTAAAATTAACAAGTCAGGAAACAACAAATGTTGGCAAGGATGCAGAGAAATTTTACACTGTTGGTGGGAATGCAAGCTGGTACAGTCACTCTGAAAAGCAGTATGGATGTTCCTCAAGAAGTTAAAAATAGAGCTACCCTATTACCCAGCAGTTGCACTACTAGGTACTTACCCAAAGATACAAATGTACTAATCCAAAGGGGGACCTGCATCCCAGTTTTCACAGCAGCAATGTCCACAATAGCCAAACTATGGATAGAACCGAGATGTCCATCGACAGATGAATGGATAAAGAAGATGTGGTATATGTTTATACAATGGAATATTACTCAGCCATCAGAAAGGATAAACACCTACCAGTTACATCTATGTGGATGGAACTGGAGCAAAATAAGTCAAACAGAGAAAGACAATTATCATATGGTTTCATTCAAACGTGGAATATAAGAAACAGCACAGAGGATCATAGGGGAAGAGAGGGAAAACTGAATGGGAAGTCATCAGAGAGGGAGAAAAACCATGAGAGACTTATAACTATAGTAACTCAGTTTGAGAGACTCAAACTGAGGGTTGCTGGAGGGGAGGTGGGTGTGGTGATGGGATAATTGTGTGATGGGCATTAAGGAGGCCATGTGATGTAATGAGCGCTGGGTGTTATATGCAAGTGATAAATTATTGAACACTACATCTAAAACTAAATATTTTGGCTAATTGAATTTAAATTAAAAAAAAAAAGAAAGTTGGAGAAAATCTGGATATCCATTTTACAAGAGTGGATAAGAAACTGTGAGGCCCTGTAGAGATACTGTATAGCACTAGGAAGAAACAAAATATACACAAAAAATGTTCACACAATCACATATATCCTAGAAATATAATGCTGAATAAAATAAACAAGAAGCAGAGGATGCATAACATATGCCATTCACACAAATAAAACAAAACGTCTTACAGGGTAACATACAAATAAAAAGGATGCTTATTCAACACATTGTGTGTAAGTAGAAGGTAATGAGCTTGGGTGATGGGGGTGAGAAGAAGAAGGAAAGAAGAAAGGAAGGGAAGGAGGGAGGGAAGGAAGAAGAGAGGGGAGAAGGAAGTGGGAAGAGGGAGGGAAGAAGGCCTCCCAAATTGCAGATAAAGCAAGTGGAAAGCAAGCTTTGATGTTTAATTTGTACAGTTTGTCTTTTGATTTCACATCTATGTTGTGAATCTCTCTAGAATTTTAATGAAAAGCAAGAATTACTACACAAACTGAATATTTCCCTAAATCATTTAAAAAGCATTTACTTTTTCAGTCTGATTCACTAGATAGTATTATTTGACCTACAGTGAGGAGTACAAAGAAGACGTGTGATATAGCTCGTTCTCCAAAGGAGGAATTGCCAGGATGGAGAAATAGAGAAAAGCTAAACATACATAATTGGTGACAGAGCAGATAAAAATACATACTTAATATTTTAATTTATATTTATTAGGCTATGAAACCATGAGATTTCAGGAAAAGGATAGTTCCACTAAATCAGAATAGGTTAAGAGGTAAACTCAACCATATAATGGTTGCCTTTATTTGTATTTTTTATTAATAAAGATTTTATTTATTCATGAGAGATACAGAGAGAGAGGCAGAGTCATAGGTAGAGGGAGAAGCAGGCTCACTGCAGGGAGCTGATGTGGGACTTAATCCTGGGACTCTGGGACCATGCCCTGAGCCAAAGGCAGACCCTCAACCACTGAGTCACCCAGGTGTCCCTGATGGCTGCCTTTAAATCCTGGCTGTACCACTTACAAGTAAGGTGCCTTTGAAGAAATACTATATATGAGCCTCATTTGTTTTCTTATTTTACCTGTAACTTTATTAAAAACCACTTTATTGAGGTATGATTGACATACACAAGCTGTACATTTTTAATATATACAA
The DNA here is from genome assembly GCF_018345385.1 of Vulpes lagopus. Classification (NCBI taxonomy): domain Eukaryota; kingdom Metazoa; phylum Chordata; class Mammalia; order Carnivora; family Canidae; genus Vulpes; species Vulpes lagopus. The sequence goes on along the minus strand of NC_054826.1, from coordinate 41,326,626 downwards.
CTTAATGAGTTTGGAGGTTAAGTGTATATCTATGAAACCATTACCACAATCTATACCTTAAATATACCCATTATCTATAGAAGTTTCCTCCCACCATTTTTATTTACCATTATAATTTGTGTGTGTGATAAGAAAGGTTAATATAATATCTACCCTCTTGGCACATTTTGAAGTATCCAGCACAGTATATTATTAACTACAGGTATTATGTTGTACAGTACATCCCTATGGCTTATTTATCTTGTTATAATTGAAACTTTGTACCTGTTGACTAATAACCTTATTCTTTCTCCCTCTCCCCATGTTGTCATCCACCACTCTATTCTTTGCCTCTAGGACTTTGACTATTTCATATTACTTATATAAGCCATATCATGTAGTATTTGTCCTTCTGTGTTTGGTTTATTTCACTTGACACAATATCCTCCAGGTTGTTACAATGGCAGTATTTACTTCCTTTTTTAACGCTGACAATATTCCATTTTCTCGCACATATATGTCATTTATTTTTTTTTAAAGATTTTGTTTATTTATTCATGAGAGACACACACAGAGAGAGAGAGAGAGAGAGAGAGAGAGAGAGGCAGAGACACAGGCAGAGGGAGAAGCAGGCTTCCTGCAAGGAGCCCGACATGGACTCGATCCTGGATCTCAGGATCATGTCCTGAGCCAAAGGCAGAGGCTCAACCACTGAGCCACCCAGGCATCCCTATGCCATTTATCTTATGGGGCTTTGTGATGATTCAATGAGATAATTCAGTAAATGATTACATATGACTGGAATATAATAAAGGCATAACATGTGCTATTATTAAACAAAAGGAAGTGAGAATCACAATGAGTTCTGAAAATATAAGGAGGTTTGGATAGAATCAGGTAGGGCATTTAGATAAAAATCCTCTTCAGGAGAAGGTTTTTTTTTTTTCTTAAAAATTAAAACTATTTTCTAAACAATATTTTGATGGAAATTTTCAAGATAAATTCAGCATTATTCTCTGTGGGAATTTTGATATCATTACTATTTTGTTGTCTAAATTTTTTTTAATTAATTTTTATTGGTGTTCCATTTACCAACATACAGAAAAACACCCAGTGCTCATCCCGTCAAGTGCCCCCCTCAGTGCCCGTCACCCATTCCCCTCCAACACCCGCCCTCCTCCCCTTCCACCACCCCTAGTTCGTTTCCCCGAGTTAGGAGTCTTTATGTTCTGTCTCCCTTCCTGATATTTCCCAACATTTCTTCTCCCTTCCTTTATATTCCCTTTCACCGTTATTCATATTCCCCAAATGAATGAGAACATACACTGTTTGTCCTTCTCCGATTGACTTACTTCACTCAGCATAATACCCTCCAGTTCCATCCACGTTGAAGCAAATGGTGGGTATTTGTCGTTTCTAATTGCTGAGTAATATTCCATTGTATACATAAACCACATCTTCTTTATCCATTCATCTTTCGATGGACACCGAGGCTCCTTCCACAGTTTGGCTATTGTGGCCATTGCTGATAGAAACATCGGGGTGCAGGTGTCCCGACGTTTCATTGCATCTGAATCTTTGGGGTAAATCCCCAACAGTGCAATTGCTGGGTCGTAGGGCAGGTCTATTTTTACCTCTTTGAGGAACCTCCACACAGTTTTCCAGAGTGGCTGCACCAGTTCACATTCCCACCAACAGTGTAAGAGGGTTCCCTTTTCTCCGCATCCTCTCCAACATTTGTTGTTTCCTGCCCTGTTAATTTTCCCCATTCTCACTGGTGTGAGGTGTATCTCATTGTGGTTTTGATTTGTATTTCCCTGATGGCAAGTGATGCAGAGCATTTTCTCATGTGCTTGTTGGCCATGTCCATGTCTTCCTTTGTGAGATTTCTCTTCATGTCTTTTGCCCATTTCATGATTGGATTGTTTGTTTCTTTGGTGTTGAGTTTAATAAGTTCTTTATAGATTTTGGAAACTAGCCCTTTATCTGATATGTCATTTGCAAAATTCTTCTCCCATTCTGTAGGTTGTCTTTTAGTTTTGTTGACTGTATCCTTTGCTGTGCAAAAGCTTCTTATCTTGATGAAGTCCCAATAGTTCATTTTTGCTTTTGTTTCTTTTGCCTTCGTGGATGTATCTTGCAAGAAATTACTGTGGCCAAGTTCAAAAAGGGTGTTGCCTGTGTTCTCCTCTAGGATTTTGATGGAATCTTGTCTCACATTTAGATCTCTCATCCATTTTGAGTTTATCTTTGTGTATGGTGAAAGAGAGTGGTCCAGTTTCATTCTTCTGCATGTGGATGTCCAATTTTCCCAGCACCATTTATTGAAGAGACTGTCTTTCTTCCAATGGATAGTCTTTCCTCCTTTATCGAATATTAGATGACCGTACATTTCAGGGTCCACTTCTGGGTTCTCTATTCTGTTCCATTGATCTATGTGTCTGTTTTTGTGCCAGTACCACACTGTCTTGATGACCACAGCTTTGTAGTACAACCTGAAATCTGGCATTGTGATGCCCCCAGATATGGTTTTCTTTTTTAAAATTCCCCTGGCTATTCGGGGTCTTTTCTGATTCCACACAAATCTTAAAATAATTTGTTCTAACTCTCTGAAGAAAGTCCATGGTATTTTGATAGGGATTGCATTAAACGTGTAAATTGCCCTGGGTAACATTGACATTTTTACAATATTAATTCTGCCAATCCATGAGCATGGAATATTTTTCCATCTCTTTGTGTCTTCCTCAATTTCTTTCAGAAGTGTTCTATAGTTTTTAGGGTATAGATCTTTTACCTCTTTGGTTAGGTTTATTCCTAGGTATCTTATGCTTTTGGGTGCAATTGTAAATGGGATTGACTCCTTAATTTCTCGTTCTTCAGTCTCATTGTTAGTGTATAGAAATGCCATTGATTTTTGGGCATTGATTTTGTATCCTGCCACGCTACCAAATTGCTGTATGAGTTCTAGCAATCTTGGGGTGGAGGCTTTTGGGTTTTCTATGTAGAATATCATGTCAACGGCGAAGAGGGAGAGTTTGACTTCTTCTTTGCCAATTTGAATGCCTTTAATGTCTTTTTGTTGTCTGATTGCTGAGGCGAGGACTTCCAGAACTATGTTGAACAGCAGTGGTGAGAGTGGACATCCCTGTCTTGTTCCTGATCTTAGGGGAAAGGCTCCCAGTGCTTCCCCATTGAGAATGATATTTGCTGTGGGCTTTTCGTAGATGGCTTTTAGGATGTCGAGAAAAGTTCCCTCTATCCCAACACTCTGAAGGGTTTTGATCAGGAATGGATGCTGTATTTTGTCAAATGCTTTCTCTGCATCTAATGAGAGTATCATATGGTTCTTGGTTTTTCTCTTGCTGATATGATGAATCACATTGATGGTTTTACGAGTGATGAACCAGCCTTGTGTCCCAGGGATAAATCCTACTTGGTCATGGTGAATAATTTTCTTAATGTGTTGTTGGATCCTATTGGCTAGTATCTTGTTGAGAATTTTTGCATCCATGTTCATCAGGGATATTGGTCTGTAATTCTCCTTTTTGGTGGGGTCTTTGTCTGGTTTCGGAATTAAGGTGATGCTGGCCTCATAGAACGAATTTGGAAGTACTCCATCTCTTTCTATCTTTCCAAACAGCTTTAGTAGAATATGTATGATTTCTTCTTTAAACGTTTGATAGAATTCCCCTGTGAAGCCATCTGGCCCTGGACTCTTGTGTCTTGGGAGGTTTTTGATGACTGCTTCAATTTCCTCCCTGGTTATTGGCCTGTTCAGGTTTTCTATTTCTTCCTGCTCCAGTTTTGGTAGTTTGTGGCTTTCCAGGAATGCGTCCATTTCTTCTAGATTTCCTAATTTATTGGCGTACAGCTGTTCATAATATGTTTTTAAAATCGTTTGTATTTCTTTGGTGTTGGTAGTGATCTCTCCTTTCTCATTCATGATTTTATTAATTTGAGTCTTCTCTCTCTTCTTTTTAATAAGGTTGGCTAATGGTTTATCAATCTTATTAATTCTTTCAAAGAACCAACTCCTGGTTCTGTTGATCTGTTCCACAGTTCTTTTGGTCTCGATATCATTGAGTTCTGCTCGAATTTTAATTAACTGTCTTCTTCTGCTGGAGGTGGGGTCTATTTGTTGCTTTTTCTCTAGTTCCTTTATGTGTAAGGTGAGCTTTTGAATTTGAGATCTTTCCAGTTTTTGAATGGATGCTTGTATTGCGATGTATTTCCCCCTCAGGACTGCTTTTGCTGCATCCCAAAGATTTTGAACGGTTGTATCTTCATTCTCATTAGTTTCCATGAATCTTTTTAATTCTTCCTTAATTTCCTGGTTGACCTTTTCATCTTTTAGCAGGATGGTCCTTAACCTCCACGTGTTTGTGGTCCTTCCATACTTCTTGTTGTGATTAAGTTCTAATTTCAAGGCATTATGGTCTGAGAATATACAGGGGACTATCCCGATATTTTGGTATCGGTTCAGACCCGATTTGTGACACAGTATGTGGTCTATTCTGGAGAAAGTTCCATGTGCACTTGAGAAGAATGTGTATTCAGTTGAGTTTGGATGTAAAGTTCTGTAGATATCTGTGAAATCCATCTGGTCCAGTGTATCATTTAAAGCTCTCGTTTCTTTGGAGATGTTGTGCTTAGAAGACCTATCCAGGGTAGAAAGAGCTAGATTGAAGTCACCAAGTATAAGTGTATTATTATCAAGGTATTTCTTGAGTTTGGTTATTAATTGGTTTAAATATTTGGCAGCTCCCACATTCGGGGCATATATATTGAGGATTGTTAAGTCCTCTTGTTGGATAGATCCTTTGAGTATGAGATAGTGTCCCTCTTCATCTCTCACTATAGTCTTTGGGGTAAATTTTAATTTATCTGATATAAGGATGGCAACCCCTGCTTTCTTTTGAGGACCATTTGAATGGTAAATGGTTCTCCAACCTTTTATTTTCAGGTTGTAGGTGTCCTTCTGTCTAAAATGAGTCTCTTGTAGACAGCAAATAGATGGGTCCTGCTTTTTTATCCAGTCTGAAACCCTGCGCCTTTTGATGGGGTCATTAAGCCCGTTCACGTTCAGAGTTACTATTGATAGATATGAGTTTAGTGTCATCATATCTATTCAGTCCTTGTTTTTGTGGATTGTTCCACTGAACTTCTTCTTAAAGGGGAATTTTAAGAGTCCCCCTTAAAATTTCTTGCAGAGCTGGTTTGGAGGACACATATTCTTTCAGTTCCTGCCTGTCTTGGAAGCTCTTTATCTCTCCTTCCATTTTGAATGAGAGCCTTGCTGGATAAAGTATTTGGTTGCATGTTCTTCTCATTTAGGACCCTGAATATATCCTGCCAGCCCTTTCTGGCCTGCCAGGTCTCTGTGGAGAGGTCTGCTATTACCCTAATACTCCTCCCCATAAAAGTCAGGGACTTTTTGTCTCTTGCTGCTTTAAGGATCTTCTCCTTATCTTTGGAATTTGCAAGCTTCACTATTAAATGTCGAGGTGTTGAACGGTTTTTATTGATTTTAGGGGGGGATCTCTCTATTTCCTGGATCTGAATGCCTGTTTCCCTTCCCAGATTTGGAGAATTTTCAGCTAGGATTTGTTCAAATACATATTCTGGCCCTCTGTCCCTTTCGGCGCCCTCGGGAACCTAGTTAAACATAGGTTTTTCTTCTTCAGGCTGTCGTTTATTTCCCTTAATCTGTCTTCATGGTCTCTTAATTGTCTCTTTTTTCCTCAGTTTCCCTCTTTGCCATCAACTTGTCTTCTCTGTCACTCACTCATTCTTCCACCTCGTTAACCTTGTTGTTAGGACTTCTAGTTTGGATTGCATCTCATTCAATTGATTTTTAATTTCTGCCTGATTGGATCTAAATTCTGCAGTCATGAAGTCTCTTGAGTCCTTTATGGTTTTTTCTAGAGCCACCAGTAGCTGTATAATAGTGCTTCTGAATTGGCTTTCTGACATTGAATTGTAATCCAGATTTTGTAACTCTGTGGGAGAGTGGGCTGTTTCTGATTCTTTTTTTTTTTGAGGTGAGGTTTTCCTTCTAGTCATTTTGCTCAGTGCAGAATGGCCAAAAACAAGTTGTATTGGGAAAAGGAGAAAAAGAGAGAGAAAGAAGGAAAGAAAAGAGAAAAAGAAAAAAGAGAAAGAAGAGAAAAAAAAAAGGAAAAAAGAGAAGAAAAAGAGAAAGAAAAAGAAAGAAAGGAAAAAAAAGGGGTGGGGGAAGCAATCAGAAATCAAAAAGAAAAACCAAAAAACAAAAAACAAAAAAAACAAAAACCACGGGGGAGTATCTTCCGATTCTGTATACTTTAAGTCCCTTGACTTCCCCTGGAACTGGTCCATCTCGCTGGTCTTCTGGGGGAGGGGCCTGCTGTGCTGATTCTCAGGTGTTAGCACTTGGGGGAGCTGCTCTGCCCCTGCCTGGTGCAGGGCTCAGTGGGGGTTGTTCACCCCGTGAGGCCCCGGGAGGAAGCCACAGTGGCGGGGGCAGCTCTGGGACCCTGGAGTCAGCTCCCGCAGTAGCTCCGGGGCTCTCCGTCTGCAGGGCCTGGGGGCTCCCGGGCGGGGCCGCTGATCTGCTCAGTTCCAGGCAGGAGCGTCCTCGATGTCCTGGGCCCTCCCGGCCTCTGCCTGTCCGGGGGAGGCCGGATCCTGGGCTGTGTCCCGGCGCCCTGTGCTCCGGGGCCTGCGCTGTTGGATTCGCGCTCCCGCCCCGCAGCCCCCTCCGCGGAGCCGCCGCCCGAGCCCCTCCGAGCTGCTCCGGGTCCCGCCGAGCGCTGCAGCCCTTAGGGAGCTCGGCGCACTCTCCGGGGCGCAGTTCCTCTGTTACTGTCCCAGGGAGCCCGAGGGCATCCCCGCCTTTCTGGGGATCCTGCTCCAATTCCCGGGGAGCCCCTTTCCGCGGGGAAGGTCGGTGCAGCTCCTGCTCCTCCGGGACGGGGCTCTCCTGTCCTGGGGACACTCGCCCCGGCCTCAGCCCGGCTCCTCGCGGGCCCCCCCCACCCCTTGGAGGCCTTTTGTGTCTTTATTTCTTTTTCCCCGTCTTCCTACCTTGATAGAAGCGCGAACTCTTCTCACTGGAGCGTTCCAGCTGGTCTCTCTTTAAATCTCAGGCCGAATTCGTAGGTTTTCAGGATGATTGGATGGTTTTCTAGGTAATTTGTTGAGGACAGGTGACCTGGAGACCCTACTCCTCCGCCATCTTGCCCCTCCTCCTGTTGTCTAAATGTTTGTGTCTTTTATACTATCTGCTTTCTGGAATACTGATCCTAGATTAGAGAGTAGATATTCATAGTTATAATACCATCATGGATGACAATCTTCAGCATTATAAAGTGTTATTTTTATCAGTTAATATTTTTTGGCCTTAACTCCAATTTTTCTGATATTATGTCATCATTACTACTGCTTTTTTGGTTGCATTTGACTTGAACAGATTGTCTATTACTTTGTTTTCATCTAGCCTGAATTGTATTCTTTGGATGCATCTATTGTATAGAAAGCAGTGTTCAGGTTTGCTTTCTGATCTAATCTGAAAATCCTCCATAAATTTTGTCCATTATAATTAGATAAAGCCCATTATAATTTAGAATATGAAAGTTTTTTACTCCTCTGTCATATAATGGTATGCCTTTTTAATTTTTTAAATGTATTTTTAAGGTCTCATACTATGTCTGCTTCTTCTTTAATATTTTTGTTCATAGTCATTCTGATCTCAATGAATTACAATTTTCTTTTGTTTTGTTTTTGAAACTGTAACTTTACATAAGACCCTTAGTCTTCGATTTTTCTCAACAGTTTCTCTTCCGTTCTAAAAGCAATGATAAACTTCAGAGAGTTTCCTCTTTCTTTCCCTTCTCCTCCCTCTCCTTTGCCACCTGATATTTGTCCATAAGTTCTCTCTTTGTGTTTACTTTTATTTTAAATAGGCTTATTATCACATTTTTTTGATTTATCAGCTTAAAATAATTAGTTTAGCCTCCAGCTGTTAAATATTGAATAATCAAAGAACTTAACCAGCTTCCCTACTTTTTCCCCTCCTACACTTCCTTTTTGAGTTATCATTTCCACATTTTTTCAGGGCATATAACACTGACATGCTGTTCTGTCAACCCAGAGATTATACAAGCCTCATTCTATTATTAAACTAATTTAACTCTCATCACCAGTCCTCTCATGTAAGCGGACATGGGAGCAACATCCCTTGAGTTATTGTGCATTTGAGATTGTTTGTAGAATTGTATTTGAAGAAAAATTTACTTGGTTATAAAATCCACAAGGAAAATAGTTTTCTTAGCCACCAAATTTTTAAATTAGGTATTTGAGGTGGGTTTTGATAGGTGATTTGTAAGATTTCCCACAATTGGTTTCACTTGTCAGTTGACACATTTCATCAGGTTCCCTTCTTTCCTCATATCTTCTGCTGGATCTCAGCTGCTATTCACTACCACCCATTTTTAGGTAGGATTTTTGACATAGAGAATTTATTAGTAAATATGCTCAGTGACTGGGCTTACAAAAAATATTTTGTTAAACCTCACTATATAAATTGAAACTCACCTTTTCTGTAATTTATCACATTTTCCTATAGATAGAGCTTTCAGAAAAATAAAATACTTTATGCTACCATATTATCATTTTCTAAGAAATAGACATTAAGAGTAAATGTTATGATGTGAAAATTTGCTGATCCTCATTCACAAGTCAATTGAAAATATATGAAATAATTTAGCATTCTTATATCTAATACAATATTCTATGTAATGCAAACATATTTATGGATTTCAATGTAGTCTGCTATGACTACATTGAAATAACTAATACTTGGCATTCCTTTTCAATGTAAACACAAGAAAACTGGAAAACATAGGAAAATCTTTTATACATTAGCCAGTGTGTGGCATCCAAAAGAAACAAAATGGATGAGGTGAGCCCTATAAAATTGTCCTAGATTTCTGCCTTTTAAAACTTTCCAGATGGTAGCCCAGAGATGGTAATTCAAGCTAGCAGACAGTGATCCCACTGGTTGAGCAGATAGTGTTTGGATAAAGGAACAAAAGGGCGGGTGTGATTAGGGAAGCAGAGTACTGGAGAATAGGGAGCTACACAGAAAAATATCTCAGAGTAGAATTCCCCTGAATCAGCTGCTGGACATTGACCTATGACTAGGTAGAGGCAATTTCTATGACTCTGGGAAAAAACTACTGGGGAACTGAGAAAGGAACTATTTCTAGAGGTTACACTGGGCCAGGAGATACCACATTTATAACCGGTCAGAGTGGAGAGAGCTCCACTGCAAAACTGGAGCATTGATAAAAATCCTAGAAAGGTGATGGCTCAACAGTATTTGTAAGGCTCTATAGTAATGGTTGTTCTGGACCTTCCTTAAGAATGCTTAAAAAGAAAGAGTGAAGAAAGGGAGGAAGAAAAGGAAATCAGGAAGGAGGGAAAGAAGAAAGGAAGGAAGAAAGCCAAATGGAACAAAGCTGATTTTTCAAGTTGCTTCATTGTTCTAAATCAAACTGCAACTCTCTTTAAACAACAAAATTCAGATACTCCATATTGTAACCTTTGAAATATCCAGGGTCCTTTCAGAAATGGTCATAATGAGGCCAGAATTATGTTTATAAAACCAGACAATTATAAGAAAAGATATTTAAGATAAATATCCTTCAAGTATAAATACAAAGGATCCTAAGGGAAATATTAACAAATTGAATCTAGCAATATAAAAACAATAATACATCATGTCCAATTAAGGTTCAGCTTAGGAATGCAAGGCTGGCTTAACATTTGAAGATCATTAACAATGCCGTCCCTATAAGACTGGGGAAAAAAACAAAATCGACTCTCACTATTTCTATCCAAAATTATTCTGGAGTTTTTAGAAGTACAATGAGGTAATTTAAAAAAATAGGTATACAACTTTGAAAGAAAGTAGTGTATTCATCTTTATTCCCAATAACATGATTATGTCTTTACTTAATCATGAGGATTTTAGACCAAAACTATATATTTAATAAAGTCTTTTACATGAATACACAAGCAGCTTTATTCATGTCAAAAATGGAAATAACTACAATATGTAATAGGGTAGTATATAAATAATATGTGGAATATTTATGCAGTGGAACACTTCTCAGTAATATAAGAAAGAAACAGATTACTGCTATACTCAACAACATGGATGAATATCAAGCTGAGTTAAAGAAGTCAGATACAGAGTCCACAGTACATGGTTCTATTTATGTGGAATCCTTTAATAGCAAAAACTAGTTTATAGCAGCATAAAGCAGATCAATGACTATTTGGGTGTGAGGGTGGTGATGAGATTAATGGTAAAAACGGAAAATATTTTGAGGTAATGGAAATGTTCTATACCTTTATTTTGGTGTGTTTATTTGACTATATATATTTGTCAAAACTCATTGAACTATAAAACAAAATGGGTATATTTTATTATAGTTAAATTACATACCTATAAATTCTATTAAATTATATAGAAAAGTATAATATGGATAGCAAAGGACATGTAAAATAATACACAGTTCATTTGGGTTATATGTACTTTACTTCCTTTTGTGCAGTTGGATTTAATTATAAGATTAAAGGTTTTTTTTAATTTTATGAAATGGTTTGCTTACTGGAAAAGAAGCACAGCAAAGTTTATATAAGATCCTATCATAATATACTTTCTGAAAAATGTGAAAAGAATACACTTTCTTTTGGACTTAAGCACTTTTCTAACTGAGGGGTACTAATTCTAGTAACATTCCTTCCGGAAACACATTTGATTTATCCCTTTCCCTCACTGTCTGACTTATCTCTATTATCCACATTTTTAAAAAAACTGTCAGCTTCTTCCCATGTGAATCTTCAGTAAATGTTAGAACCTCCGGATTCTTTACCCTGGATGCAGCCTTATCAGATCTCTACCTCTTTTTCCATAATGGAATCATAATGACCTCTCTGAATCAAAGAGCTGATAACCTGGTTTAAAATTATTTCTGGGTCACCATGCTAGGGGTCAAGTTTTGTATCAATGTTTTACAAGATCCTTCATGATCTTGACCAACTTTGCTACCTATTGAGCCTCTTCTCTCACTATTCTTTGTCTTAACTCCTGCACCTTCTACTGCCATCCTAGTTACCCCCCTCATATACCTCAACTTACATTTTTATGTATACTTTAGCTAGATTCAACTTTGAGCGACCATAGTGGGACATACTCTTTCTTTCTTCTGAGTTAGATCTTAATGCTGTTTATTATTGCTTAGCATGTGCTATTTCTCCTTCTGAATCACTTTCCTTTTTTTCCCCCACTTCTTCTTTCTTCCAGGCTAATTCCTATTCAGCATGCAAGATTCATCCCAGCAACGAATGACCTTCTCTTCGAAGACTGCCTAAGAAGATGAGATTTGAGGCTCCTTTCGTGGGATTTTGTATATTATCAACATAGTATTTAGTTTACTTTATTTTTATTGCTTTTTTTCCCCCTCTACCTACTATTTTGGAGAAACTGCTGAAATCAGAAGTGACTTTGTTCTTTGAGCTAGGCCTAATTATAGCTTGTTTGTTTTAATTGAGGTATAGTTAACACATAGTTTCAGGTGTACGTTATAAATCAAAATTTATATATATTGTGAAATAATCACCATAATAAGTCTAGCCAACATCTGTTACCCGACATAGTTACAATTTTGGGGCGGTCTTATGAGAACTTTTAAGATTTAGGCCAAAGCTCTGGACATGCAAACAGTCCTCTTCCACAGAAAGACTGTGTATAGTTTCAGTGGGCTATCTCTGCAGTGCCCTAGGGGTGGTAGCCTGCCAAAAAATTGATTATTATAGTCCTGTCGCACCTAGGAATGCAAGCTTCACTAGCCGCTGTGTCATGCAATCAAGAGGTGTCCCCTGGGAGGTAGCCACAAAGACCAGACTATTTGAAGAAAAAAACCAGGGCACTAGACCTGGTGTAAAAGTTCCCCTATGGGAGATACTGGCACTTTGGAGTGACACAGAAGGGAGAACATGAAGATGGTGACCACCAACTTGACCAATGCCAAGAGGGAAAAAAAAGGAGATAGTGCCTGCCTCAGAAAATGAAAAGAAAAAAGAAAAATAAAACCCAAAGCTTTGAGGTTAAAGAAAAAAAAAAAAAAAAGATGATAGTGCCCTCTAGTGGGAACAAGACAGAGGGAAACTGCAAAGAAGTCCCCTGCCACTCTCCAACTCCATAGAGCACCCCAGAAGGCCCCAAATGTCTGTCAAATCAGGTGCCTTCCCCTGAGCGTGATGCTCCAAGACAAGCAAATGGACCTGTTCATCACAAAGCCTGGGAGCATCTCCATTAGCTGCTTCCAAATTGGGACCCAGAGGCAGTGAGTCTAAGCACGAGCTCTTTTCTCAAATTACTGTAGCCTCTGGATCTCCAAGATACAAACCCCATTGTTTGGGGCTCATCTCTCAGGTGCAGTTCTTAAAAGTTGGGAGTGCCCAAAGTGGGGTTCAAACCATTTGCTTGTCAGAGGAGAAGCTCCAGGCTTTGAGTTCCCCCTTGATTTCAGGTTGCCACCAGGGGTGTGGTTTATGGTGAGACTGAATTTGAGTCTCTCCTTACCTGCTTTCTTGTGAGCCTTCTCTCCTTCCCTCATGCCTAGGAGTTTCTTGGTCAGTTTTTAGATTTTTTTTCAGAAGAAGCGTTCCTTATGTGGCTGTAGATTCAGTGTATTTGTGGGAGGAGATGAGGTCAGAATCCTCTTATGTCGCCATCTTGAACACGCCTCTATTGTTCTTTATAAACAGTAGGGAGTTGAAATTCTGAATCATGAAGAGATGGGAACTTGTCACAGGATTTTTCTACTATTTATTTATATATTTACTTACTTATTTAATACTATAAGTAATAGTAAGTATTTAAGTCACAAATCATTAGGTTTAGCCCTTTACCAGTGAGTAATTTTTAAATATAAGCAAGTTTAGGCTCTAAACCTTCGTTCCCACTCCTCCCGCCCTTTTCTTGAAGGTTTGGAAGACACAGAAGGATGACCAGGTGAGTAATTGAAAAGAAGGTGGAGAAATTCTCACTTGTCTTATACCTTCCCTGGGGCAGAATGACTAGTAGTGGTAAAATCTGGTAAAGATTCCAGCATCTCTTTTGAGGCAGGTTTAAAAAATAAAAGGCTATTACTTGGTGGCACCATTAAAACAGAGCAAAGGAATAGTTTTTGGATAAAGAGAGTTCTAGTGGGAACAATGGTGGATTACATGTCATATTTCTTGCAGTACTTGCTTACTTATTTTATTTCATAATGTTTGGGCACATAGAAATTACTGCGACTAACTTAATAACTAGTAATCACACTTATTTTTGGGTGGAGTGGAGACAAAGTCATTTTCTGTCTGCCAATTTTTGGCAGCATTTTCTGTCCCATAAAAAGGAATCTGACCAAGGATCATCACTGAATCTCTACCTCCTCCAAGACTATGCACTCCCTGAGGGCAGAAACTATACACACTTCTTTCTCCAAGATCATAGCATAGACTTTACATAAGGTAAATGTTCAATAAGTATTTGTTGAGCAAATGAATGAATGAAGGGTATACATTTTTCCTGTGAAGGGCACCTACTGGTTGATAACAGAACATCATTTCAACATTTCTAACAATTTTGTTTTTACCTCTACTAAGAAAATCTACCAAACAATAGCACACAAGTACTTAAGGAACTGCATCTGGGTGGTACCTGCAATTCAAATGCAACTCCCAACACATAGCTCTCTTCAGAGAGTATATATAAAAGGAAGCCCTTGTAACAGAAGACTATAACATAAAATTGAATGAGATAGTGGAGCTGAAAAGGGCCAGGGTTTAAGCGGAAGTTGTGCTTTTAGCAACTTGCAGTGCTTACTGCTAATTAAATAAGCTCTACTTGGATTTTCTGAAACAATCAAGTAGGAAATGTGACTAATAGAAGCCAGTGTTGGAACTGGATGTGCCCAGGGTGTTTTCTATTTCTAGGCTAGTTTGGATCATCTGAGCTCTGAATAATGTCTGGGAGATGGCCCAGCATTCTGAATATATTTGCATATTCATTAGCTCAACAAATAATTGTAAGTCAGCCATATACTTCTGGATGCTGACAGTAGGGCAGTGAAACACACAGAGTTTATATTCTAAAGCTTATATGACTCAGATTTCCTTTTTTAATGCTTGTACCAGGTAATTGTAACTTTAAATTTAACTAGTAATAATAGGACATATTGATTTTTCTGCTTTGAATTTCATGTCTTTTTGAAAGTGCTGTGTTTTGAGTAAAACTGCTTTCGATAGTACTGGTAGAGTGATTTATACTCACTCTGCTTTTGTTCTCCTGCATGAGAAGGTAGCCGTGTATAAGTCCCTGAATCCTATATTGTGCAAGTTCTTTCCATATAATGGGAGAATTAAAAATAGCTGTGAGACAACATAAAATCAAGTTCCTGAGATCTGACCAGACCTGGCCTGGTGTTCAAAATCTCCTGTGACCAGGGCAAGTCATGTTCACTGAGAGGGGACGCATCTAATTAGTTGTGCTTAGGGGGCCTTCCCTGTTCCATTCAGGGTTTTCAGCACCTACAAAGTTTGTGTGTGCGCTTCTTTTGGGCCATCTGTATTTGACTTACCGTACTATGAACAGGCAACTTGCTTTATTCTTTTTGCTTTTTCAGGAAGAGTTTATTTTCTGTTTTTTACTTTCTTTTAGCCATGTGTATTTGCTCCTGTTTACAATATGCATAATGAAGGGATGGGAATACTATATGTTGTAAAGAAGTCCTAAGCAATGAGAATGAGAGTAGGGGTGTTTGTATTTTTACCTCTAATCCTTGGTTTTGTGTTTAGTGAATGGATAAAAGGAATACGGAAAATGTGTTAGTGAATCCTGCCTTTATTTTGGTTGAGGCTTCTCTGCTGTGCCATCAACCTCGACAGTGGCATTAAAAGGTATCAGGATATCTTCCCATGAACTCTTATCCTCTGTTCTTCATCATCATTGGTGTCCCAATTAGAAGAAGAAGAAGAAAAAAAAATCCAGAGCAAATATCTGCCAATCCAGTTTTCAAGTTCATCTCTCCTGGAACAGGGAGCAGGCCTCTTCCTGTCAATCACCTTTTGTAACCTGAAGAAAAGAGAAAGTTACTGACTGACACCAAGGAGAATTTCTTTACATCCCATTCTCAGTATCCAAGGGGCTCTGGGATTTGAGACTATCAAATTAGTGTCAATTTGAGGCATTTCTGAGAGCAGGAGAAAAAAAAATTAGAGATCACCTGAATCCATCTTCCATGTGGCCCATTGCTAACATCCAATCACAGCAGCTGTCAGTCACAGAGAAAGGCATTATATTTCAATGGCTGAGTATCTCTTTAATTATAGAAATGAATAATCCAGCTCCACCAGCTTTCTTCTTAAAGGCTGCAGCTCATGAAAGGAAAGGTTTGAACTTGAAGGATCAACACAAACAGAATTTGCAGCAATTTCTATTACTGGCTTCTTTTCCTATTGTCTGAATATATTTCCTTACTGACAGAGGAAATGAATGAAGTCTGGAAACACTTTTTCTAAGCTTCAGTGGCATTTGACGGCATTCCTTTCACCTTCTCAGGCTCTATGGTTGTGAACAGCATCAGAAACTGATGATCTTTTCTTTAAAGATGGCTATCATTTAAAAAGATCTTCCCAAACTATAGAATTGAGGAGAACATTAAGGGCTTTGAGTTATCACAGCAGTAGCACACATTGTTATAATGCTCATTTTGAATCAAAGAAACCTTTTTTAAAATATTTTTGTTGATCATCTCTAAAATTATTTGTGGCAATTTGGGATAGACATATTCCCAGAATATTTAGATTCAAGGAATTGATCTTTATACTTTGTGTATTTCAGTATCTCCCTGGTGAGTGTAAAGTGCTTAACCCAGGGTTCTGCACTTAACAGCTACTTACTATTCGTACTCATTACTGTTATTGTCATGGTGACTTTTCTGCTATTACAGTCTGGCATCAGCTAGTAATATATTGAGCACTTACTATGAACTGCACTGTGAAGAATACAAAGGTCAGTCATATCAGATACTAACTTTGCTTAAAGAAAGAAATGCCGAATGATGGAAATAAACATGATGAAAAATAAAAAGTAATGAGTGTAGTAAGAGAGACAGAAATAAAGTCCTTTGGTCGTTTAGAAGTATGAGAAATAAAATACCCTTAGATAAAACCAGGAAAGGCTTTCTGGCAAAGTGGCATTTATGCTGGCCCTTAGAGAGTAGATACAATTCAGACACATAAAAAAGCAGGAATGGCTACTTTGAGAAGGGAGACTAAACTGAGGAGGGTTACCATGATAAAACAAGACATATATCCTATATATATAAAAAGGCCCGAGAAGTGTTTGCTAATGGAAGTTAGGCATGTACTATGGAAAGCTATGGATTTTTTCCCCAATACCTGCCACCCCAGTCTTAATCAGTGGTGGAAGAACGGTCTCAGAACTGTTTGTGTCAATTGGCCATTTAAGTTTAATAGTAAAAGACTGGTTAATGATAACAATGCATTGTAAAACCTTCAGAAGGAAAGGAGGATGTTTTGTGGACCATTTGTTTGTTTTTTTTTGTGTGTGTGTGTGTGTGTGTGGCAGTTTTATGTTATTAGTTTTTAAAATCAGTACTTTTTAATGGAAACAACTTGACCAAAAATCTGTCACAGAATTTTGAGACCCATTAAAACAAAAGTTTAATGAGAAAAAAAAAAGAAAGAAAGAAAGCTATGGGAGTCTGTGTAAGGAATTGGTGGGACTTTTTTTTTTTTTTAACTAAATAGAATTCACAAATGGTTTGGGGACAAAGAAGGAAAGTGATTAGAATTATTTTAAGATTAATTTGGTTGCTATCCTTATGCTTTCAAAGGATTGCAGTTTGTTATCAGCTTTCAGTGTATTTTAAAATTTTTCAAATTTTATATTATAATAAATGTATATTATTAAATTATGTATAATTTATATAATATACCTTATAATTAATACATATATTTTTCTGTCTGCAATGATGGAGTAGGTTAAAGAAATACTCAAGAAATACCTTCCAGATATAACACGAGAATGTCTTCTTATAAAATTAAGTTTTTATATATTAAAAAATATATATATATACATATGTGAGTATGTGTGCATATATTATATGTATATGTATATGTATATTTTCACATTTTGTCATCTCAAATATTCAGGGTACTTTACCTATGAGAGATTAGAAAACATTTAAGCAATATACATAAGGGAAAAACATCTTTAGAATATACACCAATAAAATATACTTCAACTTAACTACCTTAATTTAAAAATCTCACGAACTTTTCTCTGATCTTTTGAAAAATGTAATAGAAATTTAGAAGATAGTATTGTGAGGATTTGTAGGTTGTATGAAAGCAAAAAGAAACCAAATCGAATACTAAATGGAAGGAAATCCTTGTGTTTCCATTGAAAAGCTGAAATCTCTCATTCACACCTTATTCAATTATCTAAATCCTATCCTTTAAGGATGAGTACCCTCATTCCAAATGTGGGCAAATGTAACTGAGAGGAGGAAGGGATACTGATTCTATGGAGCATAGACCACTTTACTCTGCACCCTTTCCTAATACTAAAATCCAGGATATTCTAAGTCTAATTAATGTTATTATTATTATATAATAATGACTGAACTTTTGTTGAGCAAAACCTCTTGCATACTAAGAAACACATGCTCTCCTGACAAATCAAGATCTTTTTGGCTTGAAATGAAGCATTAATAACGTGTAGATAATTTTAGGCTGGTTGCCTGCGACTAATAGAGTCAGGTGAGTTTTAAAAGTCACTCTTCTAAGGTGATTGACCAACAAGGGTGAGGAACAAAGAGGGTTCATTTATCTCCTAGCCTCTTTATTTTATTACGTAAATAAATTATTGCCAGGAAGACAAATATTTTATATGCAGCTAAATAAATTATTGCCAGGAAGGCAAATATTTTATATGCAAATACCCCTTAAACTAGGTACCTTATATAACTGAAAGAAATACGGAGGAAAGGAAATGTATCACCAACAGTATATTATTACATTTTGGGAAATTCCTCAACTGATTTGGGTAAAGTCTGGGATATGAATGCGTATCCCTAAAAAAGAAGTTTATTCTCTTTAATTATAGGCATTTTGGATTTCTGTCTGCACCATGTGTAGTTTTATTCCATTAAATGCTAAGATGATAATGTGTAAAGCTCCCAGATTTTGAAAGGATTAAGCAGGGACTGTCAATTCAAGCAGAGAATTTGATCTAAATTCTAAAAGATTAAAAAGTTTAAAACTGACAGGAAGGCTAATGTTTTCATTATGATATGGTTATTCTCTAGTATGGAAGATATATCTTTTACAGATTATAAAAATATTCCAAAGAAATATCTTTAAGGTAGTTAGAACAAAATAACTCTTTCACCATTTACTATATATAAAGGAAAACAAACAAAAAGGAAATCATGTAGTGATAAATATTTTCTAGACCTCTAGGACATTATTTTATGGAATTTAGACCTTATAAGATAAAGATTTCCAAGAAAATTTTAGAGTTCTGCTAACAGGTTTAATTATATGTAAGTGAATTATAGCACAAAAATTACTATCTGTATATTAGTTTTTGAGAACTGATCAAAGTTCTTTAAAAAGGGAAAATAAAGCATTAATTCTTCCTATAATATAAACATGAGTAGAAAAATAGTTCAGTACAATTCCTGTTTCCAATTTAGCTGAAGGAAAGAATCTCAAAACAATTCACCTAAGAGATGAAATTAACCTCATAGATAACAGTCAGCAGTGGAGTTCTGGGAATTTCCAGGTTCCATTTTATATAAAAATAGATATCAAGAATTTAGAATTTGAGTGGCTCCCTAAAAGCTCTATATCCCCCAAAATACCTCACATTAACCTAGAGTCTGAAATTCCATTCTGTGAGATTGGCCTTCTCTGCCTCTCTTACCACAATTTTTCTACTAACATCACAATGTAACTTACAAAAGAGTCACATTAAATGAATATGTGCTATGACCATATTCACAGATTTTGAGGTAAAGGAGATTTTTTGTTAAAAATAAAAAAGATGGAATGACTATGGACCCTACCAATGAAATGAGGACTATGTCAGAGGCTAAACTGAATATAAGAGAGGGAACCAAGAGGACCATGTAGGTAGAGACCATAGATTGTGTCATTAGATATAATAAACTCAAACACCTTCAGAAGATATTAAAATAATAATACATATATTTTCACAGGTATATGATGATAGGGAGCAATTGTGAAGAATAGAACACGAGTATGTTCCCAACCTCAAAGCATTAACAATCTTTTTCTTATATACTGTGCTTATGAAACAAAGGTCAAGGCCAGAATTTGCCCCCAAACCCCAAAAGTCCCTTGCCAGAGTGTTACCCCTAAACTTATTATTTTGAAGTAGTAGAGATTTAAATGACATAAAGTTGAAACCCTTGTTCAACTTTGACATATCCTCCAAGTCATTTGAAAATATGGGGAGTGACAGAATGGTATAGTATGAAAGGGCCCCAGCACCATATGACCTTACACAGTATATTTATATTTTCCAAGCCTTCCTCTCTTCTTCTGCAAGGTGAGAATAAAAGTAGTACCAAAATGAGAATTTAACAAAATAAGGTACACAGAGTCTGGTATGGAATAACTACTCAAAAGTTAGGTACTGGCTGCTACATTATTGTTTTTAGAAAAAATACATAAATTTATTTTTTATATTAACTGCTAATTCTGGTTAATCAGAACATGACCTGACTTTTATTTATTTTATAAAGAAGTATTATTTATTTATTTTAGAGAGAGAAAGCATGAGTGGGAGGAAGAGCAGAAGAAGCAGCTGAGAATTTTAAGCAGACTCCATGCTGAGAGGAGAGCTTGATGTGGAGCTCAATCCTACAACCCTGAGATCATGACCTGAGCCATAACCAAAAGTCAGACTCTTAACCAACTGAGCCACCCATGTGCCTTTTGACATTGACTTTTAAAAACTCATTTCATTCTAAAGGTTATGCATTGTTAAATTATCTAATCCCTAGTGACAGTCAGTGGGAAAACAATACCTGGCAAATCACTGACACCTGTGCCCTGGAAGGCATTCACGATAAGAAGTGTTCATTGGATCAGGGGGTTCTTCAGGCCTCATTCCTTGTAGGCCATGAAGTAGTTCGGTTGGACTCACTTGAAAGTTATTTGATCTATTTCCTTTAAACAAGAGGAAAACTCTATTTTATTTTAAAAATTAAGATCTAATAGAACTACAGTTGATCCTTGAACAACATGGGGTTTAGGAGTCCTCATCCCCAATGCGGTTGAAAATCCACACATAACTTTTGACTCTCTAAAAACTTAAACTAATAGCCTACTGTTGACTGAAAGCCTTACTGATAACATAAATGGACAATTATCACATATCATGTATGTTACATATAAACTTTATTCTTTTTTAAAATTTTTACATGATTTTATTTATTTGAGAGAGAGAGCACAAGATAGATCATGAGAGAGCACAAGCAGAGGAAGAGAGAGAAGTAGGCTTCCCACTGATCAGGGAACCCGACCAGGGGCTCAATCCCGGGACTGCAAGATCATGATCTGAGCTGAAGGAAGATATTTAACTGAATGAGTCAGCCAGTCACCCCTATAAACTATATTCTTACAGTAAAGTAAGCTAGAGAAAAGAACTAGTCTTTAAGAAAATCATAAGGAAGAGAAAATACACTAACTGTAATATGTTGTATTTATCAAAAAAAATCTGCATATAAGTGGGCCTTGTGCAGTTCAAGACTGTGTTGTTCAGAGTCAACTATTTAATGTTTTCATGAGAAATACAGTTTGGTAGGAAAAATTATTCCCAAAATTATAAATCAATAATTGTCTGTATTTTGTATGTCTTTAATAATAGAATTATTTATTTATTTCCATACACCTTTAATCACTGCAATTTCATATATAAACAAAAATAATTCCTTAGGTCCTGACCTATTTTCTCAGTAACAAAACTACACAAAATCTTTCATTTTTATTTATAGTATAGTTGGTTTCACAATCTTCTACAAGGCTTATGGTTCACAGAAGCAGTTTTCCTTTATGTTACCATTGTGAAATGAAATGAGATATATAGGCTTCAGAGGAAATCATATCTGAAAAGGACTGCAAGAATATATATGCCTTCAATTTTTTTTCAGATACAAGATTTGATATATCAGAATTTGTTTTAGTTTCCAATTTGAGTCACCTTATCTTCAAATAAGGTGGAGCACTTTTCTGAAAGAGGACCCTGATGAGTCAGTGTTCCTCACATAACTGGATCTCCAGAAACTGCTAAAAATTCATTCATTCATTCACTGGATAAATGTTTATATAACTATTCTATACCAGATACTATATAACATAGGAGCTGGAAACACATAAACAAAATATAGCCTCAATCCTTATGGAGTTAAATCAATTAAGGCCCATCTCCTCACATAAAAGTCTACAATTGCAATTGTTTGATATATGCTCTGAGAAAGATATGCAGAAAAAAACCCCAAATGGACTAAGAAGGCTTGCCATTAAGTTGATGACTGAGCTGCATCTTAAAGGATGAATGTAGCATGAAGATAAAATTTTAGTAATGCTGTTTAAAATAATACAAATACAATAATACAAATAAAAATCCCAGCTATATACCTTTCAGACAAATGGAAAGATTGCACATCTGAGCCCACTTAGAAGTTAGGCATGGCCAAACTTAGTCAATGAAATATAAATAGGGTTGATGTAAGTATATTACTTCCGGGCATTGGGATTAAGAAACAGCAAGTGATTCACTGTTTTCTCTTCCACCACTGACGGGACTGCAGGGACTCAATTTGCACAAAGCCTCCATGTGCCTGAGTATCTAGAGTCTATAATGAGTAGAGCCACACCCACTGACTGAATTAGACATATACCTTTCATTGTAGTAAGCTACTTGATAACAAGATTGGGGGGTAGAGATAGGAGGTAAGATATTTTGGACAGAGGGTAAAAGATAGGGAAAAGAACTAAGGAATAGTTTGGAGGTTCCTTTGTTTGCTGTTTGTTTTACAAATTGTTTCAGGACAATTCAGTATTCACACTCAAGGGAATAAAGTTGGGCCATACCAAATTACTTAAACATAGATCAAAGATAGAAGAGAAAATGATAAAACTCAGGAGATGGGATGCCTGGATGGCTCAGTTGGTTAAGCATCCAACTCTTGCTTTTAGCTTAGGTCATGATCTCAGGGTCTGGAGAGCTCCACGCTCAGCCGAGAGTCTTTTGAGATTTTCCCTCTCCCTCTGCCCCTTTACCACCCCCTTCTTTCTGAAATAATAAATAAATAAATCTTAAAAAAAAAACCTCTTAGGCAAAAACAGAATAAATGTGATTTTTGGTTAGGCAAAGGCTTCTTAAATAGATGTCAAAAGTACAAGCAACAAAAGAAAAAAATAGATAAATTTGACTTACTATGATTAAAATATTTTGAGCTTCAAAAGACAACACCAAGAAAGTGAAAAGGATAATCCATAAAATTGAAGAAAATCATAGTTTTGATTTATTATTTAGAATACCTAAGAAACACTTCCAGCTCAGCAATTAAAAGATAACCTAATTTTAAAAAATGGGCAAATAATCTGAATAGACATTTCTCTAAAGAAGATACAGAAATAGAAATAAGAATATGAAAAGATGCTCAAAATCATTAGTCATCAACGAAATGTAACTCAAAACTCAGAGAAAAACTACTTCACATCCACAAGGATGGCTATAATAAACAAGATAACCAGCATTGACAATGTTGTGGGAAACTGGAATCCTCATAGGCTGCTGGTTGGAATGTAAACTGAATGTGGTCACTTTGAAAAACAGCCTGGCAGTTCCTCAAATGGTTAAACAAGAGTTATCATATAAGCCAACAAATCCACACTCAGTTGAATGCCCAAGGAAATGAAAATATTTGTCCATACAAAAGCTTATACAAAAATGTTCATCACAGCATTATTCATAATATCCAAAAACTAGAAATAACCCACATGTTCCTCAATTGATGAATGAAGAGAAAAGATATATCCACACAATGGAATGTTATTCTTCAATAGAAAGGAATAAAATAATGCAAATATTATAACATGCATAACACCTGAAACATTATGCTTAAGCCGAAGAAAACAGACAATAGATCACAGATAACATGCAACAGGCAAATAGGCAAATCAATAAAGGCAGAAAGTAGATTAATGGTTGCCAGGGGCTAGGGGAAGGAATGGAGTTGACAATTTTATTTAGAGGGGATAAAATTATTCTAAAATTAATGGTAATGGCTGCAAAACTCTGTGAATACACTAAAAATTACTGAATTATACACTTAAGTGTCTATTTTATGGTAAGTGCATCATGTATCAAAAAGCTATTATTTTTTTAAAGATGTAATTGCAGGGTATGAGTGGGGAATGCCCTTTTTAAGTTAGGATTAGCTACTGAAAGAAGGTATTTCAACTGACATCAGCCTCTTAATGAAGGAACTTGGCTATAGTTTTACCTTGAGGTGCAGTCCCCCTCAACACTATCCAGGGGGGCACAAGGTAGTTCTCCCCACTGCAGTCAAGTCTGTTATCCAAAGTAGTGATCACATCGAGTAACTTGGTTTATAAAAAAATGGTTATGTATATTAATGTTTATCAAGGATATTTGTAACCTCAAATTCAGGGGTGACTGGAACAGAAGAACATCATTTAACTGGAAGAGTAGAATGCTTCAAAGTTCTAAAAAAATTAGTTATTTGTTAAAAGAGCATTCAAATCAACAAGATACATTGAAAGTATAGACATTATTGGAAGAAGAGGCAACAGAAATGTATATTTTATTGGAATATAAAATACAAATTCATTTTTACTTTGTACATTGCTAGCACATAGAAGTACAATTGAGTTTTTTATGTTAGTTTTTTATCCTGCAACTTTGCTGAACTTGTTTTTTTTATTTAAATTCAATATGCCAACATATAGTACATCATTAGTTTCAGATGTGGTTTTCAATAATTCATCAGTTGTGTATAATACCCAGTGGTCATCATAACATGTGCCCTCCTTAAAGCCCATCACCCATTTACCCCATCTCCCCACTCACTTCCCCTTCAGCAACCTTCAGTTTGTTTCTCAGAGTTAAGTGTCTCTCATGATTTGTCTTCCTCTCTGATTTTTCCCCAGTTTCCCATCCTTCCCTTATGGTCCTTGGTACTATTTGTTTTATAGTTCTAACAACAATTTAGTGGATTTCTTAGGCTTTCTTATAAAAACCATCATGTCATCTGCATATATAGTTTTACTTCTTCCTTTTTGATATGGATTCCTTTATTTCTTTTTCTTTCTTAATTGGCCTTGATAGAACCTTCTATACATTGTAGAACAGAAGTGGTATCTTATTAACATTTGGTGTCAAGCATTCAGTCTGTCACCACTAAGTATAAGGTTAGCTTTTTTTTTCTTTTTTTAGAAATTCCCTTTATCAGATTTAAATTCCCATCTATTCCTAGTTTGTTGAGAGTTGTTATGAAAGCATGGTTGGTTTTTCCAAGGCTTTTTCTGAATCTATTAGGATGATTATGTGGTTGATGTTCTTTATTCTATTAACATAGTGTATTTCATTGATTTTTTTCAGATGCTAAACCAACTTTGCATTCATGGGATAAATTCTAATTAGAAATAGCGTACAATCATTTTTATATTTGCTGCATTCAGTTTGCTAGTATTTTCTTAAGGACTTTTCCTTCTATATTTAAAAGGGATATTAGTTCATGGTTTTCTTATAGTGTGTCTGTCCAATTTTAATATTAGGATCTGATAGAATTAATTGGGAATTTTTTTCTTTTTCCACTTTATGAAAGTTTCTGTGGAAGATTTGTATTATTTCTTCTTTAATTGTCAGGATAGATGAACTTTTAGTAGGTAAATCAAGCTCAATATTTACATTTATTTATTTATTTATGTTCTGTAAAATTGAGATGACAGCTTTTCACAGAATAATTTTAAGATTTTGACTAGCACAATTTCATTCCTGCTGAACTTTGTACTTTAGGGGTTTCTGATACAGTAGCTTTGTGGTCAGTTAGTGATTGGATATAAATTTCTTTAAAGGCCTTGAATCAATATGCCTCTCACTATTTGCCAAGGAGCTCTGTATGTGTGATTATACTTTCAGTGCTCCATCAGCTTAAAATTCTGCTTGATCCTTTATCCTTTCTGTATATGTAGAGCTCAAGGCCAGCCAGAATAAGATATATTAGAGCCTTGATTGATCTTATGTAGGCACACACTCAGCTGTGCACATGTTCATGGTTTCCTCTATCCCCAGAAAGGTGATGGAGATTTTCAGTCACATTTGCGGATTTCATTCCTCAGATTTTCCCTCCCATGTATTTTGGTCAGCCTCTTGTTTGTCCCAACTGTTATCACAATCTCAGGCAGCTACCTTATAAAATAAAAATTGCTAATAACTTGTTTTGCAATAATGGCTGGAGAAATGAGGCTTTTCCCACTGAGTCAGGTCAAATAAAGATGAGCGCTATAAATGATGCTTTTTAAGGGAGCTTCCAGAAAAGTCAACATATTGACAGTTATTTAGTGATGAAATTTTTGAGCAACTCCAAATCCATTCTATATCCTCCAGCAGCTACTAGGCTGCTATTTTTCCATAGCTACCTTGGCTGCGGCTTTGCATTTGTAAGACCACCACAGAGCTATGGAGAGAAGAATATGAATAGAGGAAGTTAAAATACTAGAATCACTCACCGTTCTTACCATTTTCTGCCACTTTTCTTGAATAAATTCTCCTCAGATTGTTTCAAGCCTTTGGTTAATTTCCAGTGCTCTGAAAAAGTTGATTTTTAGCAAATGTTGCTAATGTTCTTACTGTTTTTAAGGAAGAGCTGATTTTTGGAGGTTCACCACTACTGAAGTGTTCTCTTCCCCGTGACTACTTCTGGATAAGAAGGGAAGAATTGGTATTCCATCACCTATAAAATGATAGAATATTGGGCTTGCTGTTTATCCTCACACTAGGTCTTTTAAATTTCTGTGGGCATTTGACTCCTGCTTCTTTTCCCTGTATTCATACCCAGATTTTAATTTAATTTATCTTTTTAATAAAAATTATATATATATTCAAGTTATACAATTGATGATTTGATAGACATACACAAAGTGAACTGATTATTATAGTCAAGCTAATTTATATCTTCTCTTCACATATTACAAATTTTTTGTTGTGATGAAAGCAACTCTTATTTCATATTGGAGCACGTGGGTGGTTCAGTGGTTGAGTGTCTGCCTTCTTTTCAGTCATGATCCTGAGGTTCTGGGATCAAGTCCCACATCAGGCTCCCTGTGGGGAGCCTGCTTCTCCTCTGCTTATGTCTCAGTCTCTTTCTCTGTGTCTCTCATGAATAAATAAATAAAATCTTAAAAAAAAAAGGCAACTGAAATCTCTCTTAGCAAATTTCCAGTATTCAGTATTATTAACTATAGTTATCATGCTATACATTAGATCCATAAATTTATTCATCTTACCTAACTTCTAATAAATCTGTAGACTTATTCATCTTACCATCTTACCTTACCTATTCATCTCACCTAACCAACTTTGCACCCATTCACCAACATTTCTCCATT